>NW_011495080.1:3761238-3763323 GCF_000754665.1 Bison bison bison
GTGGATTTACAGAAGAAATAACAGACCCTGGGAACATGTGACAGGAACATGCAGCCAGAGGGAGGGCAAACCAACTGACCTTAAAAGAGAAAAACAGTTGTGATGAAAGAGAGAAAGGCATCCCAGAGGAAGTGATGTTGACCAAAACATGTTACCTAAGAGGAACTCTTGGAGATTTTTCATGACATTGAAAAGCAAAGGATAAAATACAGGCAGCTGACCCAAACTGAGAGGGAAGTATGACATTTCACTAAGGCAGAGAAAAAAGATCTTTGCTATGTATTGTAAATGACCCAAAATGAAGATGGTGGCAAGCACTGTTCAAACTGCTCTTGGTAAGACTTGTTTTTGTGGCCAGGTCATGTGACGTATGGGATCTCTTAGTTCCCAGATCAAAGGGATTGAACCCGTGCCCCCTGCAGTGGAAGTGCGGGAGTCTTAAACCATGGGACCTCCAGGGAACCCCACTCTTGGAAAGATTTTAACAAAGAAACAAAACTCTGATTCTCAATGTTTCTAATGTTACAGGGTACTAATACATATTAGTTTTATTTTTCATTTCTGTATATATTTGTAACTGACAGTAAGAATTTTTTAACGTTCTCATACCAAAAAATTTCAAGTCATGAAACAATTGTTATTTTCCCCTACTGATTAATAATACTGCTTTGCCTGGTGAGTTTTATAGTTCTGCAATGTTCTGTAAAGCAAGAAAGGCCTTACGCTTTAAATTTTTCCCAAAAGAAGAGAAGTTAAATAAAATTAAACAGAATCTAATATAATAGAGAAAAAAAATTAGTGATTAACCAGGAAGATCTATTTGCAACTTATGTCACAGACGACAGGCAGTGAAAAACCAAAGAACGTGGTAGAAAAATGATCAAAAGACATGAAAAGACATTTTACAGTAAGTGAACATTAAACATAAGAAAAAGTTTTAACTTCATTCATAATGAGAAAAATGAGAGGTAAACTGTACCGAGATACCATTTTTTATACCCACGCATCAGCCAGATTCCAGAAGTTCGAAAACACGCTGTTGGTTTAAGTGTGGGCAGAGAGACAGTCTCATATGTTATTGATGGGAGTGAAAAATGTTACAACCCTGACGCAGGACAAATTGGCACTATCATTCAAAATTACAAATGTATTTCCTTTTGACCCAGAAATCTCACTTCTGGGAAATTCTTCCAACAGCTATCATCTGAATATGGATGAGATGATCTATGCACAGGGTACAGAGATCAGTGCAGCATTGTTTTTATAGCAAAAGATTAGAAATAACACAAAAAATCCATCAGTTAGACATCAGTTAAATAAACTATGGTGAATCTACACACTACAATATGGGCAGCAACCCAGCTCCCAAACATGGAAGCTTTTGATGACCTTACATGCAAAGATCTCTAGGACTTATATTGTTTAGTGAGAAAAGCAAGGTGCATACCAATATGCACCTTTGTATAAGAATTATACATTTATTTGTTTTATTATAAAGACATCTTGGAAGGATTCATAAAAAAATTAGTAAATGTGAGTATTTATAGGAAGCAGGATGGGGGTGGAGTCTGGCAAAGGAGTGAGAATATACTTTTCAATTGTAATTTTCATAATCATTTAATTTTTAAAAAACTGTGAATATATTAGCAACTCAAATAAAATAAATTATCTGTATTTATCAAAGACTCTATTTCATAAGTTGCTTTCTAATTAGATCACATTTAAAGTTTGGGGTATAAATGTTCCGTAAGTTCAGCTGTTTAACCTAATAAAGAGTTTCCTTTACTTAATAAATAAATACATCATGGTTACTCTTCCATATCACCAGTTAAACACTCCATTAACCTCCAGGCCCTTGGAGGGGGAGTGGGGGCAGGAAAGAGAACACAGAGGATTATTACAGTGGAAAAGTCACCCAGGAAAGGGGACACAGAGAAGCCATGACAAACAGCAATGAGATTTCTTAACTGATGTTGTCAACAACTAAAGGGAAGTAAAAGCCTGACCCAAGGGACTTCCCTAGTGGTTCAGTGGCTAAAACTCTATGCTCCCAATGCAGGGGACCTGGGTTAGATCCCTGAGTTG
>NW_011495080.1:3763475-3778429 GCF_000754665.1 Bison bison bison
GTTCCACATCATGCTAGAGTGATCCCCTCTGATCTCATCTAACTCACAGAGAAACCCTCCACCCAGGGGCATCCCGGTTCCCTTGGTCTGACTCTGAAAGACAACCACTGTTACCAATCTGATAACAAATAAATACACCTGTCATCAGAATCCCTATTTATTCTTTCCCATGGGTCTTAGAAGAAGAGTTCTCTGACAGAAATACTTCTTGTATTTTCAAAATCGACCAATTATTTGGAGGAGATTTTTAGTAGTTAACCTGCTCCTAAACAAAGTAACAGAAGGCTCTAAATTACCCCATTTTTCTTTTTTTCTAGTCCCTTATTTGCCTTTGGTGCCCCTCGAATCTGAAACCACTCTGAGCAGCACGGATGGAGCAGCTTCCATCACCTTCAGCCAAATGATTTTTTTCGAATACAAATCATTTATTCCCTAAAGCATACACATCCGTCTAAAATGACACAGTCAGGTTGATGGTGTCATCTCTGACTCGAGGGCACCCATTCAACATGTTTCTAAATCTGCTTTTGGAGCTGGGAGGGTCCCACTGTGCAGAAGACATGAGACATGAGGGGAGAAAGAAAGAGAAAAATTAGGGCCGTCTCACCAGCCTCTTCTCCACACTCTGGTCAAGAATGAGAAGCAATCACATTAAATGGGCAAAACGCCCTTTCTTAGGCAGGAAGGACACAGAGGAAGATTGTCCCTAGGCATCTAAGAGGTGAACCAAACTCATAGTCTGTGCAGAGAGGAAAGGTTTAGGAAGTGGGATGGCCAAGGGTGGAACACGGAAAGTAAGGATTCCTGAGTCTGAATCTTGAATGTACTGTCTTGGGCAGGTTACTTAGCCTCTCTTCATCCTTTTTGTGCATTCTGTAAATGGATGTAACACACAGGATTTACTCTGATGATTAACTAAGGAAATAAAATGCAAGTGCTCATCACAGAGGCTGACATATAGTTAACTGCTAAGTAGGTGGTGGCTGCTGCTATTTGTATACTTACTATCAGTGCATAAACCCTGATGAGGCTGGAGATTTAGAACAAAGTGTGACATATTTTATCATTTTTTTTTCACTCTCTCCTTTACTTTGCCTTGCAATTATCCATAATTGGCAATTTGGGCCATTAGATTATTACTTGGACTATTTCAGCAATGCACATATGTAGGAATGACCAAAACCCCATGTGGCCAGGGGTCAAGTTTAAATTTCTCACTGCTGTATCTTCAGGGCCTAGGACTAGTCTACTGCTGGCATATAGTAGGTCTCAGGAAATATTTGCTGAATCAAGTATTGAATAAAATAATTAATAGGTCCTTTCATTTACCCTTAGTTCCTAAAACTAGAGTGTGATCTCTCTGATAAATAGTGCCCTTCCCCAAACGATTTGGACTGGAGGTCCAAATGAAAGATTATAAGAAAAAGAGAGAAAGGAAGAAAATAATCCTATATCTCAACCACAGATGCCTTGGATTGAAAGAGTATTCTCCACTCCGTGCCCATATTCTCACTTGTTTTTTGCTTCATGCAATAAGGTTGTTCACACTACTTCATATTAGCCATTTCACAGAGGTTAGTGCTTGTAAGCCTAAGACTCACTTCATCATCTAATGAAAGTGAAAGTCACTCAGCCATGTACGACTCTCTGTGACCCCATGGACTAGACAGTCCATGGAACTGTCCAGGCCAAAATACTGGAGTAGTCAGCCTTTTCCTTCTCCAGGAGATCTTCCCAATGCCAGGGATCAAACCCAGGTCTCCCACACTGCAGGTGGATTCTTTACCAGCTGAGCCACAAGGGAAGCCCAAGAATACTGGAGTGGGTAGCCTATCCCTTCTTCAGGGGATCTTCCCGACCCAGGAATCGATCTGGGGTCTTCTGCCTTGCAGGTGGATTCTTTACCAACTGAGCTATCAGGGAAGTCCCATCATCTAATGAACACATTATTAACCTAAACATCTATTGTGAAAGTGAAAAGTGAAAGTGTTAGTCACTCAGTCATGTCTGACTCTTGGCGATCCCATGGATTGTAGCCTCTGTTCACAGAATTCTCCAGGCAAGAATACTGGAGTGAGCTTCCATTCCCTTCTCCAGGGATCTTCCGGACCCAGGGACTGAAGCTGGGTCTCCTGCATTGCAGGCAGATTCTTTATTGTCTGAGTCACCAGGGAAGCCCAAACATCTATTAGGGAACATCAATGCTGCTTCCTGGCTTTACTATAGATAAGCCTACAGTGAACATCTTCATTTTGCTTCTGTGGAATTCTTTCCATGAGTTAAAGTACTAGGAGTATTTCCTCATCATCTTTCATGGGTGAGCCTATATTTTATTTCCCTCAGATTCCCAAAAAATGCTGCATGGCTCCTTTCACCTATTAAGTACCTTAAAAAATCATCTGTTGAATGGAAGACAGAAGACAGAGTCAAGGGTGTTGAAGAGAAGCATCAAAAAACCCAGTTTTTCCAACAATGTTCCTAATCAGCTCTTTGGAACTAAGAAAACATTGAATTTTTAACAGTGAAAGGAATCTCATTAGGAAAGAAAACACTTCACTTCAAAGTTAAAATGGAACACAGATGGAACCCCATCAAAAGGGTATTATCTAATCTCGTGAAGTGCTTTCACACTGGGGATTTCCTCTTCTTGTAAACGATGAGAAGGCAAACACAAAACGCAGGTACATCTGTGTATATGGAAAGAGAGACAATGAGAATCAAAGAGAAGGATCTACATAATGAAAGATGCAGAGTATCTAATTACGGGATTTTTGAAGAACGTTATTCAGATCAGCTTCCCAATCCTCAAGCTGTAGCGCAGGATATACCAGAAAACAAAGAGTGTATGCAATCTATCCTTATTGTCTTTGAATGTCTAAAGCATGGATCTTACTTCCTAAATTCTAATGTTGCCGTTTATAACTATTTTACCAAAGGTTTTATTTTCAAATTACCATCAACCAGGGGATCTCCAAAAATCTGTACATATGTAATACCTATATTTTATTTTTGATTGGAATATAATTGCTTTACAATGTTGTGTCAGCTTCTGTGCTACAACAAAGTGACCCAGTTATATGTGTATATATATCCCCTCCCCCTTGACCCTCCCTCCCATCCCACCCATCTAGGTCATTACAGAGCACTGAGCTGAGCTCCCTGTGCTTTATAGCAAGTTCCCCCTATATTTTAAATTTATTCTTTCTTATAACAAGCATGTGTACTTTGGAACACATACATGAGCACACAGTACCCACACTTAACCTAGTATTTTCAAAATTTTTACTCTGATTTGATTTCTATCCAAGAAAATCACACTAATTAAAATTTCACTCAAGTTTCCCAAGCCCCTTGTTTAACCCAGACTCCTCATCACAAATTCCATCTTATTGTAAAGCTCCATTTCATCTCAGTCAATGATTATGGTTGCTACCAGCTGGAAATATCCTAAAATACAATTTGGATCCTCTGTGTTCAAGAAGTTGCAATGAGAGCAATACTCAGTTGAATAAAAATAGTTGCTCACAGTAAATAAGTGCTCCTTGTGTAATTTAAAAGATCCTACAGCTGACAGCAGTAATGGGACAAACTGACGCCATGTACCATCTGACATGGTACAGAGAAGAACACAGCAGCACCTCTTACCAGAAATGAGTATTTTTGCCAAAAAGCGCATAACCTGAATCCAGTCATGGGGAAATAACATCTTTCCAGAGAACTAAAATACAAATCAAAAGTATACACTTCAGAAAATTCAAATTAAGAATTTTGGCTTTTGGACTACAAGGAATTCATTCATGGCTCTCTCACAAACAATATGTCACTGTTTACTGCTAATTCTGTTTGTAATACATACATCTGTATATAATGTATATCATACAACATAAAACATTTTAATTCTTTTCACTTTTATTATTCCTGGATTTGTCATATTATTACACACATGTGTTGGTAGTTTGGGCTGCATTATGTACACACAATATTTATCTGAAAAGCTTGGGATTTTCCTCCTGATCTTATGTATTAGAACCAGTAGTTACATGTGATTTATTCCTCTGACCTCTTGCATTCTGCAGGATCTTGCAACATACCATTTCTGCCAAAGTAACTTCTAATCCAGTCTTGCCACTCTGCAGAGATGTAACATGCTTACCTCCATCAAGAAGCTCTGAATCTCTTCTATTGCACAATGGCTTTAAAGACAGTTTAAAAAATCTGAACCATCTCTTTCCCTTCCTTAAGTTCAAGCTTTCTATGTGAAAAGTTATGAGACATTTACAGGCCTGCAGAAGATCTGCTTATGTCATCAAGCATATTCAGAGGTAAATCCCCATGTCACCATGCTCACCATCACGTTTAATGTATGTACATTTAATAATGTCACAGGATACAGGTATTTATAAATATCTACATTAAAACTTGATTAGCAATAAGCAGTGAAGCACTGTTTATGACAGAGACATGAATAAATAATTTTGTGCTTTAAAAGCCAGAATTCTAAATTTTCTGAATTTTCTGAAACTGATTTTGTGTTTTCATTTTATGGAAAGAATGCAAACAATAGCAGTAACAGCCACCCTATAGCCAGAATGACACATTAGTTATGAGGAGACAAAAAAACTCACATTTTCCCTCAAATCCAAGACCATCTTCATACCCAGAAGGAACACTGCTTGCTCAATGCAGAACTCTTCTGGAGAAACATGGGCCCATGCAAAAGGATGCCAAACATCACTAATAACAGGGAACTATCTGCTCATGACACTTCCTGCACATCACTCTAAGGGGAACAGTGGGCTTTTATGAATATACAGAACACACTCAAAATTCCTGCCATGCTTGACTGGTACCAAGTGACTCAGTGGGTACAGAATCCACCTGCAAGGCAGCAGATGCAGGTTTGATGCCTGGGTCAGGAAGATCACCTGGAAAAGGGAATGGCAACCCACTCCAGTACTCTTGCCTCAGAAATCCCATGGACAGAGGAGCGTGGCAGGCTACAGTCCGTGGGGTCGCTAAGAGTCAGACATGACTGGAGCAACTCAGCACACATACACACATGACATTTAAGCCATGGAGCAAACTGGAAATAACTTGGGCAAAGAAGGAAAGAAGCCTCAGAGGAATTGACTGGGGATATATTCAACTGACTTGGATTATCTCACTTGGAAAAGATCATTTAGAAATGATTTACAAGGGACTCGTTCAGAAACAGCTGCAACAGGCATATTTAAGACCATAAATCAGGGGAACATGAAAACCGAAGAAAAAATCCATAAAGGTTAATGCACTTTGGAGCACATTTGCCTCTTAATTCATAGGAGTAAGTCACCAGCACATCAGGAAGAGGCTCCCCCAACAGCCTGTAATTGTTCACGCTGAGTGTAACTACTTTCTGTGACTTCTGTATAGAAAGATTTTCTGGCTGAAAGTGCAAAACAAGCTCATCCTTGCAAAGCCCAATCATGTCCTCAGTCTAAACCCCTAGGAGACAATTTACTGAACTAATGAAATAAAAAGGGATTTGGGTGCTCTCTTTGTAACGAGTGAAATTCATGCCTAGGACTGGAGGAGAAAAGAGGCAGAAATCATTAACTAAAGGTAGAAAAGAAAATTATCTACACAATTTGAGCTCTGCAGGCTTGTAAACAAATTTAACTTAAAAAAAAAAACCTTACACTTGTGATAGCAAGTGATTTGTGACTATACTTAAGTGTTCCCTCCAGACTGAGAAGCACTTTAGGTAAAATGAAGTAAGCCTCTTTATAATGACAGCTGTTTAAATTTTTTAAGCATGTAATTTGGAAACTGAAATAACTCCAATGCTAACTCTTAATATCAAGTGGTCCTTTTTTTTTAACCAAAAAAAAAAAAAAAAAAATCATGTAAATAAGGACTTGATATAAAACTCAAGACAAAATGATAGTCCTGCTTCTTCCAACAGGCCTGGAATTGTTTTTATCCTTTTCATTTAATTGTAAAATCACCTCTCCTTTGCATCTTTTTAATAGAAGATAAGGATGTCAGAAAATTTTTCAAGAAAAAGAATCTCAACTTATAAAATGTCTATCATATCACCTGGAAACTTATGTATAATATATTAAATATATTTCAAGTGTTCCAGAGCAATCTGGCAAATCTACCATTGCTATGTGAGCAGGAGCAGTGCTAATAACTGCTTACATCTACTGAGCTCTTCCGTCCATGGGATTCTCCAGGCAAGAATACTGGAGTGGGTTGCCATGCCCTCCTTCAGGGGATTTTCCCAACCCAGGGATTGAACCTGCATCTCTTTTGTGTCCTGCATTGGCAGGCAGGTTCTGTATCACTGGCACCACCTGGGAAGGTCTTACCATGTTCCGACTGAAGAGCTTTATATAGACTTTTTTTCTGCCGTTTTCACAATAACTCCCTGAAATCTGCTCCATTAATATCTGTATTTTATAAATGATGAAACTGAGCAAATGAAAAAATAACAGTAACATTAATAGCTGAGAGTTATATTGTGCTAATGACATGGCAGCACTGCTTTAAGCAATTGCCACGCTTTGCTTCCTTTATGCCTTCCTGAGGTTAGATCTCTTGAGGAGGGCTGCTGAGGGGAACACAATCAACGATTTCATTTTGAGAACCCCAGCATGTGTACTGATGTAGTCGAACTTTGTGTGGATTGAGAGGACCGTAATATTGCTAAATACAAATATTAGAAAACAATAAATTATTTCTCTTGAAATGTAGTAAATCTGATTTCTACTCCTTACTTCTTTACCCAAGCTCCTAAGCTGCCTTTTAAATCACCTGTTAGATACTTTCTCTGGATATCTTCTTGACAACTCAAACGATGTCCAAAATGGAATCTCAGAGCCACCCTCTAGTGATTTCAATCCTCTCCTTCTGCGTTCTCTATTTTTGCACCATTCCCTTTCAGTCACCCAGTCTCAAACTTATTTATCTTTCACTTCCCTCTGTTTTCAGCATGGTTACTCATGCAAGACACTTCCAGACTTAGAGACATTTTCTTTACATTGTCTCTTGATTCACTTGTTTATTCCTTCATTTATTTAAGAAGTATCTATGGAGTATCTACCTGAGGTCATGGACTGTTCTAGGGGCTAAAGCATTCACAGTGAAATCGCCCTGCCCAGGGACTGTCATGACCATAGCACACGCTACGAATGGTACCACCTCAACAGTTCCATGCCATACCCTGGGAAAACTTCCCCGCATCTCCATTTATAACACCTGGCAGCATCCTTTAGCCTTTCATTCAATGAGATGACATAGATGAATAGGTGGAACTTAATAAAGGTAATTTATTTCCCAGGCTTTCCCACAACAATCGCCTAACTGGTTTTTCCATCTTTCATCTCTTCTTCCTTCAATGCATTAATATCTAACATACAGCTGCTATATTAATTTCACTAAAGCACAGACTATAACTGCTTGCATTTTCATGAACTAGCCCTGCTTTCTTTCCTACTTCCAGGTCTTGCCCACGGTGGTCTATTTGCCTGAACACTTTGCCCACACCTCTTGTTTCAAATGTCATTTGCCCAACAGCATCTAGCTTAGAAATACTTTCTCCAGGACGCCTGTCCCTCGAGTCCAGTTGAAAGCTTTTCACTTTGCGCCCCCCGCCCATAGCACCCCAGGTCCAAAGAATATTCCTGTTGAGGTGCCTGTATTCCCTCCTACTTTGTAAACATCTTGAGGTGACGGGAGGTGTCTTGCTTCTTGAAGATAGTAGCACTTAATAGGAAATTAAGAAACAAGTAACATATTTCAACTTTTACTCATCAAATTTTGTTTTCTATGTATTCTCTACATTAAAAAACAAAACTTTTTTTTTTTCATGGTGTCCATGTGGTCTTTTTCTAGCTCGTCTAGGCATGTTCTATATTGTGAGAAGTAAGCTACAGTGGATATTTGAAAAACTGTCATTTTCACTATAATCTCCCCTCAAGGACTCATTCAAAGCTCACTCACTCATGGTTTTCCCTGATCTCTTTAAGCCAGTTTATTAATTTGAATTATTTTACTTCATCAGATAGCATTAGTCATTCTTCTCCCTAGGCGCTTTTCTCTCCTATCAGAATCGAGCTCCTTTAGAGCTGCAACTGTGCTTTGCACATTTCCAATCACACTCAAAGCACATAACACTATGTCAAGTACAGTGGACACTGTCAATAAATGTTTTAAGAAATGATAATATTATGTTTCTATCACAAGTTGGTTAGGCTTGTCTAAAAGGCCAGTGCTTTTCTGAAGGGTTACAATGCATAGGCTACTGTAAGGCTATGTTTTAAGGTATAAATATGGCTGGCTAAACAAGGTGAAAGACAGAACGGAGATAGTGAAAGAAAAAAGAAAAGGCTGTGAAGTTAAATGATGCATTATGTGAAATCTATCCATATGAGGCCTTTTTAGGCACACCATTAACAAATCAAATCCTGATCACATTCCTGGTAATGTGAAATTTACCGACTCTGGCCTAAACTGAATACTACTTTGCCATCAATGATAAAAGTCAGAGCTTGGTGTATGTCATGTGCCAAAACACGAACTGCGAGCCTGCTGGGATAAAATTACAATATATATTTGCTGGAAGACATGGTCTGGCCACTTGGTTCTCACCTTCACTGTTCTTCAATAAGGATGGATTTGATTATATTTAATAAATGAATGCTTTGGAAAACTCAGTTTGAATTATCTCTAATGAGCCTATTTGGCAGCTAACCTTGTTTCTGAACTTAGCTTATTATTATTTCATATCCTGCTCTTAGGTTTATCATCACTTGATCAACTGCCAACCTGAATGCAAAGTGCTCCAAGAAAAAGTACCTGGAAAACAGCGAGTGATCCCTTAGCTGACAAATCTGATATGTGAGAGTCACAGACATTGCTTGCCTAAACTTTTTTGCTTTTATCTCCTTTACTCACATATTTGATTGTTTCAATTAGGCCATGCTCGTCTTCTCATAAACACTGCTGGTTCCAACCCCTGCTCCCATCTCCATACTTTTCCAGACCAATATCTATAATTATCTTACACATGTTCACAAAGTTATTTTCTATAATGGTTCAAAGTTCTCCTCAGATTTACCTCCAAAAGAGTTCTTTACTACTTAGAAGAGATTTTGTGCTTTCGAGAGCCTTGCTTTTGGCCATTGAGAGTCATATCACACTCTTAGGGTTTTAACATGATAAAAAGGGCTGGAGTAGTATCAACTTAATATTGAATGTGAACTAAGCTAAATGTTTTTAAGCCATCTTAGCTGGCATTCTGCTATTATTGTCCTCCTTTCCTTCCAGAGGGCTCACTCATTTTCTTCTTTATAGTTTCATAAATAGGTCTACTTATTGGAGGAATTAGACACGTTATATTCCTACCATTTCCTTTATTCAGGTTTTCATATCCTCTGTAAGGCTAAATCAGAATTTTAAATTCTGCTCAAAAATCTTGAGATCCAGAGCAGCATAGATTATTACATTTGTATGTAAAAATAATACAGAAAAAAAGAAAGCCTCTTGTCTGCAGATTAACTTGTAGGTTAATATTTATCAATCGAAGAAACATTAAAATGATGGAATATACATGTTTCTGAAGAAAAAACGAGACTCTAGAGAAGAATTTCGATTACAACACTATCAGTTCCCACAGAATGGATACTCTTTGAGATTATACTGATGACAAATACCTAAAACACAGAGCAGATAAAAGACCAGTCCAACAGTCAGGGTCGACAGTAAGGTTACTCGGTTCAGTGAGTTACACGTTTGGTCTGGTTATTGCTACTGAATATGCAAGAAACAGAAAAAGCCTATAGAAGTAGTTTGAACATTATTTTTTAAAAAAGCCAATGTAAGCCCTGATTTCATCTGAGAAATGTTTCCTGTTTTCAAAGCAATGGAAAAATGTAATGAAAATATGATTTACCATTGCACAAACATGAAATACATCTTACTGGAAAAATTCATTTCAAAAACCTACTTTGTTTTGTATTTAACTTTTTAAAAAAATATCTAACTCATCAGACGGGCTGTAAATTTCCTCTGAGAAATTACACATACATATTATGTATATAATATATATAACCTAATACTATATATTAGGTTATATATATTATATAATATATAGTATTAGGTTATATATATTTTATGCATAATATATAGTATTAGGTTATATATATTATATGCATTAGGTTATTATATATTATACATAATTATTATATGTAATATTACATATAATATTATATGTAATTATATGCATAATATATATAACCTAATACTGGAGAAGGCAATGGCAACCCACTCCAGTACTCTTGCCTGGAAAATCCCATGGTCGGAATAGCCTGGTGGGCTGCAGTCCATGGGTTCACAAAGAGTCAGACACGACTGAGTGACTTCACTTTCACTTTTCACTTTCACGCATTGGAGAAGGCAATGGCAACCCACTCCAGTGTTCTTGCCTGGAGAATCCCAGGGATGGCGGAGCCTGGTGGGCTGCTGTCTATGGAGTCACACAGAGTCGGACACGACTGAAGCAACTTAGCCGCAGCAGCAGCAGCAACCTAATACTATCATTTTGAAAATTATTATATATATTATATATAATATTAATACCCTAATATTATTGGTATTAGCGAATACTAGGTTCCAGGACTCCTTATAGATACCAAATCCACGGATGCTCAAATCCTTTAAATACAACAGCATAGTGCAGTCAGTCTTCTGTGCTGACCATCGTATGGAGGGCCAACTGTGCACAACAACTGACGACTGCTATGAGGTTAACAATACAAAATCACAGCCACAGACACAACACTTAGTTCTACATTTATCATTTATATATTCAGACTGTTACTTATGTGCATTCAGAATTACCAACACCTTGAAGTATTTTTTAATATCATTCCCCATGTGCACATTTTGCTTCAGTGGCTCTGTAATAAGCTCCTTTTGGACAGGAAGACTCTTGAGAGTCCCCTGGACTGCAAGGAGATCCAACCAGTCCATTCTAAGGATCAGCCTTGGGTGTTCTTTGGACAGAATGATGCTAAAGCTGAAACTCCAGCACTTTGGCCACCTCATGCTAAGAGCTGGCTCACTGGAAAAGACTCTGATGCTGGGAGGGATTGGGGGCAGGAGGAGAAGGGGATGACAGAGGATGAGATGGCTGGATGGCATCACTGACTTGATGGACATGAGTCTGAGTGAACTCCGGAAGTTGGTGATGGACAGGGAGGCCTGGCGTGCTGCAATTCATGGGGTCACAAAGAGTCAGACATGACTGAGCGACTGAACTGAACTGGACAGGAGAGATTTGTTGTGTTTTCTCTCTTAAAAAAGTATGCAACTCTATTTTTGACAAATTCTTAGCAATCATCATTCAGGTGAAATCAATAATGTGAAACCTGGCAGTGAACCTCCCTAATATCTAATTTGTTCATTCATTAAAGTTAACATTTACTGACCATGGATAGGCCATGACCCAGGAGCAAGGGATGCCAGGTCATAAGGCCAGTGGCTACAGGAAGATCTCTCACAACCACAGTGCTTGTTAGCACTTGCAAAGGACTTCCACATACTTGAACCTCACTCTGCTTTGGAGGATGTTTTGATAGTGATAATTATTTCCGTTTTACAAAGGAAGGAACTGCAGTTTACAAATGAAGGAACTGTAGACAAGTTACGTAATTTACTGAAAGTCACCCTGCTATCAAGTTTTAAGACTGCCTTATACTTCGATCTGGCTCTTCATTTATTCACCATTCTTTCTTCTATATCCTGTCCTAAAAATGGCAAAGCCCATAT
This sequence comes from Bison bison bison, assembly GCF_000754665.1. Lineage (NCBI taxonomy): Eukaryota > Metazoa > Chordata > Mammalia > Artiodactyla > Bovidae > Bison > Bison bison. Next base: position 3,775,290 of record NW_011495080.1, read on the forward strand.
GCATGGAAATTCAGAAGAAAGCAAAATAAATGGTCACAGATTCAATGATTTTAGAAAATTTCCCCATGCGCTCATTTCCAAAGATGGAAAGGCATATTTTTCACAACTAAGTTTGGGATATTTTGATAGTTTTAAAAACACTGGCAAAGTCAAATACATACAACTTGGTTGGAAAAGTGAGTGGGCAAAATGCGTGTATAAAAAGGACAGACATGACAGGAACCTGGGCTACTGGTGTGCTTCTATAGGAAAGGATTCCAGGTAGTGTTGTGACATAATACCAGTGTCATACGCAGGCCCGTGGAGCTGCAAGAGACCTCGAATTTTTTAAGACTCGATCACATAGTTAGGCCAAACACAAAATCTGCATCTTTTGCCTCTCGGTTCAGCGTTCCATTTTTCAATGACAAAAATGAAAGAATAACTAGACTATGTGGGTTTCTCTTTAACCTGTTTGGCCATTTCTCCTAACAGCACAATTACCCTGCTAATGAGATTAAATTTGGTTTAACGAGGGGATTATTTCACAGCGGAGCCCCCGCTGACTCCAGTTCCCCAAAGACCTATCGTTCTGAGGTTGCACCCATCTAACATTCATTTGCCTTAATGAAAGCCAGACGGAAGAATCGGGCAGGCACAGTTGTGGAAAGAAAAAAAACATACACACATACACACAAGGGCTTTTGTTTATACTGAAAAAGAACCTCATTTAGTCAATCTGAATCTTCCTAATACCCAGTAAAATATTTATTAATGAGTATCAGCACAGCAAGCCAGAAAGTCTTATTTGTATTAATTTAAACCATAAATAATTGAAGGTAGATTTCATTCCTTAATACATGGTTTCAGAAAAAAAAAAAAAATCCTCAAGAGCATACTGAATAAAGAGAGAGCATTAATGAAGTAAAATGTATTAAAAGTTGAGGGTGGTAGATGCTTTGCTTCCACTTGGTCTACATGGATTGTTTCCCAATATTTAGATCATAGTCCTGTTATATGTATCACAAGGAGGGGACACAATAAGACACGTAATTTTTTTTTTTATTTCTGTCAGTCAGGATTATAGGGAATATATCTGTACTATCTGTCAAGGATTGATCAAAAATTTCTTCACTCATTCAGCAAACAGTCAGTGTGCTTACTATACCACATACTCCAATAGGTGACAAGGATGAAAAATGGACAAAACATACAAAACACAGAACCTGCTCTTGGGAATTTCCTATTGGTCCAGTGGTTAGGACTCCACATGCTTACTGCTGAGGATCCAGGTTGAAAAAAAAAAAAAAGAATCTGTTCTTAAAAGAGCTTGGGTTGAAGCAATGCTGAATCCAAACCATATGAGGGGTCATGAAACAAAACGAAAGGATTGCAATCAGCACTGATAGAGACAGAGTAGGGGGGAGGAGGGTGGGCTGAATAGGATAGAAAATATCAGAGTGTACCCTTAGTCAGTCTCTCACATCAGGAAGCTTCAGTAAGCCTCTTATCCTTCGCCATCAATGGGCAGACAGACTGAAAACCACAATCACAGAAAACTAACCAATCTAATCACATGGACCACAGCCTTGTCTAACTCAAGGAAACTATGAGCCATGCCATGTAGGGCCACCCAACACAGACGGGTCATACTGGAGAGTTCTGACAAAATGTGGTCCACTGGAGAAGGGAATGGCAAACCACTTTAGTATTTATGCCTTGAGAACCCCATGAACAGTATGAAAAGGCAAAAAGATAGGACACTGAAAGATGAACTCTCCAGGTCGGTAGGTGCCCAATATGCTACTGGAGATCAGTGGAGAAATAACTCCAGAAAGAATGAAGAGACGGAGCCAAAGCAAAAACAACAAGAAGCAAAGTCCGGTGGTGTAAGAGCAATATTGCTTAGGAACCTGGAATGTTAGGTCCATGAATCAAGGCAAATTGGAAGTGGTCAAACAGGAGATGGTAAGAGTGAACACCAACATTCTAGGAATCAGCAAACTAAAATGGACTGGAATGGGTGAATTTAACTCAGATGACCATTTTATCTACTACTGTGGGCAGGAATCCCTTAGAAGAAATGGAGTAGCCATCATGGTCAACAAAAGAGTCCAAAATGCAGTACTTGGATGCAATCTCAAAAACGACAGAACAATCTCTGTTCGTTTCCAAGGCAAGCCATTCAATATTACAGTAATCCAAGCCTACGCCCCAAACAGTAATGCTGAAGAGCTAAAGTTGAACAGTTCTATTAAGACCTACAAGACCTTCTAGAACTAACACCTAAAAAAGATGTCCTTTTCATTATAGGAGACTAGAATGCAAAAGTAGGAAGTCAAGAAACACCTGGAGTAATAGGCAAATTTGGCCTTGGGGTACAAAATGAAGCAGGGCAAAGGTTAATAGAGTTTCTCCAAGAGAACACACTGGTCATAGCAAACACCCTCGTCCAACAACACAAGAGAAAACTCTATACATGGACATCACCAGATGCTCAATACTGAAATCAGATTGATTATATTTTTTGCAGCCAAAGATGGAGAAGCTCTACACAGTCAGCCAAAAAAGACCAGGAGCTGACTATGGCTCAGATCATGAACTCCTTATTGCCAAATTCAGACGTAAATTGAAAAAAGTAAGGAAAACGACTAGACTGTTCAGGTATAACCTAAATCAAATCCCTTATGATTATACAGTGGAAGTGAGAAATTGACTTAAGGGACTCGATCTGATAGACAGAGTGCTTGATGAACTATGGATGGAGGTTTGTGACACTTGTACAGGAGACAGGGATCAAGAACATCCCCATGGAAAAGAAATGTAAAAAAAAGCCAAATCGCTGAATGAAGAGGACTTACAAATAGCTGTGAAAGGAAGAGAAGGGATAAGCAAAGGAGACAAGGAAAGATATATTCATTTTTATGTGGAATTCCAAAAAATAGCAAGCAGAGATAAGAAAGCCTTTCTCAGTGATCAATGCAAAGAAATAGAGGAAAACAATAGAATGGGAAAGACTAGAGATCTCTTCAAGAAAACTAGAGATACCAAGGGAACATTTCATGCAAAGATGGGCTCAATAAAGGACAGAAATGGTATGGACCTAACAGAAGGAGAAGATATTAAGAAGAGGTGGCAAGAATACACAGAAGAACTATACA
>NW_011495080.1:3778529-3784743 GCF_000754665.1 Bison bison bison
GCCTTAGGAAGCATCCCTACGAACAAAGCTAGTGGAGGTGATGGAATTCCAGTTGAGCTATTTCAAATCCTAAAAGATGATGCTGTGAAAGTGCAACATTCAATATGCCAGCAAATTTGGAAAACTTAGCAGTGGCCACAGGACTGGAAAAGGTCAGTTTTCATTCCAGTCCCAAAGAATGGCAATGCGAAAGAATGCTCAAACTACCACACAATTGTACTCATCTCACACGCTAGTAAAGTAATGTTCAAAATTCTCCAAGCCAGGCTTCAACAGTATGTGAACCGTGAACTTCCAGATGTTCAAGCTGGTTTTAGAAAAGGCAGAGGAACCTGAGATCAAATTGTCAACATCCGCTGGATCATCGAAGAAGCAAGAGAGTTCCAGAAAAACATCTATTTCTGCTTTATTGACCGTGCCAAAGTCTTTGACTGAGTGGATGACAATAAACTGTGGAAAATTCTTCAAGAGATGGGAATATCTGACCACCTGACCTGCCTCTTGAGAAACCTGTATGCAGGTCAGGAAGCAACAGTTAGAACTGGACATGGAACAACAGACTGGTTCCAAATAGGAAAAGGAGTACTCTAGGCTGTATATTGTCAGCCTGACCATTTAACTTCTATGCAGAGTACATCATGAGAAACGCTGGACTGGAAGAAACACAAGCTGGAATCAAGATTGCCGGGAGAAATATCAATAACCTCAGATATGCAGATGACACCACCCTTATTGCAGAAAGCAAAGAGGTACTAAAGAGTCTCTTGATGAAAGTGAAAGAAGAGAGTGAAAAAGTTGGTTTAAAACTCAACATTCAGAAAACGAAGATCATGGCATCTGGTCCCATCACTTCATGGCAAATAGATGGGGAAACAGTGGGAACGGTGAGAGACTATTTTTTGTGGCTCCAAAATCACTGCAGCTGGTGACTGCAGCCATGAAATTCAAAGATGATTGCTCCTTGGAAGAAAAGTTATGACCAACCTAGACAGCATATTAAAAAGGAGACACATTACTTTGCCAACAAAGTTTCATCTAGTCAAAACTATGGTTTTTCCACTCGTCATGTATGGATGTGAGAGTTGGACTGTAAAAAGCTGAGTGCCGAAGAATTGGTGCTTTTGAACTGTGGTGTTGGAGAAGACTCTTGAGAGTCCCTTGGACTAAAAGGAGATCTAACCAGTCCATCCTAAAGGAAATCAGTCCCTAATATTCATTGGAAGGACTGATGTTGAGGTTGAATCTCCAATACTTTGGCCACCTGATACGAAGAACTGACTCATTGGAAAAGACCCTGATTCTGGGAAAGACTGATGGCGGGAGGAGAAGGGGACAATGGAGGATCAGATGGTTGGATGGCACCACCGACTCAATGGATATGAGTCTGAGTAAACTCCGGGAGTTGGTGATGGACAGAGGCCTGGCGTGCTGCAATCCATGTGGTTGCAAAGAGTCAGACATGACTGCACTCATGAACTGATTACATACATTAATGGTAAATATTGATTTGTATAATCTTTACTTTATAGATATATATATGGTGCTGGTGGTTTAGTTGCTAAGTTGTGTCTGACTCGAGAACCATAGAAGGCTTCTCTGTCCGTGGGATTTCCCAGGCAAAAATTCTGGAGTGGGTGGCCATTTCTTTCTCCAGGGGGTCTTGCCGACCCTGTGATGAAACCCACATCTACTGCATTGCAGGTGGATTCAGTTTACTGACTGAGCTACCAGGGAAGCCCAGGTATATGTATATGTGCATATTTATTTATTCATTTCTTTTTTTTTTTTCCACACACACATAGTAGGAGTATACCAGATCAGGGTGTAAAATACACATACTTCACTGTTCTGTTTGCAAGCCATTGATCCAGAGAATAGAGAATTTAAGAATGCTCTCCAGACAGGCTGATATGACTCACGGCATAGAGCACTTCGTAATGTGTTTTTATGTCTCACCCACCTACATGACTCTAGGGTCCTTGATGCAGGATGTTGGTCAGCTCTGTCACTGCATTCCCCTCCGTGCCTAGTACAGTACAGTTCACTAGTAGAAGCTCACTGTAAAACTTCCTGCATAAACTGGTGTATGAAGCCGTCTCTGAAAATGACACTGATACAAGCCAGCCAACTTAGGTCTGTGATTAACTGAGCATATGTGAGGAAAATGCATATTCATTTGCAGTGGGCCATTTGCTGTTTATGACCAGTCTATGCTTATATCTTCTCTACCCATGACAATTAGATCTAACTTCATTTGTTCAAGCTCTAATTAATTCATTGTTCGTCCTTTAGGAAGTATTCAGAAATTACAAACAACATTGCTGCTAAGACAAATTGTGCCTCTTATTAGCTGGTTAGGCAGTGGTTTAAGGCAAGGGAGTGTGCCTATTGATTATTCATAAAGAGCAAATATGACATAACCAAACAACAAGAGAACACAAGCATGAGGGGATGCTAGCAAATAATATCTCACAGCCAAGAGTGAAAATGAAGTGCTCAGCTGTGTCTGACTTTTTAGGACCCCAGGGACTGTAAGCCCGCCAGGCTCCTCCATCCGTGGGATTTTCCAGGCAAGAATAGTGGAGTGGGGTGCACGTTTCTCATCGCGTTGCTCACCTTGGAAATTAGCACAGGAATAAATAGCATTGTTAAGAAAGCAACAACAAGGAGAAAGAGAGTCACCTTCAAGCTCTCGAGTCACCCCGGCCACACACGCCATGCCTTCACCATCTGCCCTCACTACATTCAAGTATTCAATGGGCGTCTGCCATGCAGGTCATGGCTTTTGGCCAGTTGTCAAATAACAATTCTTTTTTTCATCTGAAGAAAAGATAAGCTTGATCAACTCTGACTACAAGGCTGAACCACTCTATTCCAGAAGGTAATGTATGCAAGTTACAACACTGTAAAGGACGGAAAGGATGAGATAATCTTTAAATTTTTATATATCTTTCTCTGACTTGAGAAACTGCATGCTTGACTTTGTAGTAATACTGAGTTGACCAAAAAGTTAGTTTGTGTTTTTCCAGAGCAAACCCAATATTTTGTAGCGTTTTTACTGGAGAATACAGGATGCCTGCCTGTTAGGTCTCCACACTGGGGCAGGTAGTCTGATTGGATGTCAATGACTAAACCATAAAGCGATGATCAGGAGATGTCCATGAAATGTTGAACTCGAACTCAATGAACTTGTTTTGACTACTGTTTCTAAACTATTTGAATTTCTGAAACGAAAGAAAACCCTATCAGAGGACTGAAAATTTATTGTAGGAATGTAACTTAATATGACTATTCTTTAATATTATGAGGAAAATAAAAGAGATGTTATTAAAACAGCAAACATTTTTGCTGTGCCTCTTCCATTCAGAGCATTATAGAGGGAAGCAAAGTGATCATTTTAGGTCTTGAAGAAAAGGAAGTCTTCCTTTTTCCTTGATCAACTAATTTTCTAGTAGAAGGTACTGTCATAAAAATGCAGGAGGAATCAGAATAAGAAGAAACTAGATCACTGAAGGATGTATTTATTTTCAAATGTACAAAGCAGTACATGTATCTACCCACCTATTCTAAACATGAGTTTAAGAGAAGTCAAAAGGGATGAAAACTAAATAATAATAACCATGATGTTTCAAATTTGCTTTTACAATGGGAGTCACTTTCATATTCATTACCTGTTTTTATGCCTCCAACATAGTGCTACACTGGGACTGTTACCTGGGGAAATGTGATTGACTCTTAAGTATAAATTTAGAAAGGGAGGAAAGAATGTAGGATGGATAGATGGATGTACATTCCAAAAAGCTACAGCCAGATGCTTCAGTAATTTACTTGTATTTAACCTACTCCTTTGAATGTACATCATTCCCCTTAAGGAGATCAAGTAAGGTGAAAAGGCAACAAAGTTCTCTCCAAACAAGTCCCATCTCTATGACTGGTCTAACATTCTGGTCCATCCCTCTTCTCATAGACTCTGACAAACTGTCTCTGGACCAGTCTTTCCCAAGTCTACTTCACTATCCACCCTAAGCTCCACCAACCTGATTAATTTACGCTGAAGATCCCTTTCACAGTGATAGTCCATTTCTCAAAAACCTTCTATGGCTTCAACTTCCATTACATTAATCCAAAATTCTCTCTCTGGGTTTCAGGGCTCTCCTGAAAACACTCTCTCCTGGCCCAATTATTATGCTCCCACATTTCTGCAGGATGCTCATTATCTCATAAGACTTTTCACTTACGCCTTTCCATTCATTCAGAGCACAGTTCATTTCAGTGACTTTCAGAACAAACATATTCAGTATAAATGAAATCAACAATACACGGGCTAAGAGGGCAGTGTAAATACTACCAGGTATTCAAACTGCCATTCTACTTCGTCAGAATAGCTCCCAGGGTATGCAAATAGGGAGACTCAAATCCAGGTCTTTTGATCAGACCCAGGTCCTGGCTATCTTTTCTTTGGTATCAGCATCTAGCCACTGTGACTCTGTAACCTGGTATTTTAAAATATATATTTTGAATGCACTAGAATGCCTATCATTCATAAGGGAAATACTTCTCTTAGAGCTTAACCAAAAAGGAAAAAGAAAAACCCTGGAGAAAAACCTAATTGCATTGTATTTACCATGTTAAGAAATGGTAGTTAATTTCTAAGTTGCTAAGTGATTTCCACAGATAATCATGATATCTGATTTTCCCCTTAGGGGCAAGAGTAGCTGCTAATGCTCATATATGACTGAAACTCCATCATACAGCCTACCTAAATCCTACCCGTCTTTTAAAAGCTTAGCTTCAGGCCTACTGTCTCCAGCCTGCATTCATCTCCCTCTTTTCCCTAGCTTTCACAGACCACGGAACGCAATTATGTGTTTATATCTCATCGTTCACTGTCTGTGGGTGTTTCTAATGTAATCATCTCTTCCCAGCTATATTTTCATTTCTCTGAGTACAGAGACTGTGCTTGTAGTTTTTTTCTCTATGTCTCATGGTTCCTAACACAATGTGCCACTCATGTTAAGAACTCCATGGGATGACCTTTTGGACAACATCATACACAAGGTTTGGGGTCAGACACACCTCGGTTGAAATCTCACATCTCCAGATATTTAACCAGAGGACTTCCTTGACTCGCCCCCACCCCTCAGACTCCTGATCTACAAAACAGGGAAACAATACCTCCCTTGGAGGGTTAATGTAAAGTTGTCAGTGATGTACGCATTGGAAGAATGCCCTATATTCACCATATAATATATACAAGGAAAGCTCCTGAAATAGAGTAGCACTCATTACAAGGTAGTTGGACCATAAAAAAGGCTGAGTATCGAAGAATTGATACTTTTCAACTGTGGTGTTGGAGAATTCTCTTGAGAGTTCCTTGGACTGCAAGGAAATCAAACCAATCAATCCTAAAAGAAATCAGTCCTGAATATTCATTGGAAGGATTGATGCTGAAACTGAAGTTCCAATACTTTGGTCACCTGATGCAAAGAACTGACTTATTAGAAAAACCCTGACTTAAATTGAAGAAACTGGGGAAAACCACTAGACCATTCAGGTATGACCTAAATCAAATCCCTTATGATTATACAGTGGAAGTGAGAAACAGATTTAAGGGACTACGTCTGATTGAGTGCTTGATGAATTATGGATGGAGGTTCGTGACATTGTACAGGAGACAGGGATCAAGACCATCCCCAAGAAAAAGAAATGCAAAAAAAAGCAAAATGGCTGTCTAAGGAGGCTTTACAAATAGCTGTGAAAAGAAGAGAAGCAAAAAGCAAGGGAGAAAAGGAAAGATATATTCATTTTAATGCAGAATTCCAAAGAATAGCAAGCAGAGATAAGAAAGTCTTTCTCAGTGATCAATGCAAAGAAATAGAGGAAAACAATAGAATGGGAAAGACTAGAGATCTCTTCAAGAAAACTAGAGATACCAAGGGAACATTTCATGCAAAGATGGGCTCAATAAAGGACAGAAATGGTATGGACCTAACAGAAGGAGAAGATATTAAGAAGAGGTGGCAAGAATACACAGAAGAACTATACAAAAAAGATCTTCATGACCTAGATAATCATAATGATGTGATCACTCACCTAGAGCCAGACATCCTGGAATGTGAAGTCAAGTGAGCCTTAGGAAGCATCCCTACGAACAAAGCTAGTGGAGGTGATGGAATTCCAGTTGAGCTATTTCAAATCCTAAAAGATGATGCTG
>NW_011495080.1:3784843-3801992 GCF_000754665.1 Bison bison bison
GTTTTCATTCCAATCCCAAAGAAAGGCAATGCCAAAGAATGCTCAAACTACCGCACAATTGCACTCATCTCACATACTAGTAAAGTAATGCTCAAAATTCTCCATGCCAGGCTTCAACAGTATGTGAACTGTGAACTTCCAGATGTTCAAGCTGGATTTAAAAAAGGAGGAAGAATCTGAGATTAAATTGCCAACATCCGCTGGATCTTCGAAGAAGCAACAGAGTTCCAGAAAAACATCTATTTCTGCTTTATTGACTATGCCAAAGTCTTTGACTGTGTGGATGACAATAAACTGTGGAAAATTCTTCAAGAGATGGGAATATCTGACCACCTGACCTGCCTTTTGAGAAACCTGTATGCAGGTCAGGAAGCAACAGTTAGCACTGGACATGGAACGACAGACTGGTTCCATTTAGGGAAAGGAGTACGTCAAGGCTGTATATTATCACCCTGCTTATTTAACTGATATGCAGAGTACATCATGAGAAAAGCTGGGGTGCACGAAGTACAAGCTGGAATCAAGATTGCCGGAAGAAATAGCAATAACCTCACATCAGCCTTATGGCAGAAAGTGAAAAACAACAAAAAAGCCTCTTGATGAAAGTGAAAGAGGAGAGTGAAAAAGTTGGCTTAAAGCTCAACATTAAGAAAACTAAGATCATGGCATCCGGTCTTGTCACTTCATGGCAAATAGATGGGCAAATAGTGGAAACAGTGTCAGACTTTATTTTGGGGGGCTCCAAAATCACTGCAGATGGTGATTGCAGCCATGAAATAAAAAGATGCTTACTCCTTGGAAGTAAAGTTATGACCAACTTAAACAGCATATTAAAAAGCAGAGACATACTTTGTCAAGAAAGGTCCATCTAGTCAAGGCTATGGTTTTTAGAGTGGTCATGTATGGATGTGAGAGTTAGACTGTGAAGAAGGCTGAGTGCCAAAGAATTGATGCTTCTGAACTCTGGTGTTGGAGAAGACTCTTGAGAGTCCCTTGGACTGCAAGGAGATCCAACCAGTCCATCCTAAAGGAGATCAGTCCTGGGTGTTCATTGGAAGGACTGATGTTGAAGCTGAAACTCCAGTACTTTGGCCACCTGATGTGAACAGCTGACTCAGTGGAAAAGACCCTGATGCTGGGAAAAGCAGGAGGAGAAGGGGACACAGAGGATGAGATGTTTGGATGGCATCACCAACTCAATGGACATGAGTTTTGGTAAACTCTGGGAGTTGGTGATGGACAGAGAGGTCTGGTGTGCTGCAGTCTATGAGAATGCAAAGTCAGACATGATTGAGTGACTGAACTGAACTGAACTAATGCTGGGAAAGATTGAAGGCAGGAGGAGAAGTGGGTGATAGAGGACAAGATGGTTGGATGGCATCACTGACTCAATGGACATGAATTTGAGCAAGCTCTGGGAGATGGTGAAGGAGAGGGAAGCCTGGCACGCTGCAGTCCATGGGGTTACAAAGAGTTGGACATGACTGAGCAACTGAACAACAAATGCTACTAACCGTTAATTAATGTGTTCCTTTATTTGAAAACGTGCCTATCAAATAAATGATATAGTATTTGTATCATGAAAATTTGCATATCACTGAGTCTCAATAAATAGGACTTCCTTTGAAACATTTAAGGATTCAGTTTACAATAACGGGGCTGTCTAGAGATTACCTGGAGCTTCGTAACCAAATCCATGTCTGCATACCATTTAGAGCTCACAACACCCTTTCATATACATTATCAGTCTTTCTTAACTTGCAGACAAGAGACGCCGGAGACCTTATTCATGCAAGCAGCCTGGCAGCACCTGGTGACTATGGACAGTGTACTTCATATGTACTCTAGGCAAGTGCTGGGCCCCCTCTCTGGTCTGTTCTTCCTCTAGTCACACTTCAGCCAGGTCTCTGCAAACATGACGTCTTCTGAAGAATTTCAAGGAAGGTCTGACATCTATAATAGCTTCCTAACTACTATCATCTTAAATTCCATCTTCTTTTTCTTTTGTTAGAACTTATTATAATTGGATACCATAGAAGACTCTTGAGAGTCCCTTGGACTGCAAGGAGATCAATCCCTTCAGGACGGACAGTCAATCCTAAAGGAAATCAACCCCAAATATTCAATGGAAAGATTGATGCTGAAGCTCCAATACTGTGGCCAGCTAATGTGAAGAGCTGACTCACTGGAAAAGACCCTGATGCTAGAAAAGAATGAAGGCAAAAGGAGAAGGGGGTGGCAGAGGATAAGGTGGTTAGATAGCATCACCAACTCAACACACATGAATTTGAGCAAACTCTGGAAGATAGTTAAGGACAGAGAAGTCTGGGGTGCTGCAGTCCATGCAGTCATAAAGAGTTGGAAACGACTTAGCGACTGAACTACAATATATCTATTCACCTATTTGTTTATTCTCCATTTGCCTCACTGCAATGTAAGCCCCAGGAGAGCAGGAACTTAGGTTGATTTATAGGTGTATATGTTGAACTATGTGAATGGAAAAAACGTTGCCTGCTGTGTCAGGTATAATAGGATGTTGCAGCCATCAGGCCATCACATTACAGCAGCCCCGACAGTGAGCCCTGAGGAAACTCAGGGTGGAAACAGGACACTCCGATTTAGCTGTGACCCACTCCAGCCACCCACAATGATGCACCCTAAGGAGACTCGGGATGAGAAAGCATATGATACCGGCCCCAGACAGCTCAGGTGCTCATCAAAGCAATAATTTCACTGATGTTGAAGTTACTGCATCTTCCCATATATAGAAAGGCACTAAATTTCTTAACTTCAGATATCTACGTGTGTGTGTGCGTAGTTACTCAGTCTTGTCTGACTCTGTGATCCCAGGCACTGTAGCCCACCAGGCTCCAATGTCCATGGGATTCTCCAGGCAAGAATACTGGAGTGAGTTGACATTTCCTCCTCTAGAGGATGTTCCCTCAGGGGTCAAACCCACATCTCCTGTGTCTCCTGCAAGGCAGGTGAATTCTTTACCCGCTAAGCCATCAGGGAAGCCCTGAGATGTCTGGTTTTCTTTAATTAACAGGAATCTTTGGATATTTTGACTATCCTGACTCCTCCCTTACTTCTTTAGAACAGTCCCTCAGAGCTGAGAGACTGTGTCCTGGGCTTAAGTCCTTGGCAAATTCACCAAGTGAAAGTCACTCAGTTGTGTCTGACTCTTAGCAACCCCATGGACTATAGTCCATGGAATTCTCCAGGCCCGAACACTGGAGTGGGTATAGTCTTTCCCTTCTCCAGGGGATCTTCCCAACCCAGGGATCAAACCCAGGTCTCCCACACTGCAGATTCTTTACCAGCTGAGCCACAAGGGAAGCCCAAGAATACTGGAGTGGGTAGCCTATCCCTTCTCTAGGGGATCTTCCCAGCCCAGGAATCTAACTGGGGTCTCCTGGTGGTTCTTTACCAACTAAGCTATCACCAGATAAAACATAATTCTCAGCTTTTAGGTCATGCATTAGTTTTCAGTGGACAACTTAGGAAAGTGCGTAAGATGCTGCAGGTACTTTAGAGACACTTGCTGAATAAATATAAACTTGCTGGATTCTGGTCTAGTTCCAGCCATGAACATGGAAGACTAGAAACTCTAGGAGGTGACAGTTATCCCTGAATCCATTAATGACTAACGGAAGTACTATTTTTACCGCTTCTCCCCAATCCCATCAGAGCCCTCCCAACCCATCCTTCTGAGAAGAATAAAGCTGCAGAGCTTATCTGCTGCCCTACTCTCACACTGAGCCCATCCCCCATGTCCTCTGACCTTCAATGGTACCAGACAGTAAAACTGGAACCTGTGAGAAGAAACGTGTTTATGCAACATGGTATTCTAGGTCTTATCACCTTTCTTTCATGCCTCTTTAAGACTACTGTTTAACGATCACACCTGAATGTAAGAAAAGAGCATGGGGCTAATGACATTCCTTGGGCAGAATAACTTGAAAAAAAAAAATTTTTTTTTTTTTTTAAATTATCACCAGTAACACATTCTCGTGTGTTCCAATCCTGCAGCTCTCAATCTGGCCCCCTGTAAGAAGTAACATATGCTCATAATAAATCTTTAAAATGGCTCTATTAATAGAGAGGCTGCAGTGACAGTTTTATAAATGGGCCCCATCTTTATGCAAACTGTGTTTTATTAGATTGCCTTATAATGATTTGCAATAAGAATACAGAGATGAATTCTGAGGCAGGAACTCCAAATACTCCTAAGCCAGTCAGGAGTTTCAAAGCCCATGAATTTTGGGTGGCGGACTATGCATGCCGGGAACCGCAGACATCAACAGATTAGTTTTGCTATAGTTGTATGCTTCTTCTCCGCCTGCTTTTTCCAATCAGATAGTAACAGTCTAATAACTGGCTTTGTGTCTGTCAATCCAATTACTTCTTATTTGGGATGTGCTGGCACTCCATTAAATCGGCAGACAGATGGCCGGGTCTCTCATTACCCTCCGACTGAATAATTAGCTTCCCGGGCACATAATTGGGGAAGGAGTCCATCTAGATAAAGTCAGGTGTCTTCTAAAGAAAACCAAAGACACAGATCACTAAAAGTAAATTCATGAGCCTAATGTTACACTGATGCCATGCCTAAAATAGGCAAAGCCATCTAGCTTACCCTTCAGCCAACCTAGGAACCCGCCTGGGCAGGCTTGATTAGGAAGGGTGGCCCTTTGGTCATCTTTCCACTAGAGCCCTTTACTGCCAGAAATCTGACTGATCTGCATTCCAGGGAAAAAAAAAACCAGTTTAGTCTGGGATCCGAGTGACATCACCTTGGGAAAGCAAAACTGTTCTTTCATCTGACCTGATTTCATTAAGAAATTAAAGGAGTAGGACACATTAAAATAAGCTCCCTATGGAGAAAGTCAAGTAGAACTTAACCCACAACTTTTAAGGGTGAGGCCTGGGTAACTACAGTAAATAAAAATACATCACAAGAATTTTAACAAAGTTATCTTATAATTATAAATCTTCATAGGATGCTCACAGTATAATTAAGGAAAAGAAATTTTAAAGGAAGAACCATCATTTATCTTCTATATTCTGGACTCTATTTACCATAACAACCACCATTTATTAGTAACAGGTATCCCATAAACTCTCTGTGAATCAATTTAAGGATATCACAAAGTTGTTAATAATCATGATGATAATTTTTAGAAGGAAAAAGGCGATGTAGTGGGTGAAATTAATGCCCCCAAATATTGTGAGAGTTTACTACTAAGAGCTCACATGGTTGACAGAGACCCTTTTCCAGTTCCCTTCCCTCTTGGAGCAGCTATGTCACAAACCTCTCACTATCATGGTCAAATTCTGATTAGTTAGTGAGCATTCAGTGGGTTAGAAGCCCAGGAATGAAAATGGCAAATTAATATGGAGTCAGCATGATGTTATGGAGGAATATGGCTTGGGTATCCAAAGACTGGATGCCAATCTGGGTGTCCAATTCATAATTAGGAACCCTGGGCCTCAGTTTACTGGTGAAATGAACTTCCCGGACACTGAGCATATGCCGCCTCCCCACAACCTTACATGAGTCAATATGGGAGGCTGGCATAATACGACCTTTTCCTCAGCTTTCCTAGAAGCTAAGACTAATTCCCTGAGGGCGCTAAAAGGGACCTGAAGTCTCACTGCTATCTCATTATGAATATTCATTTCCAAAGGCCACAAAGACGAACAAAATCCCAGCTGCAGGGAACAGAGGGTCAACATATTAAAACAGCACTAAAAGCAAGAAGGCATGAAAGTGCTGAATCACTGCAGCAGACAACTTTATGGCCCTTTAATGAGGATTATATTTTTTCATGGTTGTGGCTAAAGGGAAAGGCAGGCCCATGAACAATCATTCTCCCCTTTCAATGTGTCTTCATTCCTTATTTATCGAGGATAATAGTTATATTCGATGATAGTTATATATGAACTTGCTTGTGTAACACCTGACTTTTTTTTTTAAAGTTCTTTGAATACACAATCTCTTTGATGGAACACTTAAAGCACTCACAATGAATAGCTGCTGCAGAAAAACAGAGGGATTAAAAGTGATTAGACTGGGAGATGCTCAGTCAATGGAGCCAGAGAGTTCTGCTACTGAAGAAGAGAAGGTGCTCAGTGGCAGATAGTTGTAGAACATTCTGGCTGTTATCAACAGCATGGACATGGCCAGCGACACTAATATAATGACAGAAAGAACACCTCGGCTGGAAGAACTGAAACTTGAATGAGTTAAATTCAAGGTGGTGCCATTCAGGTGCTAAGAGAAGAGATGGAATAACCTAGAGAGTAAAGTTCAGTATCAAGAAAAGGGTGATTTAATTTGGAGACTTTACAAATATTAAAAATTAAGTATGAATTCCAAGGCAGAAGAGGGAGGCTCTGCTTCCAGGCTCCCCAGGGAGGTCAGAGAGTGTCAAGGTCTTCAGTAGGGGTGAGAAGGGTCTAAGCTGCCACTGGCCTTCTGAATTAATTCACCACTTAAAATGGGAAGCAGTCTATGACTCATCTGGACAGCAAAGGTGAAAATACCACTCTAAGTACTGAAGTCACCTGAATGTATCAATATATGAGATAGCATCTCTAAAGAGTTATTTTTCCAACTAGGAGACTTTATGAAGGATTCAAAGTCAATTACAAAGACTGGATATTAGGGGGAAAAACCCATTGAGCAAAATACTGGGTAAGATACATGAGGATAAAATGGCTCCACAAGCTCAAGCTCCTCAAATCTAATTCTTGAATTGTCTCTTACTATATCAAGAGAGGTTATGGGGGAAAAAGACCTACAGAAGTCATGGGGATATTTTCTTGGGTGTTGGGAGAGCCAATGTAAAGCCAAAAGTCCTCTTGGGGTCATATGTCTGAGACTCAGAGTTCAAAAGTTACATGAGCTTCTGATAAATACAGTCAAGGTCAACAGAGCACCATTGCCTCTGTCAGAGTCTCTTCGAATCACCAGTGAAGATGGTAAGAAGAGGTGCAAGGCTCCCTGATCAAGTTCCTCTTTGAGGATTCCGAGGCCTCACTTTTATTAAACATCTTCATTTGCCAATTAAACACACTGTGCTTTTCCCACTAATTGACATATTTTTACAGGTAAAGAAGAAAAAATGTGGGGTAAGAGGGAATGCCTCTAAAAAGCCAAGGGCATGTTTATCTTTGCTTTTTGGGAGCCAGTCCTGCAGAGGTTCCGAAGGCAAGGACTGTTCCGTCCCATCTGGGACGCGACAACTCCCTGTCAGCCTCCGTCTATGCTAAGGAGGTTCCAGACCCACTCAGACAACCCGAACTTGACTATCCCATTTGATACTTAATCCCGAAGAGCTGTAAACACACCATTTTACACAGTTGTTTTTTCAGAGCAGCAAAACTGTCTCAGTCTTTACAGCTCCATTTCCATGCAAAAATGCATATTCTACAATAGCTCCACTTATGGCTTCATCATAGCATAGTAATTTACACTTTTGTTCCTCTGAAGAATTTTCTTCTATAGCAGTTTTTTCCCCATTTTCTATATATATTTTAATGAAAACGCGTTAGTTGTAAATCAAATAATCACTTTCTATGGACAATATGAAAAGTCCCTTTGGGGGTGTTTTAAATGATGAACCATTACGGGCTGTTTAATTGTGATCTGAGCAGAAGTAAATGTGAAAGCTCAAAAGAGAACATCCAAGACTATGGGAGGGGCGAGAGAAAAGGCAGTCGATCCCCTCACTCAGGGTCCTTAACCCGGGGTCTGTGAATCCCCCGACGCAGTGTGTAACACTGCATGGGTCTGGGCATAGCAGCCTTTCTCCAGGGTCCGCAGCTGTCACCAGATTTTCACAGGCAGCTGTAACCATCCCTTCCCAAATTCCCTAAACCACAGAATTCAATAGTCCCTCATCTGCATGGAAACAAACAATGTTCAATTTAGTTTCCATGCATCATACGTAAAAGTAAAAGGAAGCAACCACAGAGGTAAGTTTTATTTAGAGCCACAGATGTTTGCTTTCTAAATCTCAGATAGTATTTTCAGTTCATAAAGATGAAACATACTAAGAAACCTGATCAGTTTTAGCTAACATAATTCATGCTTGGGGACACTGTGTAGACACACAGCTCTGGGTTTTAATCCTGATGCTACACACCCAGCCTGCTGCTCAGCTTGGAGCAAGCCAATGAGCTTTTCCAGGCCCTGGTTCAGAACTACTAGAAGCAGTGAACACATCCAAAATGTAATTTAGTGATGCACTCTCACTGAGATTTTGTTTTGAAATATTTTTACTAACCAAATTGCATTTATTAAACAATAATCTGTTTCTCCTTTAAAAAATTAACCCAAGTTTATATAACTGCCAACAGAACTCCTGATCAGTGCTTCATTCCATTTGTCTAACCACATGACCAACAAGTATTTATTAAGTTCCGAGCACGTGTGAGGACCTATTTAGGATGCTAAGGACACATACCTGAGCTAGAGTAGACCTAGTTTCCACTGCTACAGCACCTACAGTAAGTCCTACATCTCGAGGTGATATAACACCAGTCAGAAAAAAAATAAACCTACTCGTAATTTTGTAGCCATATCATGAGTGCATCCATACACATGAAAATCCTGAAAATAACTTGTGAAGCGTACCACCAACTTCACAGGCTTCTAGAAGCTGGGAATCCAGGACAGTCAGCTGCTGAATGAGATCAGCTGTCAGCTTCCTTCTAGTTCTAAAATATTAAGATTTCTAAAACATTAAGATCTTATCATTCTAAGTGGAGACGACAGGACCCCATAGTTCAACCCCAATAAAAATGATTCTTCAATGATTAAAACATTCCCACGTCTCCCCAATCTACATAAATGTCTTCTTTCACGAAAACCTAATTATGTCTGTAACTAAAGTAGGTATTTATAACGATAATTCAATTTATGTAATGTACATCTGCCTCCATGCTTCAGAGAGTTGAGTTTAAATGTCTTTTCTGATTACTAATTATTTTCTAAGTAAGTTAATTCTTGGAAAGCTATGGGGACCACAAACCTGTGGATGAACATTCTGTTGATTTGACAAGCGGACTCCACAGAGCCCCCGCAGCGTGTACCATGAACATCTACCCAACAATCTCAAGCTGGAGAGGCCCTTTAGTGAAGCTGAAGAACATTTCAGTCATGATGTCCTCCCTTCAATTACCAGCTGGTTGTAAATCTTAAGAGGGTAACCCAGCTCTAGTAATAGGGGATAAATTATACAAAGAATTTGCCTAATCATTTATTTAAAATGGCTTGGATGTGGCCACTCAGAAAATAAAAATTATGTAAAACAGCACCAATGTGAGAAAAGCAAAGAGCTTCTACATACATTCTACCAATTTCCTTCCAATAGAACTTTCTACCAAAGTTCTATCACCTTGGTGCAATTTGAGATGTCACCAGTGATCACCCCTGCAGTTCCAGGAAATCCAAGCATGGCTTTTTGCATCATCTGTTTCAGACTACTCAGTGCTTGCTGCTGCTGCTGCTAAGTCGCTTCAGTCGTGTCCGACTCTGTGTGACCCCATAGACGGCAGACCACCAGGCTCCGCCGTCCCTGGGATTCTCCAGGCAAGAACACTGGAGTGGGTTGCCATTTCCTTTTCCAATGCATGAAAGTGAAAAGTGAAAGTGAAGTCGCTCAGTCGTGTCTGACTCTTAGCGACCCCATGGACTGCAGCCTACCAGGCTCCTCCATCCATGGGATTTTCCGGGCAAGAGTACTGGAGTGGGGTGCCATTGCCTTCTCCAACTCAGTGCTTAGCAACTTGTATTAAGTGTCCCCAGTGGGATGGGCAGGGACTTATTAGCAGTTTCAATCTTTAGGACTATTAAGCAATCTTAGGTAAAGGCATCTCTTAGACTTTTCCAGTGAAAATCAATTCATCAAATTCCTTTCCTGTCTATACTCTATTGCATGCTATATTGCTCTAAAAGCTTGATCCTCCTCCAGCTGGGCTAAGTGCAGTTCACTCAGCAAGCACTGACTCATTGACCACACTGCAGACCATAAAGTAGGCTGATTCTTCTGCTGGGAAGATCAGGTTGTGTTAGATATGTGCTCAATATTTACCAGGTTGGAGGCAGCTCTGGGCTCCCTCAGGAGCCACCTAACTCTATAAAGTCAGGTCTGTTACACGAGAATATGTACTTTTACTAATTATGTGGTCAATGGGCTGAAGATCTTGCTGGCCATGATCTTCATGGCAAATCCTTACACTCCTTCTACCAGATGATCAATATATTGATTACCACATCTAAGATGAAGAGTTAAAAACGAAATATGGTAATACAATTGTGATGGTTCAAATGCACAAACTAACACACAAAGTCTGTCATTATTTTCAACAACACTGTATTCTTAGAAACTGAAAGTCTTTTCTCCTCCACAACTGTCAAAATAACATTTTCTCTTTGAAATGGATAGCCTTAGACTGATCAGTATACCTGCTATTATTGTAATTGTGTCTGACTCTTTGCAACCCCAAGGACTATAGCCCGCCAGGCTCCTCTGTCCGTGGAATTCTCCAGGCAAGAATACTGGAGTGAGTGGCTAGCCATTCCCTTCTCCAGGGCGTCTTCCTGACCCAGGGATTGAACCTGGGTCTCCTGTAATGCAGGTGGATTCTTTACCATCTGATCCATCAGGGAAGACCATTATAATGGTAACACAATCTTATAATGGAAGTAAATAACTGAGGTACAGAGTCCTGTAATTTGAGCATGGCTATTTCTAGGTCAGTAATGGGCAAAGAATCCAGGACTTTCAAATCTTCCTCTGGTCTTCTCTGCAATATAATGCTTTGTTTTGCTTTATTATCAAATGGTAGCCGCATATTGTTAGTGTGGTTGACTATAAAATTATATTCGAAAGCATGGATGAAACTAAAAATTGAAGGAATTAAGAGATACAAAAGAAAAACATGTGCTATTTTATGTCAGGGTGGAGGGAGGGGCTGACACGCGGCATAGAATTGAACCAAAGTCGGCAAAATCCAAAGTGGCACAAGGTAGAGAGCTGCTGAAACTGGAAGCGTGCAGAAAATGCTTTTCTCACCCCAGTGTTCCAGAACTTTTCAAATAATTCCCTTTCTTCCTTCATACTATCTTTAGCTAAGATATAATTCACATCCCGTACAATTTACCCTTTTAAAGTTTATAATCCATTGATTTCTAGTATATTCACACAATTGTGCAGTCATCACCAAAATCAACTTTAGAATATTTTTTTCATCACCCCCAAAAGAACCCCCACACCCATCAGCAGTGGTTCTCCATTTCTCCCCCAATTCACCCCTACCTCCAGCCCAGGCCACCACCAATCTACTTCCTATTTCTATACATTTGTTAGTTCCAGACTTTTTATATAAACAGAATCATACAGTAGGTCAACTTTGTGACTGGCTTCTTTCATTTAGCATAATGTTTTCAAAGTTCATCCATGTTATAGCATGGATCTGTGCTTTATTCAGAATAATATCCCATTATATGGATGCAGTGCATTTTATTTATTTATCCATTCATCAGTTGGTAGACGACTCTTGCCTTTTAACATGTTAATAATCCCTCCTCTTGGGACTTCCCTGGTGGTCCAGTGGCTAAGATTTCACATTCCCAATGCAAGCAGCCCGGGTTTGATTCCTGGTCAGGGAACTAGATCTCACATACAGAAACTAGGAGTTCACATGCCACAACTAAAGATCTCAAAACATAGACCTGGAGCAGTCAAATGAATAAATAAACAACAACAACAACAAAACACTCCTCTGGGTTCTTCATTAACTTACAGTCCACAGCTATCACTATTTTTATTTTTTGTTCATAATCACTAACGGAATAGTGACTGAAGAAACCAAGGCAATCCAAAAATGAACTGAAAGCAAGTCTAAAGATAACTGAAAGGCCATATATTTGTATGAAGAATAATCCAGTGAACTGTGAACTAATAGTGGAATAACAAAAAGAAATTGATGTGGGTCTCAGGAACTAGGCAATACGTTATCTAGGAATGTGCTGGTGTGCAGATTCAGTGGCATCACCACGGAATATGACTAAACAGAGACGGTGGGTTTCATAGTGTTCTCATCATGATTTCTCAATATGACATTAGCACGAGGCAGTGTCACTGTGGGAGCCACTCACTTGCCAGCTCCTGTGTCTTACACATCTTTGAACCTCTCTGAAAGCCTAGAATAGCATCTGGTCCAACCAGAGTTAACAAATATTTATTAAATGATCACATCTTCCAGCTTCAGGGTTCCCTATGAAAATGCCAGAACCTGTCCCTGCACTGGGATCTCACAGCAAAAACCTTCTAAGAGACACACTCTTTCAGGTCATTGCAGGGTATGAAGACATTTGATTCATGGAACTGTACTTAAAATGACTGATTTGTTTAGTGTTGAATAAACATCTGAACCCAATGGATAATCAATTCACAGTATTTGTTGAGCATCTTCTATGTGGGAGGCATTGTTCTAGACACCAGGGACAGAACAGACAGAGATATTAATGCAGCTTACATTCCATTCTAGTTAGGCAGACAGACATGAAATAGACATGTATCAAGCAGGACAAGTTAACAGGACTTTAAAGTCCATGGTAGGAACTTCCCTGGCAGTCCAGTGGTTAAAACTTGCCCTTCCAATGCAGGGGGTGTGAGTTCAGTCCCTGGTTGGGGAGCTAATGCTTTATGGCCAAAAAAAAAAAAAAAAAATTTAAAAAAGAAGCAATATTGTAACAAATTCAATAAACACTTTAAACAAACAAACAAAAAAAATGGTCCACATTATTAAAAAGAAAAAAAGCTTAAAAAAAATTAAAGACCATGGTAAAGAATCTGACTAGTGGCATGATCTACTTTGTGTTTGTTTTTTTTTTTTAACCAGGATCATGCAAATGGCTGCCATGTGGACAATGAAGTTTACCAGGCAAGAAAAAGTCATGAGAGCATCAGCCATCTATTAAAGTGATACAGATGAGGGATTATGTTGGCCTGGATCAGGACAGGAGCAGTAGAGACGGTGTGAAGTAGCTAGATTCTGTATGTAGTCTGAAGGCAGAGCACACAAGCTTTGCCAATGACCTGGGGTGTATGGGGTATAAAACACAGAGAGGTGTCAAGTATGGCATGAAGAGTTTTGGTTGGAGCCAACAGAAGGATGGGGCTGGCATTTACTGAGATGAGTAAGACAATGATAGGAACAAATCTAGGGGGAAATGAAGAGTTTTGTTTCAGGTGAATTTAGCTGAAGATGCCAATTAGACATCTAAGTGGAGAAGTCAAGTAAGGAGGTAGATATATGAGTCTAGGGCTGAGAGGAGAGCCTGGCAGGGCGGATAAAAATTTTTAGAATATATGAGTGCATAGTTGGTATTTAAAGGCATGAGATTAGGAAGAGAAAAGAGAGGCACAAAGACTGAGCCCTGAGATATCCTAATTCACAAATGGAAAAGCCAAGGAGTGGGTCACAGCTCTGAGGGAGTGGGTGAGTTGACCAAGAACTGTAGACTACCAGGCTCCTCCATCCATGAGATTTTCCAGGCAAGAGTACTGGAGTGGGGTGCCACTGCCTTCTCCAAGAACCTGTTATAGTATTTTGAATAGACATAAGCTTTATCTCCTTTCCTCTAGAAAACTGTCAAAAACAGTTAAGACTATGAACATTGAGAAGGTCATGTCCCTACTATCTGTGCAAACTTAAATCAGTTGTTTAACCTCTCTGAGCCTGTTGCTTCATCTACAAAACAATACCAACTATATGTTGAGGGATTGAATGGCACAACCCATAAAAAAGTGCTCAATACAGGACCTGACAGAAAACGCTCAATAAATATTACTTCTCATTATTGTTCTCTATGAATCCTTCCTCTTTTATGTCTAAAGCACTTTCCATCTGTATACTGATCATTTGGGATTTATTTACAACGTTGAAGGGTAATGGTAACTACTTTATGTTTATGAGTTATATTGTCAACTAAAGTGTAAGCCATTTGAATTCAGAAACTAGTTCAACCTTCTTGTATTCTCCACAATTCAAGCACAAGACTCTGAGCACTGTAGAAGCTTGAATACATACAAACACACACACACATACATTAGTGGACTAATTTCATTATTTTACATTTTTAACAGGGTAAAGAAGGAAATAGGTCTTTGGGTTTTTCTTCTCCTGGATACTTGGAAGGGAAAACTTAATATGCAATCAACTAACATGTTCCTTAGAGATCCATAAACCATCAGAGAGGATGATGAGGTCATCACTGTTAGATCCTACCTGGCCTTCTGTCAGATGGGGGAAGAAGCAGCAAACAACTAAATAAAGATCATCAAAATGTAACATGACACCAGATGTAGATCCTCGACGTAGCCTTAAGTCAGAGGAAAAAGGCTGTTCTAGACCTAGTGTTCCAAGCCTCGCAGGTACTGAAGATGCTCTGAGAGCCTTTATTACATTTCTGCAATGAGTGCTGGTCTAAAAGACTCTGACACCTCCATTTTGATGAACTGTTGAGTTGGTTAAAAAGTTCACTGGAGTTTTTCCATATAGAAAAACAAACAAAAACAAAAACAAACTTTTGGCCAACCCAACAAAATGAAGCCTCTAAAAACTTTAATAAGAATATAGATGCTTTGAGGATGGCCTATGCAGTCCCCTCCTCAGGGAAGAATCTATAACCCCCAGAAGAATAACTTTGAGAGTAGATTTTCTGTTGCACGGCCATGTCTTTACACAAATTGATTTGTATGATGTCCAAAGATAACTGGCAAAAGTGGGAGAGCTGAGTCATGTGATGAGCACACTGCAGACCAAAGATGCATCGACTCCCCTTGCTGAGGCCCCAGAGCTGCCCTGGTTTCTGTCCTTCCAAAAGAAACCTTGGATTACTGTTCTTTCAAAAATTTTTTTTTGTTTTTTGTTTTGAGGTGGGGTGGGAGTATTGACTTCTTTTACTTACAGTTAAAAAAAGAAAGAAAGAAAGAAAAAGCAACTGGGACTTCTCTGGTGGTCCAGGCCCTAAGACTCCACACGTTTACTAAAGGGGACGTGGGTTCAATCCCTAGTCAGGGAACAAAGATCCCACATGCCTCAGAGCAAGATTAAACAAAACAAAAAAGAATTAAAAAATAAAATAAAAAACTATCATTGATATATGTGTATATTGGAAAGAGTATGAGATTTGAAGGAAGAAGACCTTTCAGTAAAAAGGTTTCTAAAGCAAAATCAAGAATATAGAACATTTGCTCATTTCCTTCCTCTATCTCTTCCTTTGACATCTCGTTTGGTGACCTGGAGATAATGGCCTTCTCAGGGGCTGAGGATGGAAGACATCAGGCAATTTCGAGAACCTAAGTATGTGCTTAGGGGTGAAGGAAGAAATAATGGGGTGGTTTTTGTCCCTGTCATCCACGTCCAGACTCCCTCACTATTCTCCCTATCTCACTCAGTAAACAAAGGATAAAATCTGAATTATGATACAGTGCAATAAGCCAGACACATATGGGAAGGAAATAAATCCAGTGAGGAAACCTCTTAATTCTATAGAAGTGTCACAGAAAACAGTGACTGGAAAACCTAAGACTTGGTCAAGTACCTCCATTATTTTTTTTTATATTTAACAGGGAGCATCACAACTGATGACTGAGAAAGAGTAATGAATGAGTGTGAGCTGGTTTTAATCACAACACTTCTGACACCCATTGTGTCAGATTTTTTCACCAATCGATTCTCCAGCTCTCCGGACACCAAC
The DNA here is from genome assembly GCF_000754665.1 of Bison bison bison. Taxonomy (NCBI): domain Eukaryota; kingdom Metazoa; phylum Chordata; class Mammalia; order Artiodactyla; family Bovidae; genus Bison; species Bison bison. Next base: position 3,800,625 of record NW_011495080.1, read on the forward strand.
TGTATGTTCAGCAACTCAGTTCAATTCTAACATTAACTACGGAGTGTTATGAGTTTGGGTATACTCCGGGAGCTGGTGATGGACAGGGAGGCCTGGCGTACTGCAGTCCATGGGGTCAAAAAGAGTCGGACACGACTGAGCGACTGAACTGATCTGATTTGAGTGTCGTTACCGTTAGACCCCATGAGTTAAAGGCGTTAGTCCTACCACGGACCCTCACTTCAGACACCAGTCACAGGTCCCAGGTCTTTCATGCTTCTGAGTGACTAGCCAAATCAGGAGCTAGACTATGGAAACAAAGACCTCCTCTTTGGATTTGGTCATTTGCTAGAACAGGTCACAGAATCAGGTAAAACAATGGACTTACTATGACTATTTATGATAATAAATGCGCTCCCCCTGTGGCTCAGCTGGTCAAGAATCTGCCTGCAATGTGGGAGATCTGGGTTCAATCCCTGAATTGGGAAGATCCCCTGGAGAAGGGAACAGGGCTACCCACTCCAGTACTCTGGTCTGGAGAATTCCATGGACTATATAGTCCATAGGGTCACAAAGAGTCGGACACGACTGAGTGACTTTCACTTTCACTTTCATTTATTATAAAGGACCTTCTGTCCCAGTGGAGCTGGGACAACCACCCTCCTTACCTGTGGACATGTTCAGCAACCTGGAGGTCCATGAACCCTGTTGTTCAGGGGCTCTTAGGGAGGGTGGTATGGTTGATAAAATCATTGGCTATGGGGTATTAACTCAATCTCTAGCCTCCTTTGCCTCCAAGGAGGCCAAGGGGTGGGGCTGAAAAGTTCCAATAATCATGCTTTGGTCTTTTTGGTCACCAGCCCCCATCCTGAAGCTATCCAGGGATATCCAGCTACCAGTCACCTCTGCTGCTGCTGCTGCTGCTAAGTCGCTTCAGTTGTGTCCGACTCTGTGAGACCCCATGGACTGCAGCCCACCAGGCTCCCCCACCCCTGGGATTCTCCAGGCAAGAACACTGGAGTGGGTTGCCATTGCCTTCTCCTCCAGTCATCTCATTAGCATACAAAAGACACTCTCTCTGTCATTCCAGAGAGTCCAAAGGTTTTAAGAGCTTTCTGCAGGGAACCTGGGACAAAGACAAAACAAATATTTCATATAGTAGCACAAGGAATAATACAAGAATTCTACAAGTTAATTATAAAAATTCCTTAGCCTGGGACTTCCCCGATGGTCCAGTGGTTAAGATTTTGCCTTTCAATGCAGGGGATACAGGTTCAATCCCTGGTCAGGAAGCTAAGATCCTATGTGCTGTGCAGCCAAAAAAAATTTTAAAAAAAAGAAGCAATATTGTAACAAATTCAATAAAGACTTAAAAAATGGTCAACATCA
>NW_011495080.1:3802092-3816843 GCF_000754665.1 Bison bison bison
AAAATAAGTAGATAAACAGATGAAATCTGCTTAGCCAAATAGTCACTTCAGTTGTGTTCAACTCCTGTACAACCCTAGGGACTGTAGCCTTCCAGGCTCCTCTGTCCATGCGATTCACCAGGCAAGAATACTGGAGTGGGTTGCCACGCCCTCCTCCAGAGGATTTTCCCAACCCAGGGATCGAACCCAAGTCTCTTATGTCTCCTGCATTGGCAGGCGGGTTCTTTCCCACTAGCGCCACCCAGGAAGCCCAAACAGGCATTCTGTTGTTGTTCAGCTGCTCAGTCATGTCTGACTCCTTGTAACCCCAAACAGGCACAGAAGACATAGGTTCATCAGTTTCATTCTAACAGTGATGGGACTTTTGGGCCAATCAACAGAGGTTCTTTCTCTTCTGCTCTGAGGCAATTATATGGGGCGGGGGTGTGGTTTGGCTAACTAGGGATAGAGGCACAGTAACTGGTGATTTATAAGTTAAGTTGTTTGGTCCTATGGGAACTAAATTCACAGCACTGGTCTCACTCGAACCGTGCTCCAGTAAATTACAACATACTATTCTGGAGTCATGTAGTTGACAGCTGCCTCAAATAGTATTTCTTCAGAGTGAAGACCAGCAGCCAAGCAGTTAACTGCATTTGGGAAAAATGCCTTTTTTTTTTTTTAAACAAGTTAGCCTGAGTGCAGCTGTGATTCTTGAACAGCTTGTTCTGAACCACATGGCCTTCCAGCCTCCCAATCTTCCCACTATGTTCCATGCTCAACTGGCTTTCAACAGCTTTCCTGAAGCAACGCTTCAGCATACTAAACTTGGGATTCTTTAACAGCAACTAACACTCTTCTCTAATGGGATAATTTAGCCTTCTGACTTTCACAGCAGATGCATTTAAGACTTAGTGATGTCATTTAATTACAGACTCTGAAACAATCTGAAAGCATCATTATAACTAGCCTATGCTGGCAGTTCCCTGATGGAACCCACCAGCAATGCCATGTACAAAAAGAACGGACTCCAGGGAGGAAAAAAGAAGAGAAAAAGGCGCAGGTCAAGGCCTGTGCTCCATCACCTGAATATTAATGTCTGAGGGTCTCCATATATCATCTAGTTAAATGGAGATAAAACTCAAAAAAGCAGAGACTGAGGGCACAAATTAGAAGGCAAATGAATAGTTAGGTCAATATATCTACTGAATAATTATTAAGGTGTATTTTTCTCAATTAGAGTGATCAAATTAAGATATCAAAGGTACACTTTTCTGTCCTCCTAATGGTCTCTTGAAGTCATACCCGCTGGGGTTCAGTAGCTGCCATGTGCCATTACGAGCGCTTGTGCTTGACCTTGCGTCTGGTGAGAGAGAGAGGATGAAGATTGAGGGGAGAAAACACGAACAAAGGAGAAGCCTAGGTGCTAAGCAAATGAGAAAGTGCTTTAAGAAAAAATTAAGTGGTATAATAATCAAAAACTTTGCTGATTTGAATCAACATAATAATTGTTAATGTTATCACGGAAAACGGAAGGACAGATGAAATCGATGTTTTAAACCAGTGATTACTATTTCTTTAAGAGCATAAGGATGGGGATGTGAAGAAATCATCACATCCCTAAGCTGTCCAACAAATCAAAAATAAATACATTTCATCTACTTCAGGAAGCTTTCTCTTGGGACTCACCACCATAAACTAAGGATCTGAACAATCAAATTGCATAGGAGAGTTTAACAGAATCTCAAAGCATGATAACCCCAAATCTGTATTACCTCCTGTTACTGAGAACATATATCATTGCTATATCATAAGCAAAGGAAGAAAAATTAAGTTTTGTTAGTCTGCTAAAATCTGAACCTTCCTCCCTTCCAAATAATTTGTAATTTTAAAAATTACCTACAAGCAATGATCCTATACACTAAATCTTCACACAGTTCACTGAATGCACAGTTTATTACACTACTTAAGTGAAAGAATTCAAGAGCACAAATGTGGAGGAGTAATTCGGACTGGTGAAAGAGATGAACACTGAGCTTTTGCCACTAGGAATCACATAAAATTCATTGTCCATAAGAACAGTTATGCCCTAGGGGAACTGCAAGTGGGATGATGGCCAGGGCCATGGCTAGACACCATGACGTCACACACAGCAGGGCTTCATGCTTGTAATTTACAATTTATTTCACTGAGTAGTGTCCAACTCTTTGCATCCCCTGGACTACAGCCCACCATGCTGCTCTGTCCATGGGATTTCTTAACAAGAAAAGTGGAGTGGGTTGCCATTTCCTTCTCTAGGGGATTTTCCTGATTGAGGGATTGAACCCATGTCTCCTGCATCGCCTGCAATGGAAGGTGGACTCTTTGCCACTAGCAATACCTGGGAAGCCCAGGGTTTCACATGTAAGCATCAAAATCCACACAGGTATGACATATGATCCTCTCCCACCAGTTAACCACAGATAATCCCTGTCTCTAGATATCTCCAGTCCTTAGCAGCTCTGAGACTTAAGAATGCTATGAACATGTGGATTCTCTAAGTACCGTAAGACTGGCAAAGGGCTAAAAGAGTAAAGTTTTCAAGGGGTCCAGTGGCTCATATCCATGATAGAAGAGTTACAGAAGGTTCTTTAAAGAAATCATTGAATACTATGAACTACTTGTACATTATATGTATTACATATATATTTATTATTAACCTTCACAATATTCCCATGAGATAAACATCTTCGTTTTAAAGGTGAAGCACAGTGAAGCAACTTGTCCAAAGTCACTAGGGAAATAAAAATGGCATAGTTGGGATTCAAACTCTAGACTAACACCTACATCTTTCCACTCTGTGACTGCCTGTTTTCCAATGGCTTGAGCCAGGGACCAAAGCAGTGTGGCCTGGAAGCCAGACAGCAGGTCTGTGGAAAGCGACCTTATCTGTCTGTATACTCCATACAATACTATCAAGCGCTTCATAGCAAGTCCCTCTCTCCATATGCATGGTATAATTGTAGTTACATATGTACTTGGGTCCAGAGAACATTTAATCTAAAGGCAGTAATTCCTGCCATTCGTTTAACTAGATGTCAGCGACAAAAGAAAGTGTTTCAGGGGACCCATTAAAGTGTGATTTGCCCCAGGCTCCACTTCTACTATGGATGATGCTTCGAAAAAGTCTCCCATGTTGGGATCATTTTTCTGCCCTGATTTGAAACTTATCCTTTGACAGCTTTCAGCTTCAGAGACTGATCTGAGCCTCATCTGTTCAAGTATATTATTGCAAACGAGACTTCTTGTCTAGTGAGATCAACATGCAGGGAGCATCAGATAATTTCTAATTGAATTTTGCATCACTTTGATTAATGTTAATGCCCTCAAGGCCCCAAGGATGGGTGCATTTGTGTGACTCGAAATAATTCAACAATTTTATAAAACCAAGAAGGGATATTTGCGTAATGTTAAGCCTAGAGGCCCAGGTATCTAACTAATTTGGATCCCAGAATGATTGCATTCCCTCGGAGGTTACATTTATTTTAGAAAACCTAGATATGCATAAATATAATAGTTCCTGATGTAGCATTTTGACAAATAACTGCCGATGTCTGAATTGATGACTCCCTCTGAGCTAAGGAATCTCACATATTCTCAACAAAAGTTTAAAATTTTTTATGAATAGCTTTTAGTTGTAGACGGTACTATAACCCTTGGCAGCCTATTTGTTTTGGCCCAAGTTGGTGGTATTCATCCCCAAAGATAAATTAGATGGAAAAATCATACAGGCTAGGATTACAAAGGAACAATTATTCATATACACACACTCACTCACACTGACACACACATACATACATACTAGAGGCCACAGGGGAATGATTAAAATTATAAGAGGTTGATTCTGACACAACAAAAGCTTTTTCTGTGTTGTCACTCATTAAGTGGAAGGAGATTATTATTTGTGTTTTGGCTGGTGAAACTAAAGATAAGTTAGACAAGTTGCCCAAAGGCATAGAGCTATGATAAGTCAAGAACACAAATGGGAGTTGAGGTTCTCTGCCCCCATCTCTAAACTGATCATAGTCAGGGGATAATCAGCCCCATGTGGGAGACCCACACAGGTAAAGGAGGCCCATGGTAAGACAAGTTCTCTGGGGATGCATATATTTTTCCCACAAGCTTCAGGTATGGGAGTATATAGGCTTTTATTGCACAGGAATACCTCAGACAGAATCAACAGATTTTAGAATTGGAAAGCATTCTGCCTTCACTGGTATTTCAATTCTTGTATTTTGCAGATAAAGAAACAAACCCAGAAAAACTGAGTGATTTGCTGGAAGAAACACAACCAGTAAGTGGCAGAACCAGATCCCAAACTCGGGTCTACCAACTCCAAGCCCGTTATCAGAGAACCTTACCACAGTGTGGACACATTATCTTCAGGTTTCAGAATTCACAGAAAGCCAATTTATTTCTATAGTGATTCCAGGAACCCCAAGAAGTCTAGTATAATCTAGCGTTTAATGACCCACTCCCCCCACCACAGACCAAATGAACCAGGCAACCTAACCCAGCCTTCGAAAGTTTTCAGCCTCCAGCTGCCTTTGGCAAGGGCTGTTTCAAGTTCTACATTCTCTGAGAGAGGGGTTTCTGCTTCTTGATACTTTATATTTCCCCCATTTCAGTACTCTTGCTTGGAAAATCCCACGAACGGAGGAGCCGGTTAGGCTGCAATCCATGGGGTCGCTAAGAGTCGGACACGACTGAGCAACTTCACTTTCACTTTTCACTTTCATGCACTGGAGAAGGAAATGGCAACCCACTCCAGTGTTCTTGCCTGGAGAATCCCAGGGCTGGGGGAGCCTGGTGGGCTGCCGTCTATGGGGTCGCACAGAGTCGGACACGACTGAAGTGACTTAGCATAGCATATACAGAAAAAAACTGAAGCTAAGAGCCATCATTTTCTTTTGGAACCGAAGTGTTAGAGGTTTACAGAGGCAGCACTTTCTACTCTCATCAACATAGCTAAGGCATGCTTAGTGTCTCATGTTTCCAAAAACTAATAGAAGATCATCTGCTCATTTTAGTGATGTTCATAAGTGGAGTCACCATGAGGCAAAGCTGATTCTAATCATGGCAATCTTAGAGGCTCAAGTTAGTCACTTCACATTTCAGGAGGCAAGAGTTAATTCCTAGTTTTAAAAATACCAACATGCTAACAGGGGTTATGGCAGCCACAGAGGCGCTCCACTTAGCTCTCCCTCTGAGGGAATGTGTTGTGGGGAGTGGAGCTGACTGCCAACCTCCAGACACCACACCTCCTGACCTCCTGGGTGTTCATGGTGGCCGTGTTCTCTGGAGTTGCTCCCAGCCAGTGACCGAGCGTGGTAGGCATACTTGAACTGGGCCACTGAAACCCAGTGTGGGATTCTTTACAACACTATTTCAGCTCCAAAAAGAAGAAAAGACATTGCTCTTGGCAATTATTAACAGTAATACTGGGAGACTCCCAGGAAACCTGGGAGAGCTGCTAAGTCCAGTCAAGAAGGTGACTCTATTAGCATAAAAGGGTAGTTTGGGGGAGGGAGGGGAAACACATACAAAGGAAAAAAACATCTTTGGTGACAAGCTTAAATGAATTTTTGAGCCCCCAAATCCAACACATCTCAAAGACTGCTAATACCATTAATGCTTTCCTTTTCCAAATTTTCAAAAACAGAACAAAAAAAACCTTCTCATTGACTTGGTAACACTCTCAAGTAAAATGCTAAAATTGTGGCTTTTTTAGCTCTTAAAAAGCAATCATAGGAAGAAGAAATTATTTCAAATATAAAGAAAATGAAGGATTTTTTTGGAAAGCATGTTAACTATGAATGTTAAGGCATTCAGGGTACTGGTTGATGACTAGAAATAAAAACATAATGAGTTGTAAAAAAAAAAACAAAACTATTAGTACCCCATTACTTTTATGCTAATATCATTTGTAAAACAAAACCCATCCTTCTAGCATCCAACCCCTGCTCTTCCAACCCACCAGAGTATACTGATTTCCTCCCTAGTTCATCAGGGAAAGTCCTCCAACCTAGATATCAAGTAATCTAACCGAAATTTCCCAAATGATCCTAAGGCCTAGTGAGTTCTAGAAGGTTTCAAGATAGAGTTTCTAAGATATTTGTACTTTCTCTTTTTTTCTCTTTACTCTTTGCTTTTTATTGTTTCATAAATCCATACTTCTCACCCAGCACTACAGCAAAATTAAGAGTAAGTTGTACTGAGAAAGCCAGTTAAGAAGAAACCTCTCATTTTTATAGACAAATTCCTTTTAATGCATAGTATTTAAAGCTCTCACTTATACAACGAATATGGCACGCAGACAGATATTTTACAGTCTCTAAAAGCAAAATCCTGTGGCCTACCAAAACAAAATTTCCCTTCAGATGAAACTTTGCAATCTAAACTTAAACTCCAAAGGTAATTTGGCATCCAGGGTACTTACTGATATATGAATTATACTCACAGAGATGACTCAATAGTTAATAGTTTCATTGCTTTATCATTCCTCCATTATATCAAATCTTCTAAGGCAGCAGAAAACATCATAAGGATGTCTGAGGATTGTTCATTTGAAGATACAGAGGAGGCCAAATCCTATCATACCTATTATGGAAAAGAGCCTGACCATGAAATCTTAATTAACACTGTAACAATTTACTTAAGAGTCTCTGATGCAGCCCAAGCGAGGCTAACTCAGAAGGGAACTGCTGTTGGCATTTTAGAAGAATTAAACTAATAGAAAAAAAATTGACAAGGCAGAGACCACATTATAGACTAATAAGGGATTAGATAAAGCAATTATTGTTTGGGTATTGTTTCTGCTATAAGGTAGAATGAAGAGGAAAATAACTGAAACCCTGATTAGAGTATAACTTTTGAAGTTAGTAACCATGGGAAGATAGTAGGTGAACCACAACTTCCGGATTCTATCAATACTGGAGAAATAGTGGAAAAGTCATATGAGATAGCATCTTAGATTAAGTCTTGTTTAAAGTTAAGGGAATCCTGAGGAACTTGGTTTATATTTTTTTCTCATTAATTATTCCCTAAGATCTGAATCAAGAGGTAGGGAGTATTAATGGCAACTTGAGTTAAAGCGCTTATTCTACATACTTTGGACCGTCCCTTTGTCTTAATGACAACATGTCCTAAGAAGAATGCCTGCAGCTCTCATCAGTCAAGTGTAGCTCTGTAAGCCTTTCAGGGACGTTCTTCTTTTGACTGTGTGCAGTGCTCAGTCGCTCAGTCCTGTCTGACTCTTTGTGACCCCATGGACTGTAGCCCGCCAGGCTCCTCTGTCCACGGGGATTCTCCAGGCAAGAATACTGGAGTGAATTGCCATGCCCTCCTCCAGGGGATCTTCCCAAACCAGGGATCAAATCCAGGTCTCCCACACTGGAGGTAGATTTTTTACCACCTGAACCACCAGGGAAGCCTTCTTTTGACTACATAGAGATCCATATAAAGAGTGAATGTTACTGGATATATAGGCTGCAAATAGCATTGGGGTACAGGGGAGATGTAGTTCCAGGGAGAACACAGTATCACCTGGCTAAGGTATCGAACCAAGACAATCTTCATAATGGCTCATAATAAACGTGCTGTATCTGGCTAGCTCTATGCCAGAGACAGTTTTAAGAACTTCATGCGTATTAACAAGCTTGATCCCTACAACAATTGCACAAGATAGGTTCATTATTATCATCCCCATACATCAGATGAGGACTGAAAAACAGAGGTTTAGTGACTTGGTCAAGATCATGCGGCTAATATAAATGACTGGGCTAGGATTTGAATCTAGACAGGGTATGTTTGTAAAGTCTGCATTCTCAACCACGTGCTGCATCTTTAATCTATACTGCTCATCAGCTTCTTACTACAATTCCAAAGCAAGCCATTTCTGATATCACCAATAATCATAATACTGTTTTCTTCTTTATAATGGCATTTATTAAGAAGGTGAAAGTACTTTCCACCTCTAGAGTAACAACTTCTCACTTTATGCTCTGCAGGAAGGATTTTTATTATACACTGTGGTCCAAAAACAGATCCTCAGACAGTCTGAATCAAACTTTGGTATACAACTCAGTAATAAGGTTTCCTGAGAATATCTTCTGAAGAGGTATCTATAAAGGCAAAATCAACTGACAAAAAAACAAATCTCAGTAGGAATTCTGGTAAGTACAATAATGGTCAAAGAATTATCCTTGATAGGGAATAAGGATCATTAATGATCCGAGTAAAAGCATTTTAAGCCTATAATCTTAGCAGACTAAATATAAAAAAATGATAAAGTTATGAAAAAGCATCAGAAAATATAAATTAAGTAATTTTCTTGGCCCTCAAGTGGTCCTATATTTAGAACAAAATGAAAGCTTGTGCTCGTTTTTATTTTCATTTTAGTTCCTTTCTAGCAGGGTAAAGGGGCCTTCTTGTTGCAAAACAGTTTTATTTCATATTTTTAATGTGGTAGTGAACTACATACAAGTATTCTTAGATAGAAGGCAATTAGGAAAACATCATGAAGAAGAAAATAAATTCATGGCCCATAACTTGCAATGAAGAAACAAAGAAAATTCTTACTTTGTTAAGAATACTAATTTTAAGATTCAAAGCAATGGGTTTCTGAACTTAATCCAAATTATTTGGGATATGAATAGGTTTACTCTGAGCCAAATGTTAGCTCTTGAACATTTGATAACTCTTAAAAAATAATATGTTGATGATTTAAGAGGAAACAAACATGAATTGAGATTTTCAAAAATTGCACATGATCTTAAAAATTAGAGTGAATGAATCCTGTCCATCTTCACATGAAACCCAATTCATCTTTCACGTGCTACAGTCCTTCATTCACAAGGAGGTCAATTAGCCTCCTTGGGCGGCCCCTTTTTCCATATAAAGAGACTGAACTTGGGGCAACACGTGCCAAATGTCTGGAACAAGTGACAAGATGTTCAATTAACTTCTGAAAGATGACTGAATAAATTAATATAGAACTAAGACTAACGCATAAATACAAATCATGTCAGTGCACTTAGCACAGGGAGGAGGAGGCAGGAAGAAGAACAAACTGTAAGGAGGATGTACACTGTTGCCTCACTGAGCAACAATATGCCAACAACAACGAAAGATGCCACCATTTTTATTCCTTGCCACCAAAGGGTAGAAAGAAAATAGAATGTGATGATCCATAAGAAGATAGTGTTTAAAAAAAAAAAAAAAGAAACTAAAAAAGTCCATTTCCTCAAGTGGCTCATCTATTCCTTAAAAATCACACACGCTTGCAATTTGAAGTCCCCACTTTCTTTAGCTTTCTAGCCTAGCCAGAGCTATATCTTGAATTTATTTTGCCCTATTTCTTTAAGAGTGCTTTTAATCCACAGAATACCCATAACTGTCCAAAGCATCTTAAGTCCACTAAGACTGAAAACAAAAAGACGACACATGCAGTTTCTTCAAGAAAACTGATGATGTCATTTCTTCCAGCACTGAGTCTAATTCTATATTCCTGAGAAATCCTTTCCTGAAGTTTCAAGTATGCCCAATTTCAGTTTTTCTTTTGTGGACACTACAACATCCCAAACAGTTTACAGCCATGACTTACCTGCATTGAGAGACAGCTCCACACTAGTCCTACTGTCTCCTGTGTATTTAAGGACCAAGGACATTCAACAGAAGAATGAACAGTAAACTTGTGGGTTTATGGAAGTCACACACACACACACACACAACATGTACAGGGAAATGACCTCATCTATACTCTTGGATATTCTGATGCCTTAAGTGTGTTAAGAGGCCTCTCTATTGTACTGAATCCACAGAAAAGCTGTACTGGCGAATGTACACCAGATACCCTAAGTGTGGCTATACATGTATTCTTCCAGGGGCACCTCCTTTATATTTGGCAGGTATAATTAACTTGTCTTCTTTTCAGACTTCATTAAGGATGACAAACTAAAGACAAGAGTACAAGGACAGTGCTACACTGTGTATCCAGACTGAGGAAACTCTGTGTTTGCAGATCACCCTGTGGGATTATCAACTTGACTATTTTGCTGAATAGCTTAACAAATGGCTAGAAATTATTTCTCCACAACGCAGGCTAAGAACGATCAATGTACACTCTTAATTTATTTAAATGCTTAACACATACAGGCTCTGTATTTTATCCATGTTGATTTCTATGCCTTTCCCCCAGTGACAGGGATATTGCATATTAAAGACAATAAGACACCTTGGCATGCACACAACATAGTAAAGGGTTTCAGAAGAAATCAAAATTCCTGACTCCCTGCAAGACAAACTAAGCAACAAATTCTTAAAGAGATGGGAATACCAGAACACCTTACCTGCCTCCTGAGAAATCTGTATGCAGGTCAAGAAGCAACAGTTAGAACCAGGCATGGAACAACAGACTGGTTCCAAATTGAGAGAGGAGTATGTCAAGGCTATATATTGTCACCCTGGTTATCGAACTTTTATGCAGACTACATCATGTGAAATGCCAGACTGGATGAAGCACAAGCTGGAATCAAGTCCTGGGAGAAATATCAATAACCTCAGATATGCAGATGACATCACCCTTATGGCAGAAAGCAAAGAGGAACTAAAGAGCCTCTTGATGAAAGTTGAAAGAGGAGAGTGAAAAAGCTGGCTTAAAACTCAACATTCAAAAAATGAAGATCATGGCATCGGTCCATCACTTCATGGCAAATAAAAGGGGAAAAAATGGAAACAATGACAGACTATTTTCTTGGGCTCCAAAATCACTGCAGATGGTGGCTGTAGCCATAAAATTAAAAGACGCTTGCTCCTTGGAAGAAAAGCTATGACCAACCTAAAGCATATTAAAAAGCAGAGATATTACTTTACCGACAAAGGTTCGTCTACTCAAAGCTATGGTTTTTCCAGTAGTAACGTATGGATGTGAGAATTGGACCATAAAGAAGGCTGAGCACTGAAGAATTGAGGCTTTTGAACTGTGGTGTTGAAGACTCTTGAGAGTCCCTTGGACTGCAAGGAGAACAAACCAGTCAATCCTAAAGGAAATCAGTCCTGAATATTCTTTGGAAGGACTGATGCTGAAGCTGAAACTCCAATACTCTGGCCACCTGATACAAAGAACTGACTTATTAGAAAAGACCCTGATGCTAGGAAAGATTGAAGGCAGGAGGAGAAGAGGACGACTGTGGAAGAAATGGCTGGATAGAATCACCGACTCAATGGACATGAGTTTGAGCAAGCTCCAGGTGTTGGTGATGGACAGGGAAGCCTGGCGTGCTGCAGTCCATGGGATGGCAAAGAGTTGGACAGGACTGAGCGACTGAATTGAAGCCAACTGAAGCAACAAAACCAAGTAAAATATTATGTTTTTTTAAAAAAAAACTGTCACAATTATGACTCCATAAAGAGTTAAATATTCTTAAAATCCATAGACCTGGAGCTCTGGGATAAATGCATTGCTCCATGTTATTGCCACATATCTGAGTCATTGTTGGAGGTAAGAGACTTTAGTCAGGTTAACTATATTTTCATCATTACTAAATCAACTAATAAAAGGGAGGGATAAATTGAATGGAGGATTAGAAGCTTCAGGGAAAAATAATCATAAACTTTGAAATGACATTGTGAGTTACCTACCCATAAGCCTCAGTGATTCCTGAAATTGGCCTGGGGATGAGATTCATACAGCCCATTTAATTCACCTAAAAACATCTAACTCACTAAGCCCAATGGAAATATGAACTCAGAACTAATGTCCATAAGTTAAGGACCATATACTATAATATGCACAAATAGAGTAAGAAGTTAGGCTTGAACTAAGTGGATTTTTAAATCCACTTTTTTTTCTAAAAAGTCAAGTCAATTGTCCTCAAATTTTAATGTTTAATAACCATGGTCAATATGCCACTGATTATCAGCAATAGCTTGATTTAAAATAGCATGGACATAAGAATAATAGCAATAACCTCAACAGGAGCTAACATTTATTACATGCTTACTTATATACTGGGCTCTGTCTAAACTAACTTTATATGTGTGTAAAATCTCATTATCTTTGATTGCCTTCTTTTTCTAACATCTTTATTCAATGTCATTCTACTTCCTTCTGGAACATCTTTAAACCTTTACCAACACTGAAGAGTCCACAGCTGGTAAGGAGGCTGCCTTCATTTAGAAAGCAAGTGAACCATTATAGTAACACATATGGAATTGGCTAAGCATCCACTTTCTGCTCATGCCTAAGAATAGTTCAAGATATCAGTCTGGATCTCAAGGGATGTTGATGGTGTGTGCCCCTGTAGCCTTCCCTACTTTGCCCCAGCTGGTAGCTCATGGATAGAGAATCATACAACAAAGTCAAGACTCTAGCTCAGTGTGCTTCCTGATACCAGTTTATTCTGCACAGAGATAATCACTTAGCATCACACACCATATCCTTCATCCCAACTACGTGTTTTGAAAACACATCTTCAATCATGAGGGGACCAGATGTAGGAGCTGCTGCTGCTAAGCCGTTTCAGTCGTGTCTGACTCTGTGCGACCCCATAGACGGCAGCCCACCAGGCTCTGCTGTCCCTGGGATTCTACAGGCAAGAACACTGGACTGGGATGCCATTTCCTTTTCCAATGCATGAAAGTGAAAAGTGAAAGTGAAGTCGCTCAGTTGTGTCTGACTCTTCACGACCCCATGGACTGCAGCCTACCAGGCTCCTCTGTCCATGGGATTTTCCAGGCAAGAGTACTGGAGTGGGTTAGATGTAGGAGAGAAGGGAGTAATATAAACTCAGCCCTATTACTGGGAAGGTGGATGTGGGGAGATTAAAATCACCACTGCCACAAAGCAAATCTCAAACTGGAAGTGGACAGCAGACTTCCCTTTACTGACACTGATACTTGTTATACTGTCTACTTCAAGTTGGAAAGGCTGCAGACAGGGTGGTGGTGGCGTTGTGGGGAATGTGGGTGGTGGTGCTTGTATAAGTCTCTATAAAGGCAAGAAGAGGAGAACCAATTCTTGCCTCCAAGAACTGTAGTATCAGCTTACTGCTGACACTTCAACCTCTAAAATATAAAAGTTAATTAGAACCCACGGAGAAGTACCCAGAGATTCTAGCAGCTGTAGAAGGTAGCACATTTGGGGATCTGATCTGCTTGGGTAAGCAGCATTTCCCCAGCAGGCATCCCGGGAGCTCAAAAAGCAAAAACAAGTGAAACAAAACCTAGCTAATCCACTGATGATCAGGCTCTGCTGCAAACGTACTACATTAGGTTTTTTTCTCAAGGAGGCCTGACAGGAGGGTGGAAGTACCATGGGGAGTAGGAATCTGTACTTTTAAGAAAACTCTGAAAGTACAAGTCGCTCAGTCGTGTCTGATTCTTTGTGACCCCAAGAACTATATAATCTATGGAATTCTCCAGGCCAGAATACTGGAGTGGTTAGCCTTTCCCTTCTCCAGGGGATCTTCCCAACACAGGGATTGAACCTAGGTCTCCCACACTGCAGGCAGATTCTTTAGCAGCAGAGACACCAGGGAAGCCCAAGAATACTGGAATGGGTAGCCTGTTCCTTCTCCAGCAGATGTTGCCGACCCAGGCATCTAACTGGGGTCTCCTGCATTGTAGGAGGATTCTTTACCAACCAAGCTCTCAGGGAAGATCTTAAGAAACTCCATGGGAGTCTTATTTGTCGTGTTCAGAAATCACCAATGGACATATCAGGGATGATACCTCGGGTTGAAAAAGACAGAATTTCTGCACATGACTTGAGCGGCCATGTCTCAAACAACAGGTAATAGAAACTGAGTGGGTAGCCTGTAAAAAGAGTGCTGTTTTCAACCAGAAAGGGGCTGAGCACCTTCTTCTGTTTCCTGGCAGGTGGTGATGAGGCCAGGCACGTACTGGGGGAAAGATGACACGTGATGAGAGCAATCAGAGGGCAACACAAGATTGCCTGGAGTCCCACAAAGGACCGGGGAGTAGCCTTCCCATTTATGCTCAGTGCAACCCTGGGGTTGCTCATTCTACAGCTGAAAAAGCTCAAGGTCAGAAAAGTCCAGTGATTTTCAGAGTAACCCAGATAATCAGGCAGGAGGCAGTGCTGTTCAGGGAAACGAGCAAGACTCTAGAAGTCAGGAGAACCAGGTTTTAGCTCAGGTTTGCTCTGACATTGCTTAAGCTCTCAGGGCCTCAAATGTCCTGCTTATAAAGGAACTGATTAGACTATTCCTAAGGTCCTTTAAAACTTCAACCATCTATGATTTTAAGCTGTCTCAAGCAGGATTTCTGCCTCATGGCTTAGCTTCTTGTACACTGTACTCGACTGCCATGTTTATAATGACATTCAGCAAAAGGGGGCATTGAAAATCCAGGTTAGGTTTCCCTGCAGGAGTTATCGAAATTTAAGGTTTATAATGAGAATACATCATTTTAATTAACGCATGGCAAGTTCTTTATTAAAGATGGAAGGCGGGAGGGTGGCAGGGGGTCAGGTGGGGTAGAGCTAGAGTCTGAATTCAACAATGTGAAAAATTCTTTGTGTTCTAACACGTAAGCTACAAAGATGAGTGGTATGTTCCATGAGACCAGGTGTGAGGGACTGCGGTGTGAGATATTCCTAAATATTACCAGGGCTGCAGTAACAACTCTGTCTGCAAAATCCACGCCCGGCACAGCCTGAGATGCAGAGCACATACTAAGTAGGAAAACGTAAATGTGCAGAACGGCTGTATA
>NW_011495080.1:3816943-3823047 GCF_000754665.1 Bison bison bison
GTATAATTGTTGAACTTGTGCCTCATATATTCATAGTTAATTTTGGCAACTGATTTCAGTTACGGGAAGGGGGAAGATGGGGAGGGGGTGACTTCTCCTGTCCTTCAACTTCCCAGAAATGTATTAGAAATGACAGCCTATGATTGCTGCAGACAGTATCTAATTAACTGTCATTATAAAACACATGTCAGAGCCTGGGGCCTATGAGAGATCTGATGTCTAATTTCTCTCCAGAATAATAAGAGTCTCCTTTGAAACAAGCTGGTGAATGAATTTTGTTGTCTTATTAATCAACTGATTTCAATCTGACCCCCCTTTTCCCTCCCTTACCTCCTTCTTTCCTGCAGTAGCCCCCTCTCCTAACTACTCTGGAACTCATATTTTAGACAAGTGATGGGTTTAAAACAACTTCTTGTCATCTTCTGCCTAGGCAATCTCAATAGAGAGCTACTGCAGAAATATGATATGGAAATGGAAGCTGTTTGTAAAAACTATTAACTCAATAATGAAACAATTATTCCTAAACAACCATGAAAATTACTTACAAGCCTTATTTTCTCTCATTTTGCCATACCATAGATTGTGATTCTATTTTCATTCCTATTAATTAGAACAAAGAACTTAATCCTTTTCTCCTTCTATTATGTAAAAACAAGTGTGGTTATTAGGGAGCTATCTAGCTTCCAATTAATTTTCTTTAGGAATGAGCTGCAGAAACAGAATCATTACTGATGTCCTCTAACGAGGGGTTAAGACGAAATGGGGCCTGAATCAACACCGAAAATAAACAATTTCCCTCAATTCACTATTCCATTCACAAGATTACTCATCCGTTTCCCCAAAGGGATCCATGACATTCTGCAACTAAGCAAGGAGCATGAACAAATGAGGCTGAGTGAAACAAGATAAAAGACTGTCATCAGACAGAAGTATGAGATCCTGCATGTGACACATCCATGGTACTTGCCACTCACCCCCTTCAGTATCGGAACAATGCACATCCATAACCAGGCAGGATTTTCTGGGAGTGGAGGTCACATTCTGACCTGGCCAAATACGTGTTACTGATGGGGATCAAGGCAGACTTTTCCAGACTATATCATAATCAGCATGGAGTGCATTGATATCCAATGGATAGGACAGAACAGAACAGAAAATATCTGAGTGTATTACATGTAGTCAGATATTGTTGTTGTTCAGTCGCTCAGTCATGTCCTACTCTTTGCGACCCCATGGACCGTAGCACACCAGGCTTCCCTGTCCTTCACCATCTCCCAGAGCTTGGTCAAACTCATGTCCATCAAGTTGGTGATGCCATCGAACTATCTCATCCTCTGTTGCCCTCTTCTCCTCCTGCCTTCAATCTTTCCCAGTTATCAGAGTCTTTTCCAATGAGTCAGTTTTTTGCATCATGTGGCCAAAGTATTGGAGCTTCAGCATCAGTCCTTCCAATAAATAGTCAGTATTAATTTCCTTTAGGATGGACTGGTTTGATCTGCTTGCAGTGCAAGGGACTCTCAAGAGTCTTCTCCAACACCACAGTTCAAAAGCCTCAATTCTTCAGCACTCAGCCATCTTTATGGTCCAATTCTCACATCCATACATGACTACTAGAAAAACCACAGCCTTGACTAGACAGACTTTTGTTGGCAAAGTAATGTCTCTGCTTTTTAAAATGCTGTCTAGGTTGGTCATAGATTTTCTTTCAAGGAACAAGTGTCTTTTAATTTTGTGGCTGCAGTTACCATCTGCAGTGATTTTGGAGCCCAAGAAAATAAAGTCTGTCACTGTTTCCATTGTTTCCCCATCTATTTGCCATGAAGTGATGGGACCAGATGCTATGATCTTTATTTTTTGAATGTTGAGTTTTAAGACAGCTTTTTCACTCTCCTGTTTCACTTTCATCAAGGGACTCTTTAGTTCCTCTTTGCTTTCTGCCATAAGGGTGGTGTCACTGGCATATCTGAGGTTATTGATATTTCTCCAGGCAATCTTGATTCCAGCTTGTGCTTCATCCAGCCTGGCATTTCACATGATATACTCTGTACAGAAGTTAAATAAACAGGGTGACAACATATAACCTTCATGTACTCCTTTCCCAATTTGGAACTAGCCCATTGTTCCACGTCTGGTTCTAATTGTTGCTTTTTGACCTGCATATAGATTTCTCAGGAGGCAGGTAAGGTGGTCTGGTATTCCCACCTCTTAAAGAATTTTCCATAGTTTGATGTGATCCACACAGTCAAAGGCGTTAGCATAGTCAATGAACCAGAAGTATATGTTTTTCTGGAATTATCTTGCTTTTTCTATAATCCAACGGTACTTGGCAATTTATTCTCTAGCTCTTCTACCTTTTCTAAATCCAGCTTGAACATCTGGAATTTTGTGGTTCATGTACTGTTGAAGCCTGGTTTGGAGAATTTTGAGCATTATTTTGCTAGCATGGAGGCTTCCCTAGTAACTCAGCTGGTAAAGGATCTGCCTGCAATGAAGGAGACCTGGGTTTGATCCCTGGGTTGGGAAGACCCCCTGGAGAAGGGAACAGCTACCATTCCAGTAATCTGTCCTGGAGAATTTCATGGACTTTATAGTCTGTGGGGTTGCAAAAATCGGACACGACTGAGCGACTTTCATTTTGACTTTTGCTAGCATGGGAAATAAGTGCAATTGTACAGTAGTTTGAACATTTTTTGGCATTGCCCTTCTTTGGGATTGGAATGAAAACTGACATTTTCTAGTCTTGTGAACACTACTGAGTTTTCTATATTTGCTGATGTATAGAGTGAAGCACTTTAACTGCATCATCTTTTAGGATTTGAAACACCTCAGCTGGAATTCTAACACCTCCACTAGCTTTGTTCATAGTGATGCTTCCTAAGGCCCACTTGACTTTGCATTCCAGGATGTCTGGCTCTAGGTCAGTGATCACACCATCATGGTTATCTGGGTCATGAATATTTTTTTGTATAGTTCTTCTGTGTATTCTTGCCACCTCTTAATATTCTCTGCTTCTGTTAGGTCCATACAGTTTCTGTCATTTATTGTGCCCATCTTTGCATGAAATGTTCCCTTGGTATCTCTAATTTTCTTGAAGAGATCTCTAGTATTTCCCATTCAATTGCTTTCCTCTATTTCTTTGCACTGTTCCACTTAAGAAGGCATTCTTATCTCTCCTTGCTATTCTTTGGAACTCTGCATTCAAATGGATATATCTTTCTTTTTCTCCTTTGCCTTTAGCTTTTCTTTTTCTCAGCTATTTGTAAGCCTCCTCAGACAGCCATTTTGACTTTTTGCATTTCTTTTTCTTTCAGATATCCCTGTATGTGTGTGTGTGTATATGTGTGTGTGTGTGCGTGTGTGTGTGTGTGTATATGTGCATAAGAATGTATGCATGCATGCCTGTATATTGTAGTGATGGCTAAAATTTTTGAAAATCCTTGGACCAAAGCAATGAAATTGGTCAACAAAAAATATTCATTAAATACACAGGTGACCTCAAAGTAAGTTCAAGTGAGCTTCTGCTTGTCAGCTACTTGATTTAACTTCAGACTCTACTTATTAGACATATCTGTTCTCATTTTTCTTCTACAAGGAGGAATCAGAGAGTATAATAATGATCATCTTAGTGTCAAAGGTCTAAAGATAAACCCGTAACTTCTTAAAGTCAGTTCCAACTTCTATTTAAGAATTAAGTGAGATGTAGGACACTGGTAAATGTTGAAAAAGCTTTACTATGCAAATTACTGAAATGTAAAATAAGCCATAATATTTAATCTAGATGATCACAGCAGATAATTACGTGCTATTTTTAAAATGCTATGTTCTTCACCTCATAGTCAGAAGCAGTCACTTAATTATAACATATTCAAGACGAATAAAATCCAGTAATCTACTTACGCATCAGATATGTACATCTGCCCATGAGAGTACTGATAAGTAATTACTGTATTGAAAATCAAATCTGAGTTTTCCTGTGTTAGCTCAGCTACAATACATTGTCCAGACTCTTACGTGGCTCTGGCCCAAAGGGAAAACAAGGCTAATAGACTTTGTGAAATAGGTTACCAAATAAATGGTCCCTTCAGGACAAAATATTTCATTTGTCCATATATCTATTCTTCTATCCAATGAGTATTTACTGAATGATAACTATGAAGCAGGCATAATGCTAAGTACAAAGATATATAGATCAGATCAGATCAGATCAGTCGCTCAGTCGTGTCCGACTCTTTGCGACCCCATGAATTGCAGCACGCCAGGCCTCCCTGTCCATCACCAACTCCCGGAGTTCACTCAGACTCACATCCATCGAGTCAGTGATGCCATCCAGCCATCTCATCCTCTGTTGTCCCCTTCTCCTCCTGCCCCCAATCCCTCCCAGCATCAGAGTCTTTTCCAATGAATCAACTTTTCGCATGAGGTGGCCAAAGTACTGGAGTTTCAGCTTTAGCATCATTCCTTCCAAAGAAATCCCAGGGCTGATCTCCTTCAGAATGGACTGGTTGGATCTCCTTGCAGTCCAAGGGACTCTCAAGAGTCTTCTCCAACACCACAGTTCAAAAGCATCAATTCTTCGGCACTCAGCCTTCTTCACAGTCCAACTCTCACATCCATACATGACCACAAGAAAAACCACAGCCTTGACTAGACGAACCTTTGTTGGCAAAGTAACATCTCTGCTTTTGAATATGCTATCTAGGTTGGTCATAATATTTTTTGTTCTCTAAATATATACTATATAATAAAAGGATACTTACATATAAACAGATGACTGCATGAAATATTAGAGATTCTGTGATACAAATATATACCATCTATGGTGCAGAGGAAAGGAAGGAGCAATTCGTTCTCAGGAAGGCCTAATTATCAGAGGGCTGACTCTTAGGGTGAATGCCAGTTGGAGAAGGAGTAGACATAAAGCATTTGAGTGTGAGACACAGAGCCAAGGCAGGGCAAAGCAAAAGAAGACCCTGCATGCTTAGGGCCAGATCTTGCATGCCTCACTGAAGAGTCTGAACTCTAACCAGAAAGTGGGGAAGGGTAGGTTAAGTAACAAAGTAACTTGCTGGGTGTCTCAGAAAGATTGCTCTGGGGAGAAAGACTAGTGCCAAGAAGTTCACTTAGAAGTCACTGACAGTGAACCTCCTTACTCAGGGTTTATCTCATCAAAAATATGTAATTGATCTCCCCCCTAATACCTTCATGTTATTTTCTGTCTAGACTTTATCACCGAAGTACCTTACCTAAGACCACCTTTTATAAAGGAAAAAAAAAGTATGCCTCAAGATTTCTCTTCACTGACTTCTATGCTGAGGTAAAGGAAATTTGACTGGAGAATATTTATTTCATACATTCATTATACCTCTACACAAGCTTATTTAACTTATATGCAGAGTACATCATGAGAAACGCTGGGTTGGAGGAAGCACAAGCTGAAATCAAGATTGCCAGGAGAAATACGCTGAGAAACCTCAGATATGTAAATGACACCACCCTCATGGCAGAAAGTGAAGAAGAACTAAAGAGCCTCTTGATGCAAGTGAAAGGGGAGAGTGAAAAAGTTGGCTTAAAGCTCAACATTCAGAAAACTAAGATCATGGCATCTGGTCTCATCACTTCATGGGAAATAGATGGGCAAACAGTGGAAACAGAGGCTGACTTTATTTTTTTGGGCTCCAAAATCACTGCCAATGGTGACTGCAGCCATGAAATTAAAAGATGCTTACTCCTTGGAAGGAAAGTTATGACCAAACTAGACAGCCTGTTAAAAAGCAGAGATATTACTTTGTCAACAAAGGTCTGTCTAGTCAAGGCTATGGTTTTTCTAGTAGTCAGGTATGGATGTGAGAATTGGACTATAAAGAAAGCTGAGCACCAAAGAATTGATGCTTTTGAACTGTGGTATTGGAGAAGACTCTTGAGAGTCCCTTGGATAGCAAGGAGATCCAACCAGTCCATCCTAAAGGAAATCAGTCCTGGGTGTTCATTGGAAGGACTGATGTTGATGCTGAAACTCCAATACTTTGGCCACCTGATGCGAAGAGCTGACTCATTGGAAAAGACCCTGATGCTGGGAGGGATTGAGGGCAGGAAGAGAAGGGGAC
>NW_011495080.1:3823147-3885415 GCF_000754665.1 Bison bison bison
CCTGATGCTGGGAGGGATTGAGGGCAGGAAGAGAAGGGGACAACAGAGGATGAGATGGCTGGATGGCATCACTAACTCAATGGACATGAGTTTGGGTAAACTCTGGGAGTTGGTGATGGACAGGGAGGCCTGGTGTGCTGAGATTCATGGGGTCGCAAATAGTCGGACACAACTGAGCAACTGAACTGAACTGAATAGCTTAAGGGAAAAAGACTCTTGGACATGGACGTGTCCCTGCATGCCCTCATATTAAATCATGGAGATTAGAGTCCCAGGACTTATGGAAGGGAAGTCCCTGCCGTTAGAGTTATGGCATCAGAAGAGTCAATTATGTGATATACTTTTGTGGATTTCTTCGGAGTGATAAAACATGTTGCTGAGTAGACGGAGGGTGACTGTGAGATATGACATACAACTGCCTACTTGAAGGTGATTTATGAGTTTAAGTCATTACCCACCCTTTCCCCACCAATCACACCACCATGGGTCTGGAGGTTGCAAACAGCAGCTTCTATACTTCTAGCTGAGACTTGGTTCTCAAGAGTCAGTTTCCTATAGGGGCCAGGCATGATGGTTTTGCATGTCATGTAAAAGATGCTAATCTTTCAGGATTTTCACGAGTAATTAATCAGTGTAAGATGTCTTGCTTACATGTTGCTAGAGAAGATGCATTTAGGCTATCTTCTTTAGCAACACAGGCATTCTACAAGACATAATTTTCTATTAGGATAAAACAAAGAAATTTTTAAGATAACTGCTTCCCATAGTACCTTCTTGCCTAAAATAATAAACTGTTTCATTAAAAGCAAAGTAAAAACTTCTGATGAAATAAGACAAGCATCATTATTTTCAAGCTATAAAGTGACTGGACCCCTTTGTTCTCTTCAGTTTGGAAACTTATTCTTCAACTTATTCTCCCACCATCACATTTCCATGTCTCACCTAAAAAATATGGAAGTTGCAACTGATATGCTACTTGATCATCAAGTGGTAGAAGTTTCTTGGGTCATAGTTCAATGTACTTCTTAAACATATGGCACAATAAAATCCTAGAAAGAACACCTGAAGGCTTGTCAGTGGCACCATACCTTAATCACTGAAGCTTAAAATCAAAATCTACTCAGTTATTCACTAATTGCACTGCGAACACATTCAATGGCTATTCTTTAATTCACGCTGTTGGAGACAAAGTCCACGAGGCTGAGCTGGTAGGATTCTCTCCTTTATTGACACAGGAAATGAGCAGTAAGCCATAAGCTATAGCTAAGGCCTCTTAACATACTACTTCAATCAATTGTTGCCTTTCCCAAATATTAGTATTTTGAAAGATGACAGAACCCTCTGATTAGTCCATGCACGTTTTGTAGAGCAGTCTGCACTAATGGTACACCTGCCCTCAGCCACCTCAGCTCTTCTTCCAGAACATGCTGGCCTGAAAGTGCCAAGTGATCTCCTGAGAGTGCGCGTGCTCTGACAATGTCTCCACAGCATCTGACAGCATCTCCTGACACCCTGCCTCATGCAGGAAGGAGACGCACTGCCATCCTTCCATTCCTTGATACACCTCCATTTGTCTCCTCCACTGCTTCTCTTCAATCTCGTTAGCTTCATTCTTCCATCTAACCTTAAATGTGGGTCACCTGCACTGACTTCATCTCGATAATATCATTTACTCTAGCAGCTTCAAATCATTACAAATATCTATGACTAAATATAAAACTTACAAGCGGTACTTCAGATCCCAGATCTCAATTGCCTGCCCCATCTCCACAAACATGATATAGAGGAAAGTCAAGTTCAACATGGACACGATCACTAGCTCTTGTGCCTCCCTCTGTATTCCACGTCCACTGACTCAGATGCTCAGATTAGAAAACCCGGAAGTCGGCTTTGAGGTCTTTTCTTCACTTCCCTTTCTCTGTCCTTGCTCAATTATTGCCACCACATTGTTCCAAATCCTCAGCATTCTGGGCCCTATTTACTATCACAGCATCCTCACTGAGGCAGGAGGGAATTCTCAAATGCAGAAAGTTGATGAGATGACTCCTCTGCTTAAAGCCTTCCCACGCTTCCCTAGGGCTTGGCCACAGCCAAAACCAGTGCACACTTCCTGTGGCATGCAAGGCCCTCTGTAATCCGAGGCCAAACTGCCTTTCTAGTCTTGTCTCCCGTATACACCCTCGTCACATTCTCTCATGACAGTGTATCTTTGCCCTTGAGTTTTGCTCTGCCTGGTCAATTTTTGGTGAATTCTATCTTCAGTGTCTGAAACCTTTCTTCTGTGAATCTTTAACTCAGTCAGGTCAAGTGACCACACCTTTCTTGGGACCTCCACACCTGAATTCACTGTAATGGGTCCACAATCCCCTCTGTTAGACCCTTACAACCGTATGTATTCCAGAAATGAGAAAGTTCAGAATTTAGAAAAGTTATGCAGGGCATTTACTACAGATTATGTAACAACTCCCAAAGGCCATGTATAGCCTACTATCAATTCAGGTCAGGTATTAGTGCTAAATAAGCCTCATACAAAAATCTTTCATTTTTCAGAGGTTTTTGGAATTTGGGAACTCTTGTACATCTTGCCAACTACATGTGACCTTCTCAAGGTCAAGTGATATCTTTTTTTATTTTTTAAAATCCAATGCCTGGTATAATGTTTGGCTTATTAGTAGCAAGGACATCCTTGCTAAATAAATATCTTATTAAGCCTACACCAGCTTCATCTTGATTTCAGTGTTTATAAACAAACGTTAATAAGCTAGTACTAGCTTAAGAGTAAGTACTAGCATAAGACATCAAATAATGCGTTACATTAAGGACTGTCATGTGGAAAGTCTATTTTAGAATATCACAGAATGACTGAAAAGATGTAGTGTAGGCTAGTGTATCAGAGCCTGGGCTCTGGAATCAAACAGGCTGGGGTGTGTACTCCAGGCCTGTAAGCCACAGAATAAGAGGCAAGTCGCTTGACTTCTTGAAGCCTTAGTTTTCTAGATAAATGATATCACGTGGGCATCTCCATGACAGGACCACTGTAAAGATAAACAAGACCACTTACATGAAGCACCTAGCATGTGTTAAGTGGTTAAAAAAATAGTTAACTCATATTATGACTACAACATGATTGTAACATATTTATAACACTTCAAATCAAAATAGCTACATGAAGGGTCATGTATAGAGGCCAAACATGTTGCCTTTACAAGCTTACTAAAGCAGAGACCTACTCTTTCTCAACATACAGTGTGGTTACTTTCTTGATGTCTCATGTTGGCGCAGGTAGACATATTTAAAATATATTAGAGTTGACGAGGCCAGTGAAACAAAGGCTCTTGCTACAACTACATGGAAAATGATTCTGTTCCAGAAAAAAAGGGTGGCAGATATCATCGGAGTGTGAAGCTCCCTGTGGTGACTGCTAATAGTCCTTCAAACCTGGAAGCTAATTCTGAACAAAAATTGGTTCCTTTGGATATTAAACATTCATGATAAAGGGAATAAGGGAAAAGCTTAAAACTGTTTCAGATTTGCTTTGTTATCCTGGAAATAGGATTGATATACTGCGTTTAGAGATTTCTTCCCTCATTAGAAAATAACCAGAAGTTTTTCTCAAGTCAGTCTTCTTTTTTCCTTAAATGTTATTTCCTTTAGTTGTTAATAAAAAGAATAATAAGAGGAAATCATTTGTCTTTCTATCTGCTACATGGCTCAAGGCACAATGTGTGCAGACAGACTTTAAAATTGGAATAAAAACCAGACACAACCCCAGGACAGAAAAGATTTGATGGATCAAAAATATGCCTGTTCAAAGTCTCTGAGAAAAATGGTGCATTAATTGGGAAGGAAATTTTCCATTTGAGTAGCCCAACCACTGTGTAGGTGGTTGGCAAATTCAGCCACTATCAAATACCAAAATTTGGCTTCCTTGGCAATGAATGCCAAATTCTCAGTGTTTACATTCAAACCAACTTATTTTTTAAACTATGTATTAGGTCTCAGCCCTTTTATATGCATCCTCACAATGCTTTGCGGTAAACCCTATATGGAGATGTGCAAGTGATGTTCAGAGAGGTTAATTAAATGACTGGCCTGTGTGAGACCACAGAGCCTTGCACGTGGCTGGCTGGTCTCTGGAGCATCAGATGGATGACAAAGACCAAGTGTTCTCCACTCAAAGACAAAGCATATAGGGAGGGCATCCTTCCCCATGTCTTTACTTGTCTAATTTCTAACTGATTCTGAAAGACTCACTTTCAATGTCATGGCCTCAGACACGACATCATCTTTTCTATGGTCCCAAAAGTGCTCGTTATGTTTCTTCCCTAACACTTAACATAATATTCTGAACAATCTGACTTTTCCACAAGACTATGGCTCTCTGTGGAGAAGACAATGGCACCCCACTCCAGTATTCTTGCCTGGAAAATCCCATGGACGGAGGAGCCTGTGGACTGCAGTCCATGGGGTCGCGAAGAGTCGGACACGACTGAGCGACTTCACTTTCACTTTTCACTTTCATGCACTGGAGAAGGAAATGGCAACCCACTCCAGTGTTCTTGCCTGGAGAATCCCAGGGACGGGGGAGCCTGGTGGGCTGCCGTCTATGGGGTCGCACAGAGTCGGACACGACTGAAGCAACTTAGCAGCAGCAGCAGCATGGCTCTCTGAGAAGAGAGGCCTTGACTTTTTCCTCTTGTACACAGTGCAAGGTTGGTATATGGTAGTCAGTCAAAAAGTATCTATTGAATTGAACAGCTGTCCTAAAGTCAGTCACATTTTGCAGAATTTCTTGGAGTGTTATCATGTAGCTAATAGATACTACCTTCCTGTGAGCCAAATACAAATTTCAGATGATAACTAAGACTCCCATTTAAAAAAATAATGCAGTATTTCCACTTTTAGGCTTCCGAGGTGGCTCAGTAGTAAAGAATTTGCCCACAATGCGGGAGACCCAGGTTCAATTCCTGGGTTGAAAAGACCCCCTGGAGAAGGAAATGGCAATCCACTCTAATATTCTTGCCTAGAGAATTCCAGGGACAAAGCAGCCTGGCGGGCTACAGTCCATGGAGTCATAAAGAGCTGGACATGATTGAGCAACTACACTTTCATTTCCATTTCCACTTTCACCAATTAAGGTTCATTATCTAATCTTGGTGATGGTTTAAACTAGATGTTTTAAATATGCCTTATCATTTGACTTCCTCTTTAGCCCTACAAGGTAGAGACACTACTTCGAGCCCCATTTCATAATTAAGAACCCTGAGACTCAGAAAAGAGGCAATTTACCTAAAGAGGCATGTTTTAAATCCATTTCTGTGCAGATGATGATGATTTAGTCACTAAGTCATCTCCAACTCTTGTAACTCCACGGACTGTAGCCCGCCAGGCTCTTCTGTCCATGGAATTCTCCAGGTAAGAATACTGGAGTGGGTTGCCATTTCCTTCTCCGGGGGATCTTCCCGACCCAGGAATCGAACCCAGGTCTCTTGCATGTGCAGGCAGATTGTTTACTGACTGAGCTATAAGGGAAGCCCATTTCTGTGTAAGGCCAAAGCTAAAGCTCTTGAGATAGAAAAGAAAGCTTTTAATGCGAATTAGAGTTAATAGTAAGAACATATTGCAAATATTTTAAGTTGCTATTTTAGAGAGAAAAACTAGTTTTAAACTAAATGAAGGAAAGGAACTGATAAGAACTGAGCCCTTTAAACAGGTGCCAGGGTACACGCAAATGAAGGAGGACAGTTACGTAAATAAGAGTTCCCAGCTCATCATGAGATAAATGCTGAAATTAAAAAAAAAAAAATCATGCCTGATAAAGAGTGGGAGGAAGAGGAAACCTATATAAGAATTGTGAAAGTGAGAGAAGATGAAAAAAGTGGAATGGAAAAAAAGCAACTTCATTGGGAATTTTATTTTAACTCTAATGGAAGACCTGTAGCTTGAGAAAGTCTATAAATATATTCAGTATCATGAGTGATCATAACCAAGCAATCTGGGCAATGTTATAAAACAAATGCTTCAGAGAATGTGTGTATTAGAAAGAGATGTGAACTTGGGTCTTGGGATATCATGCTCAAGTGCTAATTCTCCCCCTCTTTCTTCTAGAGTAGGCGATGAGGTTCTGAAGGGTAGGGAAGGTTTACCTTAAAGGGTGAAAATATGTCCTTCAGTAAATGAACCATACGCAGCACTGGATGGTGGGAATGGTTGGGGAATGTTGACCATTATACTCTGAAGCTTTTGATTTCCAATTACAATTTGATATTAAAATAGCTCTGTTACATTTTAGCCAGTCCAAATTCCCACTGAGGTTGATAAATACTTTCCAACTACCATTCTAATGAAACATCACTACTATTATTTTAGAAAGCATATTAAGTTGAAATTTAATTTAAATAGAGAGTGAGTTGCTTTCCTTTAAAGAATTACACTGTTTCCTGTGTTAAGCAAATAATAATTAACAGAAGTACATACAGTTATAATTAGCAGGGAATTTAATTAAACAAATATGCCAACATAACCAGATGCATGACAAAGTAATTGTAATAAGCCTTGCCAATGTATTCCTTCCCGCTTCATAGTCCTTACATAGTAATTATAAAGCTTTTTTATAAAATAAGCACAGAAAATCTAAATATGAGCCTCCTAGAAGCCATATTCAAGCAAAAGAATACAAAGAAAAGAAATCTTTCTGAAGGGGGAACATAGAATGCAAACAATTATTTCACTCAGAATTCCCGATAAAAGTTCCATTGACTTTACTTCTTTAGCTCTGCCTGAACTTCACCAGACTTATCCTTACTTCAATTTTTTTGGGTAGTATCCCTCAGCTGGCAGAGACAGAATTACATCTATTTTTAAGAGCTTGATTTTACATAATCGCCTCAAGTTAAGTCCTCTGTCCTTCAAAAACAAAGCAAGTCACCCAGAAATCGTATGTCACTTTGAGGCCCAAAAGAGTCTCAAAAGAGAAAAGGGAAATAAATTACAAAAGAGAGACGAATTGTGACTCACGGTTTATAAAGCATACATGCTTACTTAAACCCAGAAGAAAGAAAAATGATGGGTTAACCTGACATTTTCTTTATAGAAAAGATGATAATACAGGGGAAGATGATTAATGCAGCAAAGAGAAAATGCTACACAAAGACCTTAAAATACACTCCGTTTTTATCTTATACTCACAAAAACTTGATGCTTTTAGTGATTAAGAAACAAATGATCCGCCCATGGTAAAAGAAGACATCTAGAAAGACACACACCACTTCTAACGCCCTAGTCCACCCTTGTTAAAAGTATTCCGTTAATCTTGGGTTTTCAAAATGAGAACAGGCCATTTTAAAATCCTAGCTACTTGGTATACAAAAAGATCCAACTATTTAGCTTTTAAAGTTTTACCTAGCAAAGGTTAGAGGTAAACCGATAATAAACTCAATCAAAAGGGAGGTGAGTCATGACTCTGTCAGAGATCTCTTCCATTTAAATCCTAAGTCCTGAAATCAACGAGGAAAAAACAGCCATCCTAATTCGATAATGAAAGTGTAAACTCTCCCAAAGCAACAGGATATGCTCATTTTATAGAGACAACAACAAAACCAAAAACCCAAAACAAACATACAACCCCCTCCCAAAACTTATGTTCATAGAGTAACATAAAAATAGCAGCCTGTAGCTTAACAAGTCCCACCTACCTTGATATAAGAATTCATAGGTTAGATAAAGTTTTCACACATTTCACATTCTCTGGTGGTCACAACAATTCCAATTACCTACTGATTAGTATCTATGTTTAATAATGCGGCATTTGAGAATGGCGAGGTTAAATATTCTGCCCAAGGTCACCTACCTAACAGATGGCACACCAGGAAGCAAAACCAGATCGTTGAGTTTGAATTTGTCTTTCCCACCACTTTTCAGATGTCACACAAAGAAGAACGATCTGTAGATATGTATAATAGAGCTCAACTCCAGATTAGCAAAAGCTTGATCAATATCAAGCAACTCCCAGCTGGGTGGGAAGAGCAGTGAACTTTTCTTTATCTCTCAGGCAATCTGGGGTCTGCCTTAGCTCTGCCGTCCCCACTTGTGATGGACATTCTCGGAGTCCACAGCCAGTTGATCCATCATTTTCACTCTTTTGTAAAAAGAGGAGTTCTAAAGTCTCTTTCCAGTTCTAAGTTCTATGAAGACATTGGCAACTGGCTAAAACTACTGTCAGCCCCTTTTCCTTGGAACTCTGGCAATACTACATTTCATCAAGGGAGGCTCAGAGCCAATCTTTCAAAGTAGGCCCTAAAGCACCCTTAAACTCTCACATACATTACAAAATACAAGGCTCTTTATGAGCTTCCCGAGTCTGTTTCAGATACTTTATAAGACGTAGCATTATCCAAGCTAATTAAATCCTTACATCTGTGGGGCTCTATGCAATTGTTGGGTTTTTTTCAAAAATGCTCCTTAGGGTATCTTCTACTTGCACTGTTTTGTTCAAAATTTCAGAGGTAAATATCAACAGAAAATGTTAATCTTCTTTTAAGACGTCTTAATTAGGGAGGGTTGAGGCCCCAGTAGATATACTGCTGCTGCTGCTGCTGCTGCTGCTAAGTTGCTTCAGTCGTGTCTGATTCTGTGCGACGCCAGAGACGGCAGCCCACCAGGCTCCCCCAGCCCTGGGATTCTCCAGGCAAGAACACTGGAGTGGGTTGCCATTTCCTTCTCCAATGCATGAAAGTGAAAAGTGAAGTGAAGTCGCTCAGTTGTGTTCGATTCTTCGTGACGCCATGGACTGCAGCCTACCAGGCTTCTCCGTCCATGGGATTTTCCAGGCAAGAGTACTGGAGTGGGGTGCCATTGCCTTCTCCATAGACATACTATTAATACTAAATCTTAAGTTACCAATTTGTTTGCTCTCTGACTGTGGATAGGCTGATACATGCATATTTTGTTGCAGATTTTGTAAATTTTGTCAATGTGCTGTTTTGTTTTTGTCATCAAATTGTAAAGCATGATAATCAAAGAATGATAACAGAAAATCCAAAAGATGAGATGGCACTGTGTATTCTGTTATCATTTCCCCATATAGAATATTTCTCAGAATAAGGAGATCATGTCCTAGGCCTCAGAAATATTTTTGTTACCCGGAACTTTCTGTCATCCAGAAAAAAAAGACTTCCTTTAAATTAGCCTGATAAAACATTAGACACGTTGTTTGAGCTTTTAAAGAAACGTAGTTATATGTCAAGTGGAGATGAGAAAGACAGTGAAAGTGTTATTCGCTAAGTCATGTTTGACTCTTCACAACCCCATGCTCTTCTGTCCATGGGATTTCCCAGGCAAGAATACTGGAGTGGGTAGCCATTTCCTTCTCCAGGGGATCTTCCTGACTCAGCGATCCAACCCAGGTCTTCTGCATTGCAGGCAGATTCTTTACCGTCTGAACCACCAGGGTGGAGATGAGAAAGGAATAAACACCAGGAGACCTAGATCCTGCCTTTGTTACTAGTGTCTTTCCTAAAGGAGGCCTAGAATAGTGCAAGGTCCAACCAGCGGGCAGAAGGGAAGTCCCTGAAATCGGAAAGAAAAACTGCAGATGTGGAGTGAGGTCAGAAAGAGAGGCATCAGCATCAGAGACTTGCCCTGGGAGACGCTGGAGTCTAAGATCAAAGGGGACAGGTTGTCAGGGACTGTACGGCACTCGCTGCTCTCCTCCCCTGCACACTCTAAGAACTGATATCCTATTCAAGGAAAATATTAAGATGGTATATTTCCTTCCATATCCCATGACTAAAATAATATTTTGAAAGCATTTCTGTGTTAAATAGGAGTAGTATACATATTCAAATATAGTCACTGTACAAAGATACTACATCAAAATGCTACTCTCTTCACTAAAAAAGACTAAACTAACAAGAACAGGGCCCTCTAAATATCTCCACTGTACAAATTTGCTTTCACTTAATACCATGTGCTATATCCAGAGGCTCTCCAAAGAGCCTCACTCCATGGAACTGAGCACCACAATCGGGTGTGTAAAAACAGAGAGTTCTCCCAGTGATCTTTCCTGTAAGGGATTTGACTTGTCCTGGCATGATCATCTTTGGTCAGACTCGCGTGACTTGGAGAGGCAGTGATTCATTCTAACCTGTACCCTACTTCTTCTTCTTCTGTATCATACTCCTCATGAAAAGTAAGAGGCTGCTTCCAGACCAAGTTGGAAAACAGAAGAAGCCTACCACTACCTACCTTCCCACTTTACCTTCCTTCTACTGTGCTCCTTCCTAAACTCGGACCCCCATCCCCTGCCTCCACTCCTCTGAACATTCAGGGGCTGAGGCTCCTTCTCTTCACTCTTCTGTCTCACCATCCATCAGAACTCCAACTCCCCAAGGCTCTTCCCTTGCTTGCTGTCATGATGAAAAGGGGACAATGACTCAGTGATCTAGACTGTAAGTATCTGATGAGAACTTTATGTGTAGGATTACACGGAGCAGGTAAAGACAGAGATAAGTGGCTCTGGAGTCTTGTTACCAATGGCTTTGACACTGACTGGTTGCGTGTGTGACCATGAAGAAAAACACTATGTAGTTCCATTAAGCCTATCTTTTTTCATTTGCAAAGTGAGAAAGCTCATAGAATTGTTGTATTTAAATGAGATAATACATGTAAAACCGCTGTAGATCTGTACATGGGATACAGTAAATATCCAGGGAAGCTTACATACTATGTTATTACATCATCAATGCTATCATCAGCATCTCTTCATCATTTATTAGCCTCTCCCAGACAGCCATTAGGAGACTGCTTAGAGAAACAATATATTAATCCAGTATTCTAGGGGAAAAAATTCTATTATCATATAAATTTGTGAAGTGTTGACATAACAAAAGTAAACAGAATTTTTTTCTTACTATGGGACGTTTTAGAATCTTTCTTGTCCTAAGAAATAATGAACTGCCTAGAATGGGATTAATAATAGTATTTTCCAATCTTACTTGCTGATGGAATTCTTTACATGCTCAGCACATCTTTCAACATCTTGCAAAACAAGATGATTCTTAGGGTGAAGTGCCCTAACCTAGAAGGTTTTAATGGTATCACTGTAGGTATGTTACAAGCTGGAGGGAGGGATTTATGGTATGAAGAACAATCCTTCAATGCCACAAAATCTTATCATATTTAAAACCATCCACTCTATCAATATGCTATTGGCCCATTTCTTTATTTTTCCTCACCCTCCAGAAACACCTCAAAACTTTAACATTTATTCCTTAACTATCTGAAACTGCCAATGTACTTTAAGTCTTGGTTTTCCTCAATGAACAACATGACCTTTCTACTTAATCTGAAGACTGAAAAGGAACAATGTACTACATAAAAAATATTACATATATTAGATCATCAAACCACAAAGATTATAAATAATCCTTTGGGTGTCTGGGAAGAAAAATTAATCCTGCTTTATATATACACACACATACACACCACACTTTTCAGTGTATAACTATATACCATTGAATTTTATGCCATGTGCTGTGTTTCTTTGCAAAATGCATATCTTGGTTTGGTCAAAAAGTTTGTTTGGGTTTTTCTGTAACATCTTATGGAAAAGCCCAAGCAAATGTTCTGGCCAACCCCAGACATACAGCAAATAAAGGTGAGAAGGAAAGCACATATGTTCATCCCCAGTGCTCTCATTTCTATATAACCTGTCCCAGCCCAAGTGTACCTGGTGGTCTGCCTCTCTACACAGCGGACCATGCCCCTCAGGTACAGATCCTGGCCTTTTCATCTTTGTACCCCCTAGAGCCTAGCATGGCATATTCAATAAATATTCGTTCTACTCAATGGGTAAATTATGCACCGATGCACTCATTTTATACTAACTTCATGATGTTCTGCTTCAGTTAAAATCATAAGCAATACTATTTAAGATGTTTCCTAAACAGCCCACTAATTCAGAATTTGTCTGACTGAACAGAAAATAAAAGCAACCATAAAAGCAATCCTTTATCATCCTCTTTTGGTAAGACAGTAGGCTCTGGAGCCAGAGACCCTGAGTTCTAATCCCTGCTTTACCACTTACCTTTAAAAGTTATTTAAAATATGTAAGACTCAGACTCCTCAAAACGGGAATAAAAACAGTACTATAGTGATTAGGGTTCTCCAGACAGGCAGAAACAATAGGGTGTGATATGGATGGTACTTAGGAATGTGAAAGTGAAGTCACTCAGTTGCGTCCGACTCTTTGTGACCCCATGGACCGAAACCTGCCAGGCTCCTCCATCCATGGGCTATTTCAGGCAAGAGTACTGGAGTAGGGTGCCATTTTCTTCTCCAGGGGCTCTCCCTGATCCAGGGATTGAACCCGGGTCTACTCGTATTGCAGGCAGACACTTTACCGTCTGAGCCACCAGGGAAGAGGCATTCAAAAACAAACTGTTAAGTTCACTGAACAAATAATTATTTGTCTGAGATCCAGACCCACAAATACCTGGTCTTTGCCCACATCCGTGATACTTCAAGAATGTTCATATAAAGGCCTTTTCCACACAGTATGCAAGACATATCATTATAAGTTTATTGTTCTTTTTAAACTGCAATTTAATACATTTTGGAAGAACATGGCAAAAAAAGCTGCCTTTAGAAGAATTCATCAAGTAGTTTTGACTCCAAAATCTCTTGGGAAAAGCGCTGTCTGATGACAGTCTTCTTTCTCATTTCAAACTATGCATTTCCAAAACTGAAGCATCCTTATGACACGTCTTTAAACATCTGAATCACAAAGCGAACAGGGTCCACATCTTTTAAAAAATGAGATGCTTCATATTCTTTTTCTAAAACAGCTTTCTTCTTCTATCGACTTTAGCACAGCAGAAAAATCCTGAGCAATTTAACTAGAGCCACAAAATGCAACTTACGTTCAATGGCTTATAGTCAACACTACATCACTTCTCCACTATAATCTCAGTTTAAAGTGAGAATCCACTCACTTCACACAGAAGGAGACGATGTTAGAAGAAAGAGTGGCCTCATCTGTATTAAAACCAAATGTTAGTGTAACATATAGAAAACAAAATTGCAAATAACCAACTTCACAGATAGAGCTTCTAATAATGTACAAAGGAGCTAGGGGATATATTTAGTCCATCAGTACATGTTTTCTAAAAACAGCCAGACAACTGTAGTCTTGCCCATTGTCCCTCTCATTCTAGAAGCCTGAACTCAGCACTTCCATGTATAGCTTCAAGAGTCACCATTTTTACTACAGTCTCCTAAATTATATAATTAGATTACATCCAAATATTTTAAACTCATTTTGGTCAATGTTTTTATGTAACTTTTCAAAGTGTTTTATACATGTCTTCCAGAATGTCTTCTCATTTTCTTTCTGGGTTACACAACATTAGAGAAAAATGAACCATATCATTTCTGCTACTTCTTGGATGTGAAATACTTTCTGAATTCTATGTCATTTCCACAGCTTCTTTTCTTTGCTTAGGGCAAAAAATTCTTGGTCCCTTGATCATGAAACATTTTATGTGTTTGTGCACAGTAGCATTTTTTAATGGAGAGAATCCAAAGCTTTTGCCATATTCTTAATGGAGTGTAGGACACAAAAGATAAAGAACTATCAATGTTAGAGAGGTTTATTACATTCAAAGAGTCATAGACTGGTTATCACGTAAAAGGACTTAGAGATAATCTCAGAGACAAGCTTGATCAATGCCTTCATTCTACAGGTGGGATAGACCCAGAGGGCAGGAGTTGTTCCAATATATCAGCACTTGATGTAAATGTCTTTGAATTCACTCTGTGCCCAGGCTGTAAAGATTTGATAGCATCTAAGTATGACCAACCTAGACAGCATATTAAAAAGCAGGACATTACTTTGCCGACAAAGGTCTGTCTAGTCAAAGTTATGGCTTTTCCAGTATATATGTTATATGGATGTGAGATATGTTAACATATGTTATATGTTAAACAGGTTATATGGATGTAAGAGTTGGGCTACGAAGAAAGTTGAGCGTCAAAGAATTGATGCTTTTGAACTGGGGTGCTGGAGAAGACTGTTGAGAGTCCCTTGGATTGCAAGGAGATTCAACCAGTCCATTCTAAAGGAAATCAGTCCTCAATATTCATTGGAAGGACTGATGTTGAAGCTGAAACTCCAGTACTTTGGCCACTTGATGCGAAGAACTGGCTCACTGGAAAAGACCCTGATGCTGGGAAAGATTGAAGGCGGGAGGAGAAGGGGACAACAGAGGATGAGGTGGTTGGATGGCATCACTGACTCAACGGACATGAGTTTGAGTAAACTCTAGGAGTTGGTGATGGACAGGGAGGTCTGGCTTGCTGCAGTCCATGGGGTGGCAAAGAGTTGGACACAACTGAGCAACTGAACTGAAAGTATGCCTCTCCTTGAGCCTTTACAAGTTGGAGGATATGTTTTCCTTTATTTTCCCATGGAAAGCTCTTCATCCTCTTGAGACTTTTCTTACCCATCTTTGAACATTCTGCAACATCCTATAACTCACTGTGTATTTCTTGGAAGATAGGAACTACCTTAAGGTCTTTTCAAGTTATTCCTTGCATGTTCATTTAGCATAATATGTGGGATAATGGAAGTTCAGAACAGTTATGTCAATTTCAAAGGTGTTTTGAAAACAAAAACAAAAAAATTTACATCATCAAAGAAAGTAAAATGGCAATGGAGGCTGCCTAAGCATTGAAACATCCCTAACCTCCTCTGCAAACTTTAACACAGGTACTTAGAGAAAACAAGCAGGAAGTGTCATCAAGATGGTGATTAGAGGTGACTTATTTTCTGTAATGGGATCGTACTGTTTTTATGATGAAAATGATAATTATGAAAATTACACAAAAATATGGAAAACAGGATATATAAGAAAAAAGCAGAATACAAATTAGTGCCTGTAGTCTTGCATAAATATATATGTGCATAAGGAAAATAACTGGAGGGTACAGAATTTTAAAAAGGCTGTTCTGTTGGAAGGGAGTGATAATTTTTTTATCCACATACTGTCTTTCCAATGATTTCATTGGGAAGGGAGCCACCATGGAGACTCAGGTAAAACAAGCTAGGTCTTGAAGGGAGACAAGGGATCAGAGAAGAAGGGAGGGTGAGGTATTAGAGAAGAAGGGAAGACAAGGTATCAGGAGCCAACATTCCACCTTGAGTCAAGACACAAAGGAATTAAAAATGGGAATCAGTAGGGAACGAGTACAAGAAGTTCAGAGTGTGTGAACACCTAGTTCTCAGGACAACAGAGACATGGATTGTGCCTATTTGCCAAGGGCCTACAGGACAGCAGGCTTCCACAATGCAGCTTCATGCTGCTCTTGTTACACTATAGCTCCTTTGAAATACTGTATTAAGTTGGCCAAAAAGTCTGTTTGGGGTTTTCCATAAGATGGTACGGAAAACCCTAAAGGAACTTTTTGGCTAACCCAATAAATGAAATTTGGCCAATCCAAAATCACTGCAGATGGTGACTGCAGCCAGGACATTAAAAGATGCTTGCTCCTTGGAAGAAGAGCTATGACAAACCTAGACAGCTTATTAAAAAGCAAAGACATTACTTTGCTGACAAAGGTCCACCTAGTCAAAGCTATGGTTTTTCCAGTAGTCACATATGGATGTGAGAGTTGGACCATAAGAAAGCTGAGTGCCAAAGAATTGATGCTTTTGAACTGTGGTGTTGGAGAAGACTCTTGAGAGTCCCTTGGACTGCAACAAGGTCAAACCAGTCCATCCTAAAGGAAATCAATCCTGAATATTCATTGGAAGGACTGATGCTGAAGCTCCAATACTTCAGCCACCTGATGCAAACAGCTGACTCAGAAAAGACCCTGATGTTGGGAAAGATTGACGGCAGGAGGAGAAGGGGATGACAGAGGATGAGATAGCTGGATGGCATCATCAACTAGATGGAGTTTGAGCAAGCTCTGGGAATTGGTGGAAGACACGGGAAGCCTGGCACGCTGCAGTCCCTGGGATGGCAAGAGTCAGACATGACTGAGCGACTGAACAACAACAACAAAATAAATGAGAGGCTGATTGCTTCCTATGGCCTTCCAATCTTGTGTGAAGAACTTTTTTTAAAAATTAACTTATTTATTTTAATTGGAGGCCAATTATTTTACAGTATTGTAGTGGTTTTTGCCATACATTATTGACATGAATCAGCCACGGGTACACGTGTCCCCCATCCTGAACGCCTCTCCCACCTCTCTCCCCATCCCATCCCTCAAGGTTGTCCCAGTGCGTAGGCTTTGAGTGCCCTGTTTCCCGCATCGAACTTGGACTGGTCATCGATTTCACATATGGTAATTTATATGTTTTAATACTATTCTCTCAAATCATCCCACCCTTGCCTTCTCCCACAGAGTCCAAAAGTCTGTTCTTTATATCTGTGTCTCTTTTGCTGTCTTGCATATACGGTCGTTACCATCTTTCTAAATTCCATATATATGCATTATTATACTGTATTGGTGTCTTTCTTTCTGACTTACTTCACTTTGTATAATAGGCTCCAGTTTCATCCACCTCATTAGAACTGATTCAAATGTGTTCTTTTCAATAGCTGAGTAATATTCTATTGTGTATATATACCACAGCTTTCTTATCCATTCATCTGCTGATAGACGTCTAGGTTGGTTCCATGTCCTGGCTATTATAAAAAAGTGCTGTGATGAGCACTGGGGTACACGTGTCTCTTTCAATTCTGGTTTCCTCAGTGTGTATGCCCAGCAGTGGGATTGTTGTTTCGTATGGCAGTTCTATTTCCAGTTTTTTAAGGAATCTCCACACTGTTCTCCATAGTGGCTGTACTAGTTTGCATTCCCACCAACAGTGTAAGAGGGTTCCCTTTTCTCTATACCTTCTCCAGCATTTACTGTTTGTAGACTTTTGGAGAGCAGCCATTCTGACTGGTGTGAAACGGTACCTCATTGTGGTTTTGATTTGCATTTCTCTAATAATGAATGATGTTAAGCATCTTTTCAAGTGTTTGTTAGCCATCTGTATGTCTTCTTTGGAGAAATGTCTGTTTAGTTCTTTGGCCCATTTTTTGATTGGGCCGCTTATTTTTCTGGTATTGAGTTGCATGAGCTGTTTGTGTATTTGTGAGATTAATTCTTTGTCAGTTGCTTTGTTTGCTATTATTTTCTCCCATTCTGAAGGCTGTCTTTTCACCTTGTTTGTAGTTTCTTTTGTTGTGCAAAAGCTTTTAAGTTGTGTGAAGAAGTTTATACAGCATCAAGCAGGTCTTTTAGAAGGCAAACTGTTGAATTGAGGACTTGTTAGCACCTATTTTCTAGTAGTTTTTACTTAGGTTTTCAGCTTCCATATTACATTTTCTTTTATCTTTTCCATTGCATTTTAAATAAACTATGTTGACAGAGGAAGGCACATGAGAGAAATGGAAGCTCAGCCTTTTTTTGCCAAGGTATTCTCTTTCCAGAGGAAAAATGGTCTTTATCAGTAAATATTTACTTATCATCAACAACTGCAGTACTGTGTTTCCAGACCTACAGAAAAACGTGTACCATTCTTCCTTGGCATGGAGGAGGAACTGGCAAACCGCTCCAGTATCCTTGCCTGGGGAATTCCACGGACAGAGGAGCCTGGTGGGCTATAGTCCATGGGGTTGCAAAGAGTCGGACACGACTGAGCGACTAACACACGCACACTTCCTTGGTAAGAGCAAGAACATTTATGTTGGGAAAGGGCATCAATTCTGTTTCTTTCAGCAGCTTTAGATCTGAATCTTGTAAATAGTACTTTGTAGCTCCTAGATTTTAAGTAAAATCACGTATTTTTAAATGTCACATGCAACAGAGTACCTCGTATAATCAGTTGGTACTATACATTTACAATGCCTAAACATTTATCACAGTAAAGAATTACAATAGTATCAGTAGCAGTATCTTTAGTTGAGTGCCCCCTTCCTCTGACCATTCCGTAAGTGCGATGTTCCCTAAGGTGTCACCCAGTTATCTTCTTACTTAACAAACTCCCTAGTCCATTCTGACCACTGTCATGGCTTTGACTATTAACATCATGCAAATAGCACTGGTTCCCTCACATGTAACCTCCTACCTCTTCCCTTCTGAACTCCTGAGAGGTGTTCATAACTAACACACGCCTTCTGGATATTTCATCAGGACCAAATGCCACAAGCTCAAACCTAAACTTAACAACTTTCCCCAGAAACCCACTCCTGTTCTCAGTCTATTTCAGAGAAGGGCACCACTATATCTCCAGCTGCCCAAGGGAGAACTGGCATATTGGCCTCCTCCCTTTGACCTCCAACAGCCTGTCCAAAATCTGTCAATTCTGCCACCAAGACCTCCTCACTCTAGCTTTTACTGAAGTGATTTTATTGTAAGACCCCATCATTTCTCAAGCAACCTACTATAATATGCTGTTCTCATTCCTTCAGTCCTGCCTGCTTCAAAATATCCTTGATGCTACCGACACATGACTGTGGGCCTTAAAGATGGGAGGGTTACCTGAGTTAGAACTGGTGGAGAGTGTGGATTCTGGCTGTTATTAGGTTGGCCACAAAGTTTATTCTTATGGAAAAAATTTGAATGAACCTTTTGGCCAACCCAATACATTATAATAACTCATCTCTTCCTAACTTTTCTCTACCTTATCCTTTAAGTTTAAATGTGATGAATGCATTCCTCTGATTTGAACTCCTTCAATACTCCCCAACTCATAAAGGCTAAGGTCAGTACCCCGAAACACAACATGGACACTTAGGTTCCAGGCTGAGCCCACTTCTCTAGCTGCATGTCCACTGCAGCCCCACATACTCCCAGCTCTCCAGGTCACAAGAGCAACTTGCAGCTGAACCAACGTGTAAGCACATCTCTCCAAATGTATGCAATTCACATTTGAATTCTCAAGCTAGAATGTGCTTCTTTTCTTGTTCACATGGAGAAATTCTTGTCATCCTTTAACATAAGTAGTTGAGAAGCTCTGAATGTTTGTGTCCTCCCAACATTAGTGTTGGAGAAGGAAATGGCAACCCACTCCAGTATTCTAGCCTGGAAAATCCCATGGACAGGGAAGTCTGGCAGGCTACAGTCCATGGGGTCACAAAGAGTCAGATACAACTTAATGACTAAACAACAACAACATTCGTGTGTTGGAATATCAGCCCCCAAAGGTGATATATATATATGAGCATCTGGCGCCTTTGGGAGGTGATTAGGTCCTGAGAGCAGAGCCCTCATGAATAGGATTATGCTGTTATAGATGAGGTCCTACAGAGCTCCCTAGTCCTTCCGTCATGCAAGGACAGAATGAGAAGTCTGCAACCTGGAAGAAAGTGAAAGTCACTCAGTCGTGTCCGACTCTTTGCAACTCTGTGAACTGTAGTCCATGGAATTCTTCAGGCCAGAATACTGGAGTGGGTAGCCTTTCCCTTTTTCAGGGGATCTTCCCAACCCAGGGATCAAATCCAGTTCTCCCATATAGCAGGCAGATTCTTTACCAGCTGAGCCACACGGGAAGACCAAGAATACAGGGGTGAGTAGCCTATCCCTTCTCCAGCAGATCTTCCCAACCCAAGAATCGAACTGGGGTCTCTTGCATTGTAAGAGGCTTCTTTATCAACTGAGCTATCAGGGAAGTCAAATCTGGAAGAAAGCCCTCAGCCAAATATGCTGTTACCTTGATCTCAGACTTCCAGCCTCCAGAACAATGAGAAATAAATTTCTGTTGTTTACAAGTTGTCCAGTATGGTATTTTGTTATAGCAGCATGAATGAACTAAGACAGTGGTGTGATGGTCATAGAGCCTTTCTGGACCATGTTAGGCAGGGGTCATTTAATTCTTCCAGTGCATCTCTGCAGCTCAAATGACATCCTGCTCTACCTATTAGATATTTACATTTCTCATTTCTAGAGTTTCTCTAGAGTTTATTTAGATGTAATCTAAGTTCATCCCCAAGTATTTGTTAATACAGTCCTTGACTTAAAAACATCTACTATGTATAAAATAGACAACTAATGAAAACATAGTATACAGCACAGGGACTCTACTTAATGCACTGTGCTGACCTCAATAGGAAGAAACTCCAAATGGGAAGGGGCGTATGGCTAACTCATGTTGCTGTACACTAGACATTGTAAAGCAACTATACTCCAATAAAAATTAATTTCAACAATTTAAAAAATCTTGTCAAGTATCTATGCTGTGCTTAGGTGCTCAGTCGTGTCCAAATTTTTGCAACCCCGTGGACTGTAGCTCACCAGGTTCCTGTGTCCATGGGGATTCTCCAGGTAAGAATACTGAAGTAGTTGCTATGCCCTCCTCCAGGAGATATTCCCAACCCAGGGATCAAACCCAGGTCTCCTGCATTGCAGGTAGATTCTTTACCATCTGAGCCATCAGGGAAGCCCTGTCAAGTATCTACCAAGCATCATATTCTTGGGTGTGCTAGTGATAGAACAGTGAATCACTTCTAGTACTTGCCATAAGGTAAGAGATTTAAAAAATAAATAGGTACAATGAGGACTACAAAGTTGGTCTTAGGAGAGAACAGTTATCTCAGCTTCTTGGTGTTCATGTTCCTATTAGACTCAAGTTTCCTATATTTATAAATTTAAGCTGAAAAGATTCAGAACACACAAATCAGATTCTAAAGAGATAAGTTCTTTGATTTTTGAAAGAGATGGTCAAAATGGTGGAGAAAAACATCAAGAGTATTCTGCAGGTTGGGGATAAGAGGAATGATGTCAGAGAAGCAGGAGCAAGCAAATTTCAGGGAAAGGAAGCAGGTTTCATCTACATAGGGCAGCATTAGAAAACAAGGGGCCAGATGCAGGCAATTATGTGCAATAATGTCTGACAGAGCAAGTTGAGGGTTCAAAGATTGAGACAAATTGGAAAACTGAGAGCCTGGGGAAAGATGCGCAAAATCTGCTTGGGTCAGCAAAGTAGCGCCTATTTTAGCTCACCTTCCATGGAAACATTCATTAAGTCAACATTTATTTGCTGAGCAAAGCTGCTCATGACTTCTCTCTCTCTGCCCGCCAAAAAAATTAAAAGTATTTTGATGACTTCTGCTGTAGACTGAATATTTGTGTCCTCCTAAAAATTCATATGTAAAACCTAATCCCCAATGTGATGCTCTTTGTAGGTGGGGGTGCTGGGAGGTGATCAGGTCATAAGTGTAGAACCCTCATGAGTAGGATTAGTGTGCCCTTATGAAAGAGATCCCCCTAAGCTCCTTCGTTCTTTCTGTCATGTGAGGACACAGTGCAAAGACGGCCCTCTATGGTCCAGGAAAACAGCCCTCACCAGAAACAGAATCTGCCAGTGCCTTGATCGGGACTTCCCAGCCTTCAGAATAATTTTCTGTTGTTTAAACCATCCAGCCTAGGTATTTTCTTGAAGCAGCCAGAATGGACCAAGACAGCTTCTCACTGTTTCTACCCTGTCACGCTCCTGCGGCATTCCGTACTCTTTTTTTTTTTTTGCTTTTAAACATTGGTCATTCTTGCAGTGGCTTCCCTGGTGGCTCAGTTGGTGAGGAGTCCGCCCGCAATGTGAGAGACCTGGGTTTGATCCCTGCATTGGGAAGATCCCCCAGAGAGAAAACAGCAACCCACTCTAGTATTCTTGCCTGGAGAATTCCATGGACAGAGGAGCCTGGTGAGTTACAATCCCTGGGGTCACAAAGAGTTGGACTAAATGACTAACTTTTCTCTTTCTTTCATGCTTGTAACTACTGTTTAATATCCACTTGCCCCACTAGATTGTAAGCATCCTAAAAGCACAGACCAT
The DNA here is from genome assembly GCF_000754665.1 of Bison bison bison. Taxonomy (NCBI): domain Eukaryota; kingdom Metazoa; phylum Chordata; class Mammalia; order Artiodactyla; family Bovidae; genus Bison; species Bison bison. The sequence continues at coordinate 3,844,974 of NW_011495080.1, forward strand.
GTCCATTTTGACATCCCTTCAGTTGGCATGGTGCTCACCAGAGTGAGTGCTCAATACCTACTGTGAACAAATTCATGAAAGAATGCAGACCAAAGAAGGAACAACTGAAATAACAAACAACCGAGAAAGACAGATGCCATCGGCCCCATCTCATTATGAGAGAATATCATCACTCCAAAAGTTAGCGGCTGTAACTAAACTCAGAGATTGTGCGCAAGAAAGCCAAGTGTAAAGCCAGAATGATTCAAAATCTACCACCAGATTCTCCTTCTTCCTAATCACACAGTTCCCCTTAAGAGGCAGTGCAATAAGAGAAAGCAACTGAATTAGCTCAATTCAGAAGCAATCTAGAGAGATTATAAATGAGTCTACTGGAAAAGGAAGATTAAGTGGAAGAAAAGATTTTAGATGCTGGTCATCAGAAAAGTTAGAAAATTCAGGAGATATGATAAAGTAGCCATTCCAAGTGAAAGGAATAGTATGTAAGAGGGCTGTGTGAACTCTCTTGAAACGAGTTAAAAGAGAAAATTAGATACAATTATTTCACTGTTGTGTTTTAAGATAACACGTAAAGACCACCAAAAAGAACAGTATATGAAACTGTGGTTTTGATGAAAATGCAGAACAAAGAACTAACACTCAAGTCAAGATGCTGTTACACACAGAGTTATTTGCTCACTGGCATCATCCACCTAACTTCTGCTTTCCTGCTTTAATTCAGTCCCTGAAAACCAATTATACTTGAATGCAATGGAAACCAAGCAGTTTCTTAGACGATCTAACACCCTTTCACATGCTGACAAATCAAATTTGGGAGGAGGCAGAGCAGCAGGGAAATTTCGAACTATTTTGGGCTGTGTGTCTTCTCAGGTCTTTGCCTTGCTAGCCCTTCTCATGCCCGATATTTGACTAATTGGAACTCTAGATTTCAAGCAGAAGTCTTGAGCTATAATTTGGTACATCTGCTTAGAGATGTGACTAGACTCTTAAAATGGTTCAATTGTAACATTTGGGAATGGTGAACACCAGTGCAATTACAAATAACTACCAGAGAAATGCTAATACGTGTCACTTTGTTGGGAAAGAAGAAAGACAGGATCCAACTTCATGCAAGCAATTAAAGGTGCCTTTGTGACTGTGAAATACACTGGCTCTCCAAATACTCTTATGGTCTTCAATGACACGAGTGATTCAAAGGATTCAGTAAACTAGTTGAGGAGGAAATGGACTTTCTGTAAGAGTCTCCTCCTGTGGTTAATATACATGTGTGGGTATGAAACACAAATGATTTCTAAGTGGTCTGCCTCTTACATTTTAGGAAGCTTCATATTTCCCAATAATTGATTTTCTGAGGTCTTCCCACTGACAAAGATAAAAACAAGTTTATAATCCCCTTGCACAGCCATTACTCATTCCTCAGGTATTACAGCATTTTAGAACTGGACTCCCCACAAAATGAGGCACCAGAAGCATTTCCGCTTTACATATGAGATTAATACCAGAAGAAACCTGTGATCTACCAATGGTGCTCTGGGTCTCCCATCCCAGGAAGTGCATAATAAAATCAAAATAGCCAGATTCTGCCTGAGAAACTGGAGTTCAATGCACACACTGTCGGATAAAGTGCTCTAGGCCAATGATTCTTAAATATGTTGGGGTCTAATTATGCTTGAAATATAAAACACATTTCCATCAGCCATTAATAACAATGGCTCAATATTAAGGGCACACAGAATCCAGAATCTTGAGGGAAAGGAGACAATGGAGGCAGATATGGTCCAGAAACAGAAGCCCATGTAATTTGAATCCCCAAGTAACTCAAATATACAATCTACTCTCTTGACGACTAGAAAATCAGAACATTAGGCCTTGTAACTTTCCTTCACTTCAGCAGAATTTCCCGCAAATCTCATTTCAGTCTCAGAGGCTTGTCTGTTTAGTATTCAAGGCACTAAAACCTATTAGCAAAGAGAAAGCCAACCAGCCTATATTAAGGCCGATAGGGGGAAGAAGGGAGTATGTTAACCAGGTGGCTAGAAATCATCTTTTACTGAATCTCATGGTACTATTAGGGCTTCCCTGGTAGCTAAGCTGGTAAAGAGTCCGCCTGCAATGCAACAGATTCCAGTTCGATTCCCAGGTCAGGAAGTTCCCCTAGAGAAGGGACAGGATACCCACTCCATGATTGTTGATGGTAGACAATTTGCCCACAATGCAGGAGACCTGGGTTTGATCCCTGGGTTGGGAAGATACTATAAAAGGAGAATCAGTTTAGTGTGGAAAAAGAATTGGCCACCGATATGATGTTAAAATACTAGTTCATGATGGACCCTGCTCAGTGCTTGAACTTGGGAATTTTAGACACAACATTATCCCTGTGAAGTCTGAACTTAGAATTAACTATTATTGCACTGCACTCAAAACAAGCAACATGTTTAGAGTTCTTCCGCCTGATTTTACATAGTTTTTAATAAAGGCCATCACCCATCAGGACCCAGAGACATGAGTAAAATTGTGAAGTAGGCTCTTGGGGAAATCTCTCCCCTTTTCATCAACCCTTTGGACTCCACTGAAGTCTATCAGCTAGAGCAGGGATTCTGTGAAACAACAAAAAACTTCTTGTAGTCTGGGATTTTCAGTGCTTGGCAAAGGGTGCCTACATGACCCAGTGCCCACTCCCTGACCTTGGGTGCTGAATTTCTCATACATATTGTTGCATTTCTGTTTCTGGGAGAAGAAGAAGATGCCCTTAGTGATCTTCTCATGGGGAGTAGGGCAGTATGGAGAGCATAAGGAAGCCAGTACATGAATTTCTGCAGACCTATATGGGCCTCTGAAACTCCAATACTTTGGCCACCTGATGCGAAGAATTGACACATTGGAAAAGACCCTGATGCTGGGAAAGATTGAAGGCAGGAGGAGAAGGGGACGACAGAGGATGAGATGGTTGGATGGCATCACTGACTCGATGGACCTGAGTTTGAACAACATCTGGGAGTTGGTGATGGACAGGGAGGCCTTGTGTGCTGCAGTCCATGGGATCGCAAAGAGTCAGACATGACCGAGTGACTAAACTGAACTGAACTGAACTGAACTGAACTACATGGGCCTCTTCCCCTTATCAGCCAGTTGTGTACCCTGACTATATCACTGTTCTAAATCGTAGCCACGGTACAACTCTATGTTGAGTTCCATGAGTCCTACTGAATCTCCAAAAATAAGAGTGATCATCTGAACTTCCAATGGAACTATGAAATGACTTCCCAATCTGGGACTTCATGTGATTCCTCTTGTAACAAGGATTCATTCATTGATGGTTTCACCTTCCCTCTCTTGAAGTTTGTTCCAGGTTATTCATAAAACCATATTAATGCAAAGAATCACAGGTTTCTAAGATCTGAGGTTTTCCTTCTAAAGTATGTTCAAGTACTATGTTCAAGAAAACATCCTCAGGATCATTATCTAACCCAAAGTATGAATTCTGGTGGTAGAAATCTAAGGCCAGGTAGAAAGATGTCAGTTCAACAATTGATCAGTATAAGAAATCTTTGGAGGAGGAACTCCGTGGTGGTCCTGTGGTTAGGACTCTGCACTTTCACTGCTGAGGGTGCAGGTTCAATCCCTGGTTGGGGTACCTGGCTTCTTCAAGCCAACAGCATGGCCAAAAAAAAAAAAAGTATCTAGGGGAAATACAAGCTTTGCAGTACTTCAGCTCACATGACACCAGCAGTTTCTAGATATGTAAATAGGGTTGGGGAACAAAAGGGAAGAAAAAAATCTAGTGGTCTCCTAACCTCTTCATTTAGATCCTTCTTTTTCAGTGTGAGAACAGGGAGCAAAAAGTTAACTAGATATTCTAAGTCTGAGAGACTAAATTTTCAGTCAGAATGCAGATGCTTCAATTATGTGGTGATGGCTGATAGGCATGAAAATAAATTAATATTCTTCCTTATTGTTGGTTTTTCTTGCTGAATCATACAGATTTTAGAAACTGCCTCAGAACAGGAACAGTTATATTGAGCTTTGGGGGGTAGGGGATGGGAATAATGAAGAGACTAAGTTACACTGCTTGCTCAGTGCTGTTCTAGGAAGAGCAAGACAGCTCCAATCATAATTCACTATATAAAGGTCTAGAAAGATACATCAACATTTTGTCAACACACATTTCAATGCATGTGAATGCACTGAATGCATGTGAGACCAACTCACATTATTTCTTTTGGCCCTCAGAGCACACCAATTTCTGGCATGACTTTAAATAATTTATGTTACTTCTAATCTTCTAAGAGTTCTTATAAGTTAAACAAGCCAAATTTATTTCAAAAAAGAAAACCAAAATAATAACAGTAATAGAGATCACCACCACCACCAAAGAGTAACGTGGCACTGACCATTTATTCTTCCTACTAAGTAGACATTTGTCTTGATATTCTGGATTATGTTACTTCTAGGGGTGTCACTGCAATGCATTCTGATATATAAAAATTGTAAAAAAAAAAAAAAAATAGGTCTTAATGTACAGCAATAATAGTATTTTAGAAAACTGAATCAGTAGCGATTTGAAGTTAATCACTCAGTCATGTCTGACTCTTTGCAACCCCATGGACTGTAGCACGCCAGGCTTTCCTGTCCATCATCAACTCCCGGAGTTTACTCAAACTCATGTCCATCGAGTCGGTGATGCCATCCAACCATCTCATCACCCTCTATCGGCCCTTCTCCTGCCTTCAATCTTTCCCAGCATCAGGGTCTTTTCCAATGAGTCAGTTTTTCATATTAGGTGGCCAAAGTATTGGAGTTTCAGCTTCAACATCAGTCCTTCCAATGAATATTTAGGACTGATTTCTTTTAGAATGGACTGGTTGGATCTCCTTGCAGTCCAAGGGACTCTCAAGAATCTTTTCCAACACCACAGTTCAGAATCATCAATTCTTTGGTGCTCAGCTTTCTTTATAGTCCAACTCTCACATCCATACATGACTACTGGAAAAACCATAACTTTGACTAGGTGTACCTTTGTGGGCAAAGTAATGTCTCTGCTTTTTAACATGCTGTCTAGGTTGGTCATAACTTTTCTTCCAAGGAGTAAGCGTCTTTTAATTTCATGGCTGCAGTCACCATCTGTAGTGATTTTGGAGCCCAAAAAAATAAAGTCTGACACTGATTCCATTGTTTCCCCATCTATTTGCCATGAAGTGATGGGACCAGATGCCATGATCTTAGTTTTCTGAATGTTGAATTTTAAGCCAACTTTTTCACTCTCCTCTTTCACCTTCATCAAGAGGCTTTCTAGTTCCTCTTCACTTTCTGCCATAAGGGTGGTGTCATCTGCATATCTCAGGTTATTGATATTTCTCCCAGCAATCTGGATTCCAGCTTGTGCTTCATCCAGCTCGGCAGTTGGCATGATGTACTCTGCATATAAATTAAATAAGTAGGGTGACAATATACAGCCTTGATGTACTCCTTTCCCGATTTGGAACCAGTTTGTTGTTGTATATCCAGTTCTAACTGTTGCTTCCTGACCTGCATACAGATTTCTCAGGAAATCTGTGATTTCCAGGTCAGGTGGTCTGGTATTCTCATCTCTTGAAGAATTTTCCACAGCTTGTTGTGATCCACACAGTCAAAGGCTTTGGCATAGTCCATAAAGCAGAAGTAGATGCTTTTCTGGAACTCTCTTGCTAACATTTATAGGGCACTGTATACAAGGCACTTTCTGTATGCTGGCTCATTTAATCTTTATAACAAGCATCAGCTGGATCCTTTGCAACATTTGGGAAATATGCAGCATGGGAAATATGCAGCAAAGAATTCAGGCATTAGGTGTGTCCGAGTTTAGCTGCATTTGTAATTCCTTGGCCTCAGCTAATCCAAATGGTGCACAGAATCTTCTGAGAGCTTTCACACAATCTTATAAAAGAGACAGACCCAAATCACCAATCAGCACTGGTCTTACTTGCTGCTAAGTGCTACATGGAGCAGAAATTCACATATGCAAACCCAACAGTGGTGGAATAATATACAACCGTTTGTAATATTAAGAACTAGTGATAATAGTTCTCACCAGAGCTCTAGTTCTACCTGACCCCTCATCTTACTTTTCAGTGACTTTGGGTGTATATGTTTTATTGAACATTCTCCCACCCCCACTCCCTAGCATCACTATAATTAATCAGATTTGTGTTTACTGAGTAAAAGTCATATGTCACACATTTCATCTTCCCCTAGAAAGTCTTTTTTAAATTAAGCCTCAAGGTAAAGTGATACTGTATTCCAAGAGTTAAGAGCTTGTGCTTTGAAATCAGACTATCCTGGATTCAAATCTTGGCTGCATCACTCACTTCTGATTTATAAACTTAGGTGATGGGATGGGTTGGGTTGGGGGTGTATGCAGAAAAGTCTATGGTATTATTTCCTGTACCCAGGCAATCTTTTATAATGCGTTATACATAGCAGATGCTCAATAAATATATTCCTATTATATTCCCCCATATCTAAATTTTCTCTGTATATTTAACCAGGTCTCATTCCCTTCTACTTTTTTTTTTTTTTTTGCCTCTAGGAAATATATACCTGGCAGATGTTTAACAGCTACGTATAAACAGAAAATGAAATGATGTTGGTACATAATTTGGTTGTAAAGTTTATAAAGTGCTTTAAGTTGACAGAAATAGTGCAAATGAAGACTGTAAATGGATATAAAACATGAAATATCTCTCTCACTAACCTATCTTTTCTCCTCAGATTTCTCTCTCCCAAACTAGGGATTCCTCTGTTTTCCCCCTTCCTGTAAGAGGCTTCTCAGGTAGCACAGTGGTAAAGTATCGCCTGCCAATGCAGGAGACTCAAGAGACAGGGGTTCGATCCCTGGGCTGGGAAGATCCCCTGGAAAAGGAAAAGGCAACTCATTCCATTATTCTTGTCTGCAAAATTGCATGGACAGAGGAGCCTGGCGGGCTACAGTCCGTGGGATTGCCAAGAGTCAGACACGACTGAGCATGCACAAAGAGGCAGATGTAACAAGCTCACACGGAGCAATTAGAAAAAGGGTGGTTCTGATTTATTTAGGACTCCCAGCATCAGGGCACAAAAATGACAAAGTAGCTCAAAAATCAAAGATTAGGCTCATTCCCCTAACGCGGACAGCTTGCTCACAACAGCCTGGTGTGTGAACCCTGTCAATAACGTGCATAGGAAGTAGTGGCCAAAGTATGGCAGCCATAGGGTTTTGAGTTATTTCGTGGTTTTGTAAAGGATGGCATCTAATTTCCCCAAAGATCCTGTGTCTGGGAGAAATTCATCTGCTCTCTTCTTCTGGAGCTTTGATACATGACATGTCACAGTACTTCTGAGTGGGCTTCTGCCAGTGGTGCAAAAACTGATGACATGAAGCAGGTATCCACAATGGCACAGCTGCTCATGGGTGCATTTAAATCAATGCCTATTCTTCCCGTGCCATCAGGCAAAGCCCCTTTTACTGCTCTCATACAAATACGGCTTAATTTTATTTCCTGCCTGGCTCTGTATAATTTTGACATGTCCTCAGTCAAACACGACCCAGTCCTTCAATCAGGCCCTATTTTTCTGGAGATGGGAAAACAAGAGGAAGCTAAAGTAATTATTGAAAACTCATAAGCAGCAGCTTTAGCCTAATTACCTTGACTTTCCTTTTTAATTTTTCTATCGATCGTCTCTTGTTAATATACAAGTATTGACTGAGCCAGGAGAGCCTGGTGTTACTGTGATAAGAACAGATGCCGCTGCGAAGCAAGATGGAATTAGGAGATCCAATAGTCAGCTCTTCTTTCTCAGAAGCACACACAAACAGCACAGACTTTGGTGGGGGACCCGCTTAAGAATCACCAGCAGCATCTATACAGCGAACATCTTTGTTCAATGCCTTGGTGGTCTGTTCTGCCTTTGCCACCAGGGGGCAGCTGGGAAAAAGAAAAACAACCCCCTTTTCTTTGTTCCTCTCCTGATGTTAAAATAATACAATGTCCCTTACTTTCAGCACATAATCTACTAGAACTCCCAGGTCAACAACTCCGGAGGGGTGGGCAGCCCAGGAATGAAGGTGACATCCCTTGGAGCTGCAAGTGCTTTTTAAACGCTGTTGTACTGAAAGTTTCAACCTGAAAATACCTTAGCAATATTGGGTGAGCTGTCCTGCATATTAATGTATTGTTGACAAACGCTTTTAACAGTTCCTGCTTCCTCTCTCAGGGAGAAATGTGAAGTTTTCTTGCTATAGAATAGGAAACCCATTTAAAAAATAATTATTTCTCAAGCACTTTTAACTTTTCAATTTCTCATATATCTCAGTTTTCAAGAACATTAATAATGCGTTGTAGGTTGAGAGTCTTAAATTGCTATCGAGGTCTACCTCAATATAAGCAAACACAATTTAGTAACCCCGAGTGGAAATCAATTTTCTTAGGAGTTAAGAAAACCCTGGTAAGCCAAGGTGGCTGGCGTGCTACATTCTGCTTTATTTCATCTTTTAAAGCAACTCTACAGGAAAATAAAGCAGGAGATGTTAGCAACGCTAAAAGAAACCAGAAATATCTAAATGGGGGAGTTCTCAATAAACCCCGGTCGCAAATTCTCTTACATATTCCAGAAGGAAAGAAGTGTTCTTAAAAAAGGATGGGGAATACACATAAAAACCAAATGAGTGGTTCAAAATCCAAGAAGCATAGAGGAAAGCCACAGGAAAAGGCAGCCAATGGATCCAAAAGAAAAAACTATATGAAATGAAAGAATTGTTAAGACTAAAGAAGGGGGTTAAGGACTGGTACAGAGCTGAAATGGCTCTCTCGACAGTAGAAGCAGCAGAAGTAGAAGAAACAGTACAGTCCCCATAAAGCACAGTGTTGTAGCAGTGAAGGCATGTCTATTATAAATTAACAAGTTTACAGACTTGGGGGACATTTAGGGAAAGGGAAAATGGATTTCTAGAAAAATAACTTCATCAGACCCCCTGAGGGCATCACTGTCATCAACAGGTCACAGGCATAGGCTACATCATCAGTCCAGATTAACCAGTGGCAAGCAATTCATCCGAAGGTACCGAGAAACCAAGTCACACTATAATCTGTACAACTGTCGTGCATAACACCATCAGATAATAATCACAGACATTCGTCCACAACATAGGTTTCAAATATGCTTTAGTGAAAGACTGGCTCAGGAAATGACATATTTCAGAAATGAAAATTGAAAAATATCTTCAGGATTTGGAATGGATGAACTCCCAACGAATAACACTGTGATCTCCTTATAGCTGGATTCAAACACTTAGACAACGTTTCAGCAGATCAGGATATTTTTGAGTGCCTACCATGTCCCAGACACAAAGATACAAAGGCAGATGGGACCTGCTCTTTCTCTCTACAAAGGTCATTGTGTGGTGGAGAGAAACACTCTAACGATTCTAACACAGTGTGATAGGAGGATAATCATCTCAGGAGCAAGATGTTAAGTCAGCCAAAGGAAAAAACAGGAGAGCCTTCACTGTTTAAAAGCGTTATATTTAAGGCAGATCTTTAAATATACTTGAAATGGCCATCAGAAGAACAGCAGGACTGGAGGAGTGTGGAAAAAGAGACTCTGTAGCATCCTCAGGTCAATTCAGGCCTCAAATGGGGAGGCACAAACCAGTGCTGACCAGAGAAAACCTGTGTTTAGAAAGACAAGGGTGGGAAGAGGCAGAGACACCACTGAGAGGCGACTGTGGAAGACAAAGGGAAAAGCAGACAGAAGGAAAGAGAAAGCAGAGTCATATTCCAGGAGTTGAGTTTAATTTCTTAGCTCTTACTGACATCCTAGTCATGGTATAATGGAAAGAGCTACGGATCTGTTGTCACGTGACTTTGACTGACGTCCCAGCTCCACTCTTTACCAATACTATGTGTCTGACTGTTTCAACCAGGGATCTTTCAGTTTTAAGTAACAGAAAAACTGACTCAAAGTGGGAAACAGGGTTTTACTGTAAGAAACAGAAACGACTATAGTTAATTTAAGCAGAAAATGATGTAAGAAACTAAACGTAAGAAATTGAGTGCTTATGGTATCACAGGAAGGGCTGGTGGAGCTGAACTTAAGCCGCATTTCCAGGAAATTATTCAAAAGTAACACTAAAGAACTGACTCCACCAGAGGAGGTCACTATTAGGGAAAGTGAAAGTCGATCAGTCGTGTCCGACTCTTTGCAACCCCATGGACTATACAGTCCATGGAATTCTCCAGGCCAGAATACTGGAGTGGGTAGTCTTTCCCTTCTCCAGCACTATCAGGAAGGCCAGGAGCTAAGAGGCTGCCCAGCTTCCATCAGCTCTTGATAGCCATGAAACTAGTGAGTAACTTTTAACATTGTTGCAAAAATATCAACATCTTTATTCTTGCTCCCACAAAAGAGCCAAGCCACTCAAAAGAGCCTTCATCTCAATTTTCCCTTCCAAATGCCACATGAACGCATCTAATAATAAGAACCTAGGGGCTCCCAGGTGGCACTAGTGGTAAAGAATTCACCTGCCAATGCAGGAGACGCAAGAAACGTGGGTTTGATCTCTGGGTTGGGAAGATCCCCTGAAGGAGGGCATGGAAACCCACTCCAGTATTCTTGCATGGAGACGCTCCATGGACAGAGGAGCCTGGCGGGCTAGAGTCCATGGGATTTGCAAATAGTCGGACATGACAGAGTGTCTGAAGACATAATATGAAGAACTCAATTCACCCTTGAATTCTGCTGCAGGGAGATCAGGAAATGTACTCCCGAGGGCCCACCAGGAGGAGCCTGGAATTCTGAGTACCAACCCACCAGACTCACAGGTAGATGAAACAATAAAAATAATACTGGCATTCAGGAGAAGAATTCCAAAGGCGGAGCAGTTCAGCATTATTTGATTCAGTGTTTTTACAACACCATTAAGGACTCAGGGTTTTTCCATTTTTCTATCTTTAGCATCAGAGGCTTACCCCTCTTTGATGGCAAAATGGCTGTCACGGGTAACACACATACATTAGACACTGTTAACAGAGACAAATGGGCCTATTTCTTTCTATTACCTTTTAATCAAAGAAAACCCTTCCCCAAATGCCTCAGCAGATTTTCAGACTTTCTGAACAGAACTGAATTACTTATTCGTGGCCCAGACCATCACTGCTGAAACATCGTTAGCATGACTGGTCTATAGATAAATCATGATGTACACTGAGAAGCAGGAAAAGGACCCTTCCCTGAGCATACAGCCTTGCAAGAGAACAAAAATTAGCACTGGACAGCTAGGAAGAAGGGGGAAGGCAATACAGAGGTGCAGCAAACTGTTTATCTCCAACTCTCAATGTCTTACCTTCCTCAAGTTAGTATCTGCCTCCTCATCTAAGAGGGCCATCATTCCTGGAAGCTCACATGAAGTGACATGTATAAGACCTCTGCAGATGATCTGAGAGGTCATCATCATTAGCACAAGGGGGAGTGAGAAAGAAGACTTTTGTTTTCAGCAAGTACCACCCTGTCTGGATAGTGTTCATTGAAAGGGCAACTAATTGTCTTGAGGAAAAGCAATTTGCTGAGATGAGTGTTTTTGAAGCACTTTATACTGTCATTATGGAAAAGAGGGCTAGATTCTATCTGAAGGAAGACAATCAATAAACCATGAAACCACCCAACATTACTGGAGTGTTTCCAGAGACAGAACTCTTTGGTTGTTTTTAAGAAAGACTCTCTCAAGCAAGTGTCACTCTGCTGATGAAGCAACCATGTGTATGAAGCACGGTAAACACCATCCCAGCAGGTAATCATGGATCAAGAGCCTGAAGTTGAGAGGACAGGGCTTATTAGTAATGCAAATGCTAATATCCATGTAGGTTTGATATACAAAATGTGTGGACAATTGCAACTTTCACAGCCCTAGATATTTCAAAGGGTCACACCTGTTGCTTACAGGGTACTAGCTAATGCAGATCAATTCTTCCTGGCAAGTTCAAGCTCTTTTGTACACTCAGTGGAATTTCATATCCTATGGTTGAATGAAGGTAGCAAGGATGACTGCCTATTAATATGCTTATAGTATCTTTCAGCTTGCAACAGTTAATTCGCTGAATCGAATTACACTGTAATATGAAATATTATTATAGAACCGATCTCATAAATTGATGATGGAACTTTCAAAGGAATTTTCCTTAATATTCTCATTTATTTACTCTTAATTTTACTACATTATAACCATACCCTCAAATTCAATGAGCCATTATATAGGATTCTCAGGCCCATAGTAACACTAATGATGTAATTATATATCCTGGCTATGCCTGGAGAAGGGAGTGGCAATCCACTCCAGTATTCTTGCTTGGAGAATCCCATGGACAGAGGAGCCTGGTGGGCTACAGTTCATGGGATCACAAAGAGTCAGACACGACTGACTGACTGACACTACTATGCCTAGAATTTTGCCATTCAGATGTTATGAGAAGGGAGGAAGAAGCTTTGACCTGTACCTCCTGAAATGATATTACCCTCCTGAAATGATAAAGAAGTTATATAGGAAAGCTAAATTTGTAGTATGATAGCTGTGAAATGTGCCAACTTGGCCAGGCTAAACAATATTTCCCTGAATTCCCTTCCCTGTGTACTTCTGTTAAGATGGGTTATAAGAGACATTCTTGCTTGAGACTGAGGGGTGGAAGTGAAGCAGCATCCACTGTTTTACAGATTCAGGAGCTTGGGTTCTTAATGCAGATGCTGTTCAACCACTTGGTGTGGGGCACTGCTGAGCCCATGACCCTTCCACTTTCCACTTGGACCCTCTTACAGTAAGCTTCTTTGATGCTCTGTAGGACGCTCATATCATCAGGGTTGGACAGAGTGAGAACTCACAGGAATTCCAGCTCATTCTCATGAGTTCAACCTTGTCTACACCATCCCTTACTTTATATCCCTCTCTCCTTTCTACCTGCCCTACATAGACTCCAGATTATAGTAAGAGCTGTGAACCACTTAACCAGAGCCTACAACTGCATAAGGTCAAGTCCCTGTAACAAGTCTTTTCTTATATGTGTGTTTGTGTACAATACACACAAACGCCTACCTGTGCTTCTGCTTTTCTGACTGAACACCACTAATTTAACGCCATAATTTATTTGTCAGAATATCATTCCATGGTTTTGTGTCTGTCCACAAAGATATTTATTCTGAAGTGAAATGACTAAAGGTGAGCTTTTTTACAACTTCCTACAATCCAGTAGTTGAGAGATGTGTGAATAATCAAGAAAAAGAAGAGGTAAAGCTTAGAGAGGCAAGATTTAAGAGAGATTTCCACTTGAAAAAAGTTCAAAACCAACTTTTAGCATCAAAAGCCAAACCTTAGTTATCTGCTGAATTTTGTTTCAAAACTCCCATGCATTGGAGGAAATGAGAAAATGAAAATAGCATTTAAAATATGTTAAATATATAGATCTCTATAAGGAGGGATAAGAGTAGCATCTATTGAGCAAAGGGGTTATGTAGTAGAAGTCTTCTCAAGAATAATTATTATTATAGCTAACACTCACATATATGGCTCTACAGTGAAGTTTCACTAAAAGCACAATCCTATTTTATGAGTTTCAGATATAACAGTTCACCTCAACAACATAGGAAAACTATGATTACCTCCTTTGTACTGATAAGGAATCTAAGACAAGAGCAAGAGCTTTCCTAGGATCACCTAAGAGGAAACTACAGGAACAAGGCTTTTACCAACTCCTGAACTCATATACTCACACAAAAGTGTACAACTTAAAAATTCATACAAAATATTTTGAAACAAAAATATTGCTTATGATAATCAGTTCTTTAACATATAATGCTTCTCATCTCAATGTCTTTACTCAGATCCCCTAACTAAACCATCTAGGTCTAACCAATTTTCTCTGATCAGAATGTACGTTTCCTGATGCCAAGTCTCTAACTTCAAGGCACTTCAAGATATTTTAGAGTAACATGCATATAGACGTGATTTTCATGGAGCAATGGTTTGTGGTCTTTACGGGCCAGCTGGCGCAAGCCTCTTGACGGCAGATACCGTATCTTCTCCTTTCGTGCATCCCCTCCACTGTACATAGGGCTTTACAAACACCAGGCACTCAATGACGCCCTACTCATTTTCACAATCAACTGGCTTTTTAATCTGGCAACATAAGGCTGGTAATAGATACAAAAACATATTTTTTCATTGAAAAAAAAAAGTCTAAAAACAATATGCAGATTCATTCACCAAACTGCTTAACTCTACAACAGAGGGGTCCTATCTTCAAGTTTAAAGATCATTTCAGAACGAATTCAAGAAAGTATCATAAATGATGAATAGAAGATGTATAGAACTTGTTACTCAAGGAAGCAACACAGATTTGAAATAATTAAAACCGCAAAAGGTGTTCTGATAAATTAAAGGTACACATTCATCATCGAGAAAAAAGAAACTGTAGGTCGATGTCTTGAAGCTCAATGGTGTGCTTTCACAAAACGTCTTCTGTTTCCTGTTAGAAAAAGCACAGTTCTGTACTGCAGTGAGTTTTCTAAAAAAAAAAAAAAACAAAAAAACAGGAGAGGGAGCAGTGCCAGGTGTCAGGACCACACGGAGCTTGCATTTATATTACCCTGGATAGTCGAGATGGCACTTTTTAGATCTCACGTTTTGTCTGGCTTCATCTGGGCCAGTTCGTTTTGTTCTCACCCCTACCTACAAACTGTCAAAACACACCATCCATTTCATAACTGTGTTCTACGTAAAAAAGGAAAAACTAGACCATTTTCATCTCAGTTGCTGGGGAAGAATTCCAGTGGAATGGACCTAACAACACAAGGGAACTGGAAGGGACGCTTCAGGCAGGCTGACTCAGATACCCAAGCTCCTTTCTGCAGTATCCCTGGAGACGTAAGTAATATCTTCAAATCAGAAGAAGCTAATAAGACGATTTCAAATAATTACTACTCTAAAAAAAAGATTCTAAGTCATGTTCTATGAAAATGATGTTCTCAAAATGCCAAAAATGCATATCCAA
Source organism: Bison bison bison (assembly GCF_000754665.1). Lineage (NCBI taxonomy): Eukaryota > Metazoa > Chordata > Mammalia > Artiodactyla > Bovidae > Bison > Bison bison. The sequence continues at coordinate 3,860,021 of NW_011495080.1, forward strand.
AATTATCTATGTAAAACAGGTCATAGTGACTGAAACAGCTCAGCTTTTGCAGAAATGCAGGGCCTGTAGTTAATATTTGCTGAATGCCTTGTAGCAGAAAGCTCAAATAGCAAGAAGTGATCAGTCTGCCATTCCATTATCCACACCTTCAAGTATAAAGCTCCTTCTGCTGAGAATTCTTCTTGCTTTTAAAATGTTGCCCTAAAAGCATTATATTGTTTCCCAGCAATGCTAACCACAAAGGTAATGATGCTGTACATTTAATTTTTCCAGCCTTCATGTGTCTGCCAGAATTATAAATGAGTCATTAACAGTCTCAAATAGATTGACATTATTGTTTGCTACTGCTGAGAAATCTCATTTCTTTAGAGACAGCAGGAGGACAGTTTGGATTTAATAATGGTGGGGCATAGAAAGCATGCAAAGTTAAAAGAATCTAAAAGCATACCAGTCCAACTTTCTAGGATATTTATTTTGTTGCTGAATTCAAAGGGCTGAAGGCATATTTTATCAAAAGGTCCAGGTTAGGAAGATAGACTCCAGCCTACAGAAAACATGAGAATTGTCTTAAAAAAAAAAAAAGAAAAGAAAAACCTCATCTTTACCCTGATATGGTGTGAAATAAAGACCAGTTAGCTAGACAAAGTCTCAGAATATGCCAGGGATCACAATTAGTCACAAGCCATCTTTGAAACTACAAACATACTCTGGTTAAATTATATTCAAGCAACTAGAAACCTTAAGCTATTTAGTTGACTTTGGAAGTCAAACATGAGGTGGATCCATGAAGCCTAGAACTTTTATGGCAAAAATTCTCCTTTCCAAGGGTTTCAGAAAAAATTAGTAGGCTTCATAAGATAGAACATTTATACAAGAATGTCAGAGAGAAAGCTTAGAGGTGAGGGAACAGCAAATAGCCCAGTTTAGCTGAAGTACAGAGTCCTATTGAAGAGAAACGGGGCTAGGTTGAAAATGCCGGCAGGGAGCTATTATCAAACGCCTAGAATTGCCAGATAATTATATTCTATTAATACCATAGTCAGTATGGATCCATAGAAGGTTTAAAGGATAATGAAAAGATTGGAATTAAGCCTGAAAATGAATATAACAGCACTGAGTACAGTTATCCTACAGTGCCACAGGATACAAGAAAGATCAGCTAATGTAATATTGTAATTATTCACATGCAACCAGAACAAAATTAATGACTGTGGAAAGAGTAAAATAAGAGCAAACCAAAGGGAAGTTCCTAGGATGAAATCTATAGGATGTAGATGATAATGATAGTGGCAAAAAGAAAGATGAAATTGAAGATAAATATGATGCTTCTGGCATTCACGGCTGAAAAAACAGAAGCTAGAAAGGAAAAGAAAAAACAATCCCAGCTAGATGATAAGCTCTCCTTTGGACATGAGTGGCAATCGTATATGCAGGTAAGTGTCTAGAAGGCAGTTTATATGGAGGAATCTGGATTTAGGGAGAGAGAGCAGAGAAATAGTACATAAATATAATTGTAAAGCAAGGACATAAGATCTGTGATCTAGATAATAAAGACTAGAAGATCTATCTAGGCTGATACTTTGGGCAGAAGCAATATTTTAGGAATATGAAAGAGAAAGAGAAGGAAAAAGAGGACAAAGAAAATGAGCAGTCACACAGGAGCAGACAAATACAGTGCACAGTTACAACCAGGAATATTTATGAGCTTAAGGAAAAGGTTTTTATCTATCTTGAACTAATAAGACAAAAAGAAAACATAAGGAGAGAACCTGTTGGAGTTAACAATTACAATGATCATTAGGACAGTGGTTCTCAACTCTGGCAGTACATCAGAAACCTCTGGGAAGATATTTTTTTAAAAGATCAGTGGGGATGCTTATCACTGACCAGTTAAAGCAGAATAGTCAGGGTGGTCCCCATGCATCTGTAGTTTTTAAAAGCTATCCAGATGATTCAAATGCAGCCAGGTTTGAAAACCACTATTCTAGACAAAATGATGAAACCAGAATATGTTAAAAAAAAAAAAAGAAAAAACAGCAGGAGGAGGAAGGAGAAGAGGAGAAAGAGGAAATGGAAGGGGAAAAGAGGAAGAGGAAGAAGGAAAGGGAGAAAGAGAAAAGAATAGAGTTAGCACAATCTAATCTTCGGATAAACTTGGTGTAGAAAGGACAGCAGGATCTTGAGAAGATCTCAAGTCAGGAGACGGTTTCTTTAGGATGCGGAGAGAATGAGCATGTTTTAGGGAAAGAAATCAGTAGATGTACAGAAAATAAATATGGGCTTGGAGAGAGAGCTGGACATGGGGTACACAGGAAACAGTGAAACAAGACTCTGGAAAATTTGAAAGAGGATACAATTAAAAGCACGAGTCGAGAGCTTAAGTCAGGTGGCAAAAAGATTTATTTCCCAGAAAAATGAAAATGGAAGAGAAGTAAGAGGAAGATAAAGAGAAATACTTGAGGTAGAGTGGAGCAGGGTCATGCTAAGAGAATCCTCTTCAGACGGTCTCAATAGGTAGATTAACAGGGAAAGAGTTGGGGTTTCAAGAAGAAGAGAAAAACCATAACATCACCAAAGGCAAAACACTCAATATCTCTTTTAACTGAGGCAGGTACACAATCTTCTACTAATGTAACCGATCAGATTTCTTATCAGAAAAGTCAGGAAGATGACTGGAATACACAAAGAGGACTCAGATAATCTAACTTGTGAACTGCCAACACAGCTGAAATTAGAATCAGGCACCAACTGCTTTACAAAAAAAGGAAAAAGACAGATCAAACCAAAGTTTCAACTGACATCTACATCAAGTCTCAAGAAAGTTAAAGAGCTGATCAAAGTTTCAAGTGATGAATGACCTTAAAGCAACTGACTAACACTAAGCTATAGTTTTTCCTTCAAGAAATTCTGACAAGGAATTAAGAATCTCAATTCATTAAATTCTTCAAAGTTCCAAAAAGTTCCATGAAATCAATACAGGAAAATTAGAATATCAAGGAATCCCTGAATTTCTAGAAGGCATTCAGAAACTAAAATGAACTAGAAAACAAAACTCTAAGTATAATTTTTCCAACAAATGGAGGCTAACAGAAACAATCAGAGATTATCTAAAGTTTCAACCTCATCTTTACGTTGGAAAAAAAATGAAGAATTATCATAAGATAAGTGAACTTCAAAGATTCCATTTACATTTGGCCAGGTTCTGTTTAAATAAAATGGAAAACCAATTTATGACCCATCACCATCTCCCTTCTTAATGTGATAATGACTACAAAGGCTTAAAAGGTTTAATTTTAAACCCTTTCTAGTACTTGGGATGTTCCCATCAATAATTTGAGTTTTTCAGTGTCGCCAGCTCTCACCCTGGCCTGCTGAAGGAAGCTGTCCCCACGATACAAGGAAGCTCTCTTGTGGATAACAAACAACCCACCTGTATGAATGTGATCTGCCACAGGCGCTATTGTCTAGTGCTTGGTAAATGGTTTGTATAAAAATCCATATATTGAGTTGAGCAGAAATGAAATAAAGTCTGAGCAGTGACAGAATGTCAATTATGGAGTTGGTAAAATAGCCTTTTTAAAAAGCTGTTCACTTCGGCACTTTTTTGACTCTACAAATTTTACTTAAATATCATATTCCTCTGTCACAAGCCACATTGTGAAAAATAGCAAAAACTATTTGGTGAAGAGGAGAAAATTAATCTTTTAGGCAAGTATCTTCTCGGGACTTCACTAAAAATCAGTTAAAATCTGCATTTTAAATTAAATCTACATGACATGTTTGGAATAGAGAGGGCCAATAAACAACAATACCCATCCCCTCCTAACAAAATAACAGGTTACTATCATTGGACACGACTGAACTGAACTGATCATGTGCATAGTATCTTGGGGAATTAGAAGAGAAGTGTCTTAAAAGTTCACTACAAGATATCTACAGAGATACGGTGGGTTCGAAATACTAAAAAGGGAGTCACCATAAACTTATAAAAATTAAAGCTTAAGGACAACAATAATTAAAGAACATGCCCATGGGTCAAATGTAATGACAAAATCTCAGTGTAGGCTATTTAGACTTGGCAAGGAATGGCAGGAAGAGGAAAACACTCAGACGCCTGGCGAAACAACATACAGATTAACATACGAAATATGAGTTCTGATTTGCAGAACACTTGGATAGAATTAACTTCTTGGTTCCTTACAGCTGCCCGGTGAGTTAAGTAAAGCAAGCTTTTGTTATATCCACTCTACAGCTGAGACAACTCGGACCAACCGAAGTGGAGTAACTTGCCCAGAGGCAACTAGAGTAAGTGCAGAAGCCAGGATTCAAACTTAAGTTTTCATTAACATCCAGATTTGGGCTAAACAAATTATTATTTTCTCTCTTTATCCTCTCTCTGTTTTGCAAATTCAGTAGTCCCAGAAGTTAGTATGATTTTTTCTTAATCGTATCCCAGCAATAAACAAAGTCTTTAATTAGCACCTATTATTTTACAAAGAGTCCAAGGATAAAGGATATTTTAAAGTTTATGTTCTATATAAACCAAAAGCAATAAAAAGAGGAAATGAGGGATTTTTTAGTGGATAGGACTGCAGTTTGGGAAAGAAGAAAAAGTTCTGGAGTTGGATAGCAATGATGTGAATAATGTGAATGTACTTAATATTATTTAAGTGTACACTTAGAAGTGGTTTAAACAGCAAATGAGTTATGCATATTTTATCACAATAATGAAGATAATAAAACATTTTTAAAACCACATTTAAAATCTGAAATGTAAAAAAAAGTAAATAAGTATATGAAATCTACTACTGGTTTTCATTATCTGTGTTAAATGTATTGCTCCTCTAAGTGTGACCTACACTTTAGCTAAAATCTGCAGTAGATAGAAAGAACTAAATCTCATTTCCCATTTGACTTCCCAACTAGATTCACTGTGCAATGACTATCAAGTAAGTTTTATGAAGTCAAATGAAATCTAAGAGAGAAAAAGAATACTTAGTCTTACTAAAGGCTTATGTCTTTCACAAAATTAACATGAAATGACTCAAGCTCACCATAATGACCCATATCTGTTATTGTAAGCTATTTCATACAAAATGGTGAGAGGGGAAGCAATGAAGCACTTAATTGTATATCATTTAATATTTAATACTGGTATTTTTGCACAATTCTTCCAAAATGCTTTGGATTGTAAGCTCCATGAGACAAGTCTTATTCTTTGCTGTATGTTCAGACTTTAGCAAGTAAAATAAATAGGCTACAAGGATATGTTGTAAGCACAGGGAATACAGTCAATATTTTATAATCACTATAAATGGAATATAATCTTTTAAAATTGTGAATCACTATGTTGTATACCTGAAACATGGGTCACAAACTACAATATTTTTTAATTTTAATAAATAAACTAAAAAATTAAGTAAAGAAGGAAGAGAGGGAGAGAACAAAGGGGAAAGAAGGAAAACTAATGGTTTATGAACACATCCAAGCAAGTAACCAAGAAAACTTGGGATCTGCCAAATCTGAAATACTTGATAGTTCACCAAGTTGACTTGATTATATCAAAAAGCTATCTTTTTTCCCTAGAGCCATGCTTGAAAGATATGACAGCGCCATTAATAACATCTTACCAATCTATTATTTGTTTGGAAGGAAGAGTATAAATGTAGAACATTTCAGTAAAGGGTCATCATATGCAAATAATCCTAACACTTTGTACTTGGAAATCCTACTTGCTAACCTTTAGGATTTCCCCTATTAGATTCCTCTCCAGGTAGAGAATATAATTTCAAATCCATTTAACAAGATTCCCGTTATTGCCATCAATAATCGTTACCCCGGTCCAATCATTTCATTTGCAGTAAATAGGTAAGAAAGAAGGTTACTAAAAAGATGATTTGTCTGCCTTTAAGATCTGTGGAGTGTGTTTGTTTTTGTTTTTCCCCCCAACCTCTCTTTTTTTGTGGTTGTTAGAAATAGTAGCACTACTGGAACAAAAGAAAACCAAAGGCATGGTGTTATTTGGTCAAAAGCCTACATCATCTATTTCCTTTACCTAAACCTAAGAAAAGTAATCAAAATAGTCAATGATTGCTCATTTATATGCTATTACATTTAATTTCTAGAGGTCAATTACTTTATATCTTCCTCTGGGAGGTTTCCAGATTAAAATTTAATTAATCTTATTCCTTTGACCATGAGACTAAACTATTTCAGACCTAGAAAAGGAAGTTCTGCTTTTTTTTTTTTTTTTAAACAATCTTCTACAGTAAGGGGAGAGCTTATCTCCTGAATTCAAAAGACAATTTAGAAAAGGAGAATCATGAAAGTTGATTTTGACTGCTTCAGTTCTTTAAAAAAAATTTTTAATAAAAGACCTGGGTATGCAACCTAGCAAAAGAAGGCTTATTAAGTCATATATAAGAATCTTCCTCTAAATAGAAACAAAATCACATAAGGAAAGTTTTCACAAATCTTACTGCACTCCAAGGGCCCAAGAAGATACCCTGTAGCTAAGAACCCCCTTCCAGTCAGGTCAGATAACATCATTTCAGTAGGAAGCCAGATGAGTTCTCTCCACAGCTCCCTAATATGCAGTGAACTGACAGAATGTCTCCTTCAACCTAAATGTTTACCTCGAAGTATCTTTCATGTATTTCTTCTTCATTCCTTCATACAACAGGTTGCAAGATTTGTCAAGTCCAAATCCATTGATAAGTGATGAATAAGCAAACAGTCATGCTTTAACAATTACACAATATACTCATGCAACTAAGATTTGGTTGTAATAGCATAGTACACATTTACTCAACAGAGAGTAAACAAGCCACCTGTCAATCATTCCTACATTTCTTCTTATAGCCTGCCCCAAGTTTATAGTCAGAAATAAAGTTTTTGGCATTTGTTGTCTGCAACTTTTCTTGAAACTAATTCTAAGGAAAAAAATCAAGGGAGAAACTTCATCAATGATAGACATTACCTGAGGACCTGCAGGGTTTATAGAATAGAACCATGTTCTTGTTGTCCAAACACTTGAAGGACTGTTCTGCGGAAGAGGCATTAGACTATTTTCCTTAAAAAACTCAAGCTAGAACTAGCATGGACAGGTAAGGCTTTTTAGGAGACAAAGTGTTTGCACAAAAAACAGACAGAAAAAAAAAAAAAAACCCACAAGCCCCCCAAAACAAAGTAAAAAATGCTTTCGAAAAGTCAGTTTCACAGAATGATGAAATAAATTTCCTCAAAAGGTGGAGAGTTTGTATTACTAAAAGTCTAAACACTGGAACAAACCAAATCCAAGATAAACAGTTACTGCAGAGAAGATCATGTCTCAGAAGACTCTCAGCGTTCTTAGTAAAATGGCCTGTACATAAAAGTCATTCTTATCATTGTTATCAGCTAACTAATAAGAGGGTTAAGAGCCCAAACGGAGTTCACAGAATACACAGATTTTACAACATGTTACAGGGGGACATAATGTAAGTTACAAATAGCTAGAAGGCAACGAAATAAGGAAAGTTTGCATCTAATAATATCAAGACAAACTGTCAGCAAACACAACCATTTTTCCCCCCAAAGGAAAGGCAGAAAACCCAGCTCAAATATGACAAGGGAAGGTATTCTTTGGTCGACTCAATACAGTCAAAAATGACTGAGACAGTCTACAACTTCCAATGTTATCTAGCATTCTGAAATAAAAAGCTGTCTTCAATAAACAGTATGTGACAGCATCAACAGAAAGTCTCAATAAAACTTTCCCCAATACAAGCTGTGGCACAAACAATCCTTTCCAGACAACTCACTAGCAAATCATCATTTTAGGGTTACTGCTGCAACTTCACAAAGGCGCTAAGCAAAGGTTTAGCTCTCCATGTCACTTTCCCTTTCTCCACCTGATGTACCACCATCAATTTTTAACATAACATTTTAAGGTCTAATGAAAAAGTTAAAAGTACTGACTGGAGCTGCAGCTCCTCCTCACTCAGAGATACTCTGTTGATTAACAAGAAAAGTAGCATTTGGGGGCAAAGGAAGAATCAGATACTTATGTGCTGTTGTCAAGTTAATAAATTGCCAAGTGGCAATTATTTAAAGGAACTGCAACAAAGATTGTCAAATAAGACACAATTAACCTATAATTAACTTAAGGCATATATGCAATGTTTAATCCTTTCATTGTAAATTATTGAAGAGGAGGTATGTACAAGAGAAAGTGATAAACTTTCACTGAGATAACAACAACCTCTTGATGATTTTCCCTTGCACAAACTTATTTGATACATTGTCTCCATGGGGGGAAATAGCTTTAATCTGACAAAGTGTAGATGCATAAATTTAATATGACTATCTCATCTAATTCTCAAGAAACCTTATTTGTCTAAATTTATGGGTGCAGAAATGGAGCCTTGAAGAGTTTAACTGACTGAGCAAAAGTCAAAAGCCAGTCACGTATACCCATGGTGGATTCATTTTGATGTTTGGCAGAACTAATACAATTATGTAAAGTTTGAGAATAGAATAAAATTAATTAAAAAAAAAAAAAAAAGCCAGTCATGGCAGAGATGGTATTTAAAAACAAGTCTGTTTTATACCATTGTCCTTATAATGCTTATAATCAGTCTATATAATCAGTCTTATAATCAGTCTACTCTAGTACCATGCTCCTGATTATAGGGAATCTAAAATGCTATACGGGAATTAAAACAAACAACTGGAATCAAGTGTAAAGTGGAAGAAATGTTGGTAGAGCCATGACACAGGTTGAAGAATGGGTGAGAAGAGAGAAATGGAGAAAAGGCAAGTGGTAAAGTATTTATGGAGAGGAGGGTATCAGAATTAGCCCCTAAAGGACTGCCAAGATTTCCATAGGCAAAGAGGGACAGAGTGGCATTCCACACATAGAGGAATGTGAACAGAATGAGTAAACAAGGAGATGTAAACATTGCAGAGCTTCCTGGAGACTTGTAAAATGCTGTGCAGTTTGGCTCACAGTCATATTAAAATATAAATTCCCAGTCTTGGACTTGACTTATGCAGGCAAAGGGGAGTCATCAAAGGCTTCTGAACAGAGGGATGGTACATTACAAGTCAATAGCAGTCAGTATGGAGTAGTGTGTGGCTGTAGTTCTTGACTCCACAAATAAACATGGGCCTACTGTACCCCAAGAGCACTTGATTAGTATTGATGGCTCTCTCTTAGACACGCTTTTATTTGGTTGCTAGGACATCACTTTCTGGGTTGCTCGGACCCATCCTACGGTCTACTTTACTGTGTCCTTTTTAGCTTCCTTTTAGGGCTTCCCTGGTGGTTCATTGGTAAAGAATCCGCCTGCAGTGCAGGAGGTACAGGAGCTGCATGTTCAGTACTGCTGGGAAGATCCCTGGAGGAGGGCATGGCACCCCACTCCAGTATTCTTGCCTGGAGAATCCCACGGACAGAGGAGCCTGGCGGGCTGCAGTCCATAGTGTCCCACAGAGTAAGACATGACTGAACTGACTTAGCACAGCACACGTCTGTTTTATCTCTACACAATGGAGTATGTCAGGGATACTGCTGTTGGGCATGGAGGGTCACTTCCCTCCGTGCCTCAAAACCCTTCAGTAACTTCCTCTTTTATTCAATGTCAAAGTCTCGGGTAAGGCCTACTATACAATCACCTCCCATCCCCAGTGCCCCACCACTTCTCCGTCCCCATCTCCTCTCACTCTCCACCTTATTTTGCTCCAATCAGGAGTGCCCTCCTCCTGCTGAAAACACACTGGTCTCAGGCACTCTGCACCCACTGTTCCCCCGGTCTTCACATCTGTCTCCAAGTATCTGCAGGAATCACCACGTCTTCTCCCTTGGCCTCTGCTCAGACAGCACCTTGGAGCCTTGAAGAGAGCACCTTCACAGAGATCCCTAACCAGCCCACTGGTCCACTCTGTCTGTCCTTATGACATGCATCACAAGCTGACCTATTATATCTGTATTTTATGATTAACCAATAAAAGATATACTATTCTTAATATCTGTGTTTCACCATTACAGTGTGTAAGCCCCCAAATTTTGTCTATTTTGCTCTCTGGTATATCTCTGGAGCCTAGAACAATGCCAGGTACACAGTAGGTACTCAATAAATATTTCTTGAGTAAATGATTGAGTGAATGAATAAATGGGAACACCCTGTAGAAGAGGCTCCAGAAGAATTCAGATTTAAGAGAGTCTTCTTTGAAATCTGCCTCATTGGCCTATCTTCCAGATGTGGGTTTAAAATTTTGTCTTTAACATATAATGTCACATATATGTGGAACCTAAAACATGATACAGATGAACTTACTTACAAAACGAAAAGTAGATTCACAGACAGCAAACAAACTTACGGTTACTACAGGGCAAGAGATGGGGAAAAGATAAATTAAGAGTCTGGGATTAGCAGATGCAAACTTCTATATGAAAAATAGATAAAACAACAAGGTCATACTATATAGCACAGGGAACTATATTTGATGTCCTGTAATAAATAAACCATAATGAAAAATAACATGAATATACATGGGTATAATAGTGGTTTAGTCCTAAAGGAAATCAGTCCTGAAAATTCACTGGAAGGACTGATGCTGAAGCTGAAGCTCTAATACTTTGGTCACCTGATGTGAAGAACTGACTCACTGGAAAAGACTCTGATGCTGGGAAAGATTGAAGGCAGGAGAAGGGGACGACAGAGGATGAGATGGTTGGATGGCATCACTGACTTGATGGACATGAGTTTGAGCAAACTCCGGAAGATGGTGATGAACAGGGAAGCCCGGAGCGCTGCAGTCCATGGGGTCACAAAGAGTCAGACATAAGTGAGTGACTGAACTGATTACTGAGTCACTAAGCCATGTATGACTCTTATTATCTAATCGACTGTAGCCCACCATGCTCCTGTGTTCATGGGATTTCCCAGGCAAGAATACTGGAGTGAGTTGCCATTTCATTCTCCATAGGTGTGCATGTATGTGTATGTGTATGTGTGTGTGTACACACATCTATATATTTGCATGCACACACATATGAACATGGAGTATCCACAGGTATCTATCTATACAGGTATATATACACACACACAGCTGAATAATTTTTCTGTACATCAGTAACTAACACATTGTAAATCAACTATACTTTGATAAATTTTTTTTAATTTTGCCTTTTACTTCCACCAAACCATAGTTTTGCTGAGCTCCCTTATCCCTTGAATTTGCAGTAACTGATGAAATGAAATTTTCTCAATAGCTGCCATTGAGTCCTCTGTGCTTCAATCCATTCAACAAGAAAGGCTGAAAGTTTCTGGAAATATCAGCTTGGGAAAACCAGATCCGATTGAGCAGCCCAAGGCCTCAGACTAAATCTACCAGTCCAAGGGCAAAATTTGCCATTGCCAAATCTGCCAGCCTGGAGTTCACTATTAATAGTGATAATGGAATTTTCGATTCTTACATCACTCAGATTGGCATGACTAGTAATCACTTATAACATTTTTTTTTTGTTTATATAAGTCAGGGCTTTGCTAATTTTGAATAAATCATTATGGAAAGAAAGTAGACTTCTTTAGTAATTCAAGATATTATTATATATATTAGCCATCAAGTCAGGAGGTGTTGTCATATGGCTGCCAAGAGGGAGATAATATTTCTCTGGTTTTAAACTGTGTCCTGTTTCTCCACCCTAACCAACTCCTCCCAGGGTTTAATGAAGGAAACACACAGGAGGTAGGAAGGTGAATGCAGCCGCTCAAGGCTTAGTGAAAGCCGCCACAGGTCAGCTGATACCAGCTGCGGCAGGGCTCATTTTGACATAAACCACCTGGCCTCTTTCTCCCTTCTTTAACAGAGGGCTTTTCTTTGTAATTTAATTTTTATTTTATATTGAAGTAGAGTTGATTTACAATTTTGTGTTAGTTTCAGGTGTACAGCAAAGTGATTCAGTTATACATGTATCTATTCTTTTCAGATTATTTTCCCATAGCAGTATTATAGAATATTGAATAGAGTTCCCTGTGCTATACAGTAGGTCCTTGATTATCTATTTTATATGTAGTACTGTGTATACATGGGGCTTCCCAGGTGGCTCAGATGGTGAAGAATCCTCCTGCAATGTGGGAGACCCGGGTTCATTCCCTGGGTTGGGGAAGATCCCCTGGAGAAGGGAAAGGCTACCCACACCAGTACTCTTGCCTAGAGAATTCCATGGACAGAGGAGCCTGGTGGGCTACAGTCCATGTGGTTGCGAACAGTTACCTTAAGACCAAACTCCTAACTTATGCCCCTGCCAACATTCCTAAAACAGACTTTCTATTTTCGCCAAAAACCCCAAACCAGCTACCATAATGGGCAAACAGATAAGTAGCATGAACATATGCACTCATCTGACAGCTTTCATCTTTCTAATTTGCAAGGAATGAATTTCAAAGCAGGTAAATAATTTAAGATTACTAATGTAAACGGAGAAGTAACATTTCACTTACAAGTAATACTCATAAAGAATGGACTTTTTATTCCCTGAGGCATATGCATAAAAGCAAATCTATGAGATGATCACTGACCTAGGAAAAGGTTAAGAGCAGCTTAAATAATAAATCCAGAAGTAGAATTCAGACGGACATAAATTTATTTTTCCTGCTACTGCTTCCATATGGCAATAATCCAATCTGAGAGGCTGAATTTATGTGGTCAGGGTATAACTCAAAAGCCTGCTTGTTTAAAAATTCAACAATACAGGGTAGTTGGGAGTGGTGATATTATACACCACTCTGCATTTTGAATGGCAAGGAAATTTTACATTGATTTTCACAGAAGATACTTCAATGAACACACTAGTAAAAATTAATGCATTATTTTCCCTTTCCCAGTGACCTTTAAAATGCCTAGAATTCAAGCTGAAGTACCTAATGGTTATCACTTCTGCTTACTGCACCAGTTATAGTATATCTAAGACCTAAAGTTTCAATAATGTTTCCAAATTGGCTACTGATAGAGACATATAATTGCTCAAAGCAGACTCTAACAATAGCCAGCTTCCATTTCCTTGTGAAAGGAACAGATTTATTTCTTCTTTAACATTCCTCATTCTGCAGAATCTTGATTTTTTTTCTCCTAAAGGAGAAAGAAATTAACTATTTCCTCCATTGACACAGCCTCTGATTCCCCTCTGAAACCTAGATAAACGCAGAAGCAACAGGAATTTAAGGAACTCAGGTAAAGCAGCTGATATGTGTGGCTGAAGAAACAGTTTTTCTTTAGTCTTGTTGTCTTAAACTCTCAAAATCAAAGTGCATTATCCATAGATGTCTAACACTTCATGGCAATGAAAGAATGGTTTTAGGCAAGTCTCAAATGGGATAACAGGTAAAGACTGTTCAGCAAGAAGTCTTCAAGTTACAGTTTCTATTTTGAGTTCTACCCTCTTCTTTTTGGCCAGAACTCATAGGCAGTTCCCAATTTCACCAGATCAATGTATCTTACTTTAAAATTAATATGTTTAAACTCAACTCTGTCAAGAACATGAAGGGTCTGAGTTTTTACCCTACTTGTAAGCTAACAAGTTAGCATGCCACAGTTTCAAGGATGCTGGCACAAGAAAAAAATTCTGTGGTTCAGAGACAAAGTACATTTCATTACGTTCAGCAATAACAGGAGTCAGCGAATCACCACCTCCTTGTTCAAGTCCCTTGAGGCTCAACTGCCATGGAGCCATGTGATGGAGGTCAACTAAGTACATGATACATAACGGGGAACAGGACAAGGCAGGAATCCAGAGGTCAGGAATCCCTGATCCTTTACAAGGGGCTGTAAGCAAACCTGCTACAACTTTGCACCCTGGAGGGAGCTGTTTTTATGATACTAGACTGTAAACAACTCTGCCCTTTGCTCCAGAGGAGAGACACTACTTCTTCTTCTTCTAAGGATATCCAATGGACGATCAACCTTGAGAAGACAGTCCCCAACAAAAGCGTGCCATGCTATTCTGTCCGTGAGACGTGAAGCACAAGAGACCGAAGGAAAACTGTCTCCCAACACTCATCATCTCTTACCATGTATACTTGCCCAGTGGTTATACATAAAAGAGACACTCGATTCAGTAGGTCAGGTAAAAGACTGGTGCTTTTGGCTGACTACAACGGTTCAAAAACCTACTCCACCTTACACTCAGCATATTATGTTTGCTTCTTTCTGTCTTAAATCTTAAAACGGTCAACATCCAATGGGATAAAACTTCGTCTCTCACATAGTAACAAAATTAGGAACAGGAATGAGACTTGCAAATCTATCAATGTTTTTGCTACACCACACTGTGTCTGTATTAAAAGAGATTCTCTATTTTATCAATGGTTCCAATTACCAGTCTGATTCCTAGTTCTTTCCCTAGGGATATTGTATGAGCCCCAACTAGATAACACTCAGAAAGCAAGCTTGATGATGTTTCAAAGTATTTTTCTTTATAATAAGCTCCTAAGAGTATGGAAAATAGTAAACTGCAAGGTGATGCCACTGCTGACAAATGTGTAAAATATGGTTGTTTTTCTTAATCTTAAGGAAAAAATGGAAATGAAGCTCCACAGTTTCCCATCTCTACCCCAAACCAAGGCCAGTCCATTAATTTAGTGACAAGAAGAATGAGGTCTCTGAATTTCAAGTTCTCCATTTCCCCTTAATTGGATGTGGATGGTAAATGCAAGGGCATGTCTACCAGAAGCAAAGGAACAGAGCAAAATGCCAGGCTTAATATCAAACACCGCTGAGCTGGATATTTACTTAGGAAAATTGAAGGGGCCTATTTAATGCTAAGAAGTTCTATCTTAGCCTCAAATTGCTTCTCCTTAAAATTATCTGATAAATTTAAACCTTGACCAACACTACATATTTCGAATGGCAGTCAACTCCATCTCAAGTTGTCCATCTCCTTGCTGGGAAAGGTCATTTTTCATATCTTCAAATGGTCTATGTTCTGTTTACCCATCAAAGAAATATCACTGTCTGGTAAACACCACAGTGGAATTTCTTGGTGGCTCAGAGGTAAAGAATACAACTGACAATGCAGGAGATGTAGGTTCGATCCCTGGGTCAGAAAAGTCCCCTGGAGAAGGAGATGGCAAACCACTCCAGTATTCTTGCCTGAGAAATCCCATGGACAGAGAAGCCTGGAGGGCTACAGTCCTCCAGGTGTCACAAGAGAGTCAGATGCAACTAAGTGATTAAATAACAACAAAACACCATGGCCGGGCTGTCATAAGGATGCAAGATAAGACAAGCACTGTTCTCTCTTAAAAGTTCTTTTTCTCTGATATTTTAACAGCAAACAACTGAGACAGGCATGCAAAATTTACCACATTGTCAGAAATTCCTAGTTTTACAACTTGAAATATCCCCAAAGTAACTACACCTTGTCATTTTATATGAAGAAGAAAATAAAATACCTCCAAAATCAGATCCTAAGGTGGGCTGTGTGCACATCATGGTTTCCTTGTGTAAGTGGTCATTTCCTTACAGGCTTTTGAAATGTCATTGTCAGGATGGCTCATGGGCAACATGCAGGAGATAAATCCCTTTATTGGTTGCATATTTAGCTGAACTTAGTGATTAAAATTCTGAAGTGATTTGTAGTATATTTTAACTTACTGTTTATTAGCAAAATAGGTGCTTTACGAATTTCTATAGCCAAGGAAACTAAGATCTTAAGGGAGTGGCCCAAAGCCCAGGATACAATCAGTGATGTACTCTTCATCAGTGATGTACTCTCAAAATCCCACAAATAATCCTATTTCAGGGGCAGATTCACTTATTTAGAAATAATGAAAAACCATCCAAGGTACTGAGTTAAGAACTGGAGATACAGTGAGAACAAGAGAGACACAGTCCTTGTTCCAAGAGGCCCCCGGTCCAGTCATGGTGATGGTGGAAGATACATCAGGCAATCATGCTCCATGAGGCACAGTCCCACAGGGCAAAGGCCAACAACTCTGAACTCCTTTGCAGCTCATCATATTGTTCATTCATTTACCCATCATTCCTGTTCATTTTCTCTCAAGTATTACATGGGGAAGGGTTGGAAAACAGAAAGCTAAGTAAAGCACTGCAAACTTTTATAAAACCCTGGCTTATAACATTAAAAAATATATTTCTTGAAAAGGGGGAGGGGGAGAGAGGCTCAAGAGGAAGGAGATATATATATAATTATGACTGATTTGCACTGATGTACGGCAGAGACCACATCATTGTAAAGCAATTATTTTCCAGTTAAAAAAAAAAGAAAGAAAGAAAAAAAAAAAGGGGGGGAGTTTCTGAGTCTGTCAATTCAATATAGTGAGAAATCACCAAAATCCAAAGAAATGCCTTTTAGATGTATTGTCTTATACTGTTTTTATCTGTGCCTATATCCTATTAAAAATAACTTGGATTACTTTTTAAACCTTTTGTTATTACAATGCCTGCACACGAAGAACAGCAGAAGGTGGACAGAGGTCTGGAGGCATATTGCAGCTCACACTGTAACTCGCTGGAAGAGGGTGATGGCAAAGCAAATGGAAGTCAAAGGGCACAGAACTCAAATCTGCAGCTTCCTGGAAAATAAATTACTTCTAGCCTAGAAGGTACTCCTGTCTCCAGTTTATTTTCCTTTTAATATACTTAGAATGCCTACCACCACATTGTTTTTTCTGAAAAAATTCCACTACATATCATGAGTTGACAAGAAAATCTCCAATGTCTCCAAGCTGACTGGAGGATGGTTCTTTAATTTGCACTAAGGGCCCTCCCTCCCCCAGTACAGTTCTATTCTCCCCCAAATAAGCCCTTTCCCTGACAAAACTGGCCCATCCTCTGTCCCTGGAACAATGCCTACCCTTGGAACAATGCCTGTCCCCACTGGAACATTCTGCAACATTCTCTTTCCTTTCTTGGAAAATCATAATCCTTGCTTTCCAGCTAATGTTCACCAAACACTTGCTACGTACTAAATGTCTATTTTATTTCATTCTCATTACAGTTCTATGAAGAATGAGTTATTATTATTCTAACTTCTAACTTCACATTTCAGAATATTGAGGCTTAGAGAGGTTATGAACCTACAGTCACATAGTCAGTAAGTGGGCAAGCAGAGATTTGAACTTGAGGTCTTTACTTTCAGGGCCAAACTCATTACCACTGTAGTGCAATGAGCAGGATTATCTGATGGTGACCCCAGAGCTCAGGCAGCGTCACCCGCATGACAAACAGAGCAGGTGAACACCTTTTTCCCAGCAGAAGGGACTGTACTTTATATCAGTTATCCACAGTGTGGGTGACTTCCTCCCTCGGAAGAGGAAACTGAAACTTCCCGTGGGTCTGAAAGTTTCTAGTCCAGAAGGTGACATTCATAAATGCCTATAGACAGCTGGGACACCAAACTGAACTGTTTTGAACTAAGCAGCCTGAGTATTCCTCCAATGCCAAGGATGCTTTCTCATTCTCTTGCTCTGGTAAGGCAGAATGACAAGAGAACTCAAGCCCACACTGCAGGCTCACAAAGCCCAAACTCAGTACACATCTCAGTGGGACAATGGGAACACTGGGGGAACTGTGCCTTCTTTTCTCCTCCTGACTGAGCCGTGTAAGTTCCCCATTTCCTAAGTAAAATCTTCACACATTAAGTAAATTCCTTAACACATGCAGGGTAAAGTTGTATGATCAGTCTTGAATCCCGGTACATGGTGACTGAAGACCTAGATGGAATGTACTGGACACAGCCACCACCTATGATGCCTTTTGGCATAAATGTTAACCACTCTTTTACAGTTGAGCTAAAGTCCCACTTATTCTACAAATAAGCTCCTGATTATCCTTAGTGAAGGGGGATCCTTGGAGCTCCAAGGATCCTATAGCAGAGTTTATCCTTTGGCCTCTACACAAAGCACATCTCTGATATGTTATTGGTTACGGCATCTTTTCCATTAATAAACGCAGACGTGAGAGATATTCTGAGTTCACAGATCATCGCAGTAAAGTGAGTCCTATAGGCTGTTCTGGTTTCCCAGGGCACAGAAAAGTTATGTGTACACTATACTGTGATCTATTAAGCATGCAAAAGCATTAGGTCTTAAAAAATAATGCATATACCTTAATTAAAAATACTTTATTGCTAAAAAAATGCTAAGCGTCATCTGAGACTTCAGTTAGTTGAAATCTTCTTGGCAACATAAGCATCGAAGATCAATGATCACAGATCACCATAATGTATTAATAATAATGAAAAAGTTTGAATTTTGTGAGAATTACTAAAATGTGACACAGATACATAAAGTGAGCAAATGCTGTTGTAAAAATAGTGCCAGCAGACTTGTTTGATGGCGGGTTGGTCACAAACCTTCAGTATGTAAAAAACCTAATATCTGTGAAGTCAATAAAACAAGTTATGATTGTGTGCATTTAGAATCCAATGAAATTCATCTTCCCAAAGGTAGGGGAGGGACCCTATAAATTTAGTACCTGCAACAGGCTCAGTGGCAACCCTATATACAACAAAGATTAATGCCTATTTGCTGATTGTGCGTGTGTGTGTGTGTGTGTGTGTGTAAGTAGGTTCTGTTCTTCAGAAGGCCACATTTCATTCAATCACTACATATATATGCTGCTAAGTCGCTTCAGTCGTGTCCAACTCTGTGCGACCCCCACAGAGAGCAGCCCACCAGGCTCCCCCGTCCCTGGGATTCTCCAGGCAAGAACACTGGAGTGGGTTGCCATTTCCTTCTCCAGTGCATGAAAGGAAAAGTGAAAGTGAAGTTGCTCAGTCGTGTCCGACTCTTCGTGACCCCATGGACTGCAGCGCACTAGGCTCCTCCATCCATGGGATTTTCCAGGCAAGAGTACCGGAGTGGGGTGCCATTGCCTTCTCCAACATATATATGAGTACCTATTATATGTCAAGTGCTGTGCTGGGCACTGGGTTTACAAAGATAACAAAGATACTATTCTGGCACAAGGAGTTCATAACTTAGTAGAAAGATGGATGACATATAATAATATAATTATATAAAGACATGGGGTAGAGTGCGAAACGTGGAGAGTGTCCCCAATGAGTAGGGAAGGGCACACATGCAGAACATTCACATTTTACTAGAGTCTCATGAATAAACCAGACTTAAAAAGGAGCAAGATTCTATAACTGAATGAGAGATATAGGTGAATTCTTTAGCTATTAAATGAACAATACTAATTTAAAAGGAGAGGATTCCTATCATTTATAAAATTATAAAACTTACCCAATGATAAAAATTTCTTTCACCAGTTATTAACCTTGAATTACACAAAAAAGAGCAATTTAACTGATTTCATTATTTGGCAGTAGCCACCTGAAAAGATAAGAAACAGCAGTGAAACTTTCAGAAGTTTTGACAACTTTTTGCTCTTTGCTTTTTCTTTTTTTTAAGATCTGAAGCTAAATCAATGGAAAATATCAAGGTGAACAACTTGCTAACAAGACTAAAAAGAAATTAAGTGAATCAAAAAATAACATATTTCTGTTTATGTCTAAGAAACACAGAACCAGTGTGAATTTTTGGCAATTGAAGAATTACACTTTTAAAGATTTTCTAAAACTAATCCAAAACAAACTCTTTAATTACAAAAATACTCTAGGACAAGGCTCCAACTTGGTGGTATCTCATTTTTATATTTAATGCCAGAAAACCAGATCTATATTATAAATCACTTTAAGTCTCAAATCAAATAGCTAAGGCCAGATATGAAAAGTGCACAGAGTTGTTCCCAGAGTCCATCCCTTGGGTACCTGGTTCCTATACAAAATGTATTTGCACATATATGTATTTGCATATATATACTTACATATATCCTACTCACATCTTCCTGTTTATTATAAATCATCTCTAGATTACTTATAACAGGAATAAGTGTAAATGCTATGTAAATAGTTGTAAATACAATGTAAATGCTATGCAAATAGTTGCAAAATAAGGCAAACTGAAGTTTTGCTTTTTGGAACTTTCTGGAAATTTTATTTTATTTGAATATTTTCAATCCATATTTGGTTGAATCTGTGGACGTGAAAAGCTGACTGTATTTATTTTGTGAACAGGGAGAATTTCTCACAAAGGTTCTTCTCAACCAGTACCCAACTCTCAAAATTTTCTAAATTCATGCTTATAAATAAAACTTGTATTCACACAGAAGTCTCTCCCTTACACAAGTATTTTAGTTTTATAACAAGACTCTGCAACTGTTCAATTTGCTTTTTCCACCATGCTGAAGGCCCACTGATGTAAGAGTCCCATTTCAACTTTTTCACATCTATGTCCTCAGCACTTTGCAATTCTCTGCACATAGGAAGTAGTCAATAAGTTTGTTGAATGAATCACTAAATGAATAGAATCTAGAAAAAGTATATTTAACAAGCATCACACTAGAAGCAACTTCTCTGAGGGTAGTAGAGTGAACACAGTCTTTGAGAATCTGTCTGTATTTTTAAAAAGAAAAAAATTCTTGATTGATATATGGTATGCTTTGCTTTCTACATGGGACATGATGCAATGTTAATTGCTTTAATGACTCTGCATCACCTACAAATGGTTCTCCCCATTTGAACAGGAATCCTCAACAGTATCTTTCCTACGAAGAAATATGCTTTCTAGAGTAAGAATTAAGAGTTCCCATGAAAAGTAAACTGTCTAATTTCATGTGTCTACACTACAAGAACCCGTTCTCTCCAAGTTCAGTAACCAAAGGCACTGGTACCCTTGCACTCCCCCTTTTCTCCCCTCCTCACTCTCTTTCTCTCTTGTGCCCCTAATAGTCAGGAGGGAACAAACAAGCAAGCAATGTCTCGTGAAACACACAAAATGCAGAAGTGAGAAGGAGTCGCCTTTAAAGTCATCAAAATTAATTGGGATAGAAAGTCTGTAAGAGGCAGCTTAGGAAGTAAGAGTGAAACACAAAAGAAGACCACGGTTAAGGCCAAATGTAATTAAAAAATTAAGTCCCTGTAATACTCAGTCAAGATATGGGGCCCCTCATGTTTAAGACTACAGTTTCTAACTTTTTGAATCTTAAACCTTGGATCTTTCCCGTTTGTTGAATTCTCAATATTACTACCTACCCCCTTCCCCCAAATCATTAGAAAACATTCATGATTTTCATGACTACTTCAGGGTCAGAGGGAAATGGTGGGAGACCAGATCCATTTTTACAGCCTTGAATGAAGGAAGACCATTTCCTTCTGGGAGTGTCCAGTGGTAACGACAAGAAGTCAGAGGACCATGAGACCCCTGAAGTCCCCAAACAACAGAGCCTCAAAAACTCAGTAGAATGTTACTCATAATTGTTATTCTCCATCTGGGTCTATTTTCCCTAAAAACATCCATGAATGCTTAATACCATGTACTTTCATGAGACACTCAAAAGTGACTGTGTGCATCTTATCAGTGGGTTTCAGTCTGTGCGCCCTTCTACAAAAATCCATCCTCTACAGCTAGCTCTCCTCTAGCTCTAAAACCCAGCAAGGATCTGTTGCTCTTTTGTGAATATACTCATAATTTTCAGAAGAAAAAAAAAAGAAGTCAAAAATGGAGGAAAAAAAAAAAAAAAAAAAAAAAAAACTAATAGAACCAGAGAGTTTATACAAGAAAATACAGAGATCAACAGATACAAGCTACCCCTTTCTATGAAAGAGAAACAGTGAGTTCCAGAGAGATGTCTTGCTCAAGATCATACAGCAACAGAGCAGAGGCATGCCTGCACAGTCACGGCTTCCCTTCTGGTCCAGAATTATTTTGGATTATGACTGTGATAATGATAAGAATGGGACAGAGGGCTAGAGTTGGGTTTCAATGATGAGGACTGCAATCCTGGCTGAGCCTTGAACAAATCACTTCCCCTCTAGGTCATTTCCACTTGGTCAGATGCTTGCTAAAGGACAAGAGTTATTTTCTAAAGTAACACTACAGGTTTCAGTGTACAACACAGACTATGGAATATAAATATTCCAGGTGATCTAGCCATCAGTATGCTTTCAGCAGCAAGGGAAAACAGCAGTACGACTGACAATCTATTTTCCACTAGAGCAAGCGGTCCAAAGGCGGGAGGTCATCAGGAACTGGAAAATCAAGGTGCCTGTCCCCTGTTGTCCATGATTCTCCTGGCTTTTCACTCCTCCATAGCCAACTTGTCCTTATGTTACCTACCCGTAAGATTGCAAAAGGACAAAAAATCTCTCCCTAACTGTAGAATAAAACCCTTTCTTTCAGTTGGATTGGGCCAGGAAATAATTTAGACTTTGTCCTCTTCTTCAGTACCTGAGCTCTTAAGAGCACCTAAACAAGCAGTGTTAGAAGTATTCAAGGGCCATTGTGAGAGCCCTGACTATAGGCACGAACACCCCCGGCTGACGGTCTGAGTTCCTCAAAATGTAGGGGTTCCATCAGTATCTAGCTGAGCCTATTTTCCCTAAAAACATCCATGAATTGCCTAATATCATGTACTTTCATGAGACACTCAAAAGTGATTGTGTGCAACTTTATCAGTGGGTTTCAGTCTGTGTGCCCTTCTACAAAAATCCATGAAACCCTCAACTTGGGAGTTTCAGGAAATGCATTTCTCTCTCATTTCAGTCTGAGCCATGCAATCCAGCTCTACAGGTAGCAAATTGAAATGTTTAGTGGCCCATTGCAGAAAGATTGAATCTGAAAAGAATACAGCAATAAGAAAGAAGCAAGGCATCAATATCATACAGTAAAGCTCTCGCCAACGACAGTGATGATGTAGGAGAATGATTGGGCATTTGTTAAACTTCTACCATCGTGAAAATAACCTATTATTTTCCTGGTTGTGCACTGAAATGCCTCAATCACTGACAGAATGAGTCAGTAAAAAATGATAGTTTATTTTCTATCACTGTTCTATGGGGACAGTGTGGCATACTGTATCCCCACACCTTGAACTCCACTTTACCAAGAGTGTGCTTAATGTACCATCCTCCTTCCTTCATTTTGTAATATGTTTGATATACCTGTGGTGATGACTTTTCCTTTTTTTTTTTTTTTGGTGGTTGTTAAAATTCGGCCTGATAGAGTTTAATTTTAAGCCTAACATGACATGGCTGTCTGATTTAGGATTACTTACAAAAATTCAAAAGAATGGGCAGTCATGTCAAAGTGAAACAAAGGAAAAAGAAATTAGTAGCAGCTGCCTCGCAATATACTCCTTTGTCTCTCTGACTGACTGCACAACAAAAACAGTGGAGGTTATAGGTGAGGTCTCACGTAGTAGCATTTTGAATCTGCACCTACCAATTTACACCGCAGCCAGTTTTCACATCCAGATCACGTCACTACCGAGTGTAATCCCCCCACACACAATAGCAGCCAAAGCAGCTGCACGGACCCAGGCCGGGAGCCACAGAGAAGCTGAAGGAAGGTGCCTAAGAGATCAGAGGATAAGCCTACTCCCAAGATCTGCCCCAACTGGGTGCGTGAGCCCCTCCTCTGCTGGTGCTGTTTCTGCTGCCCTTCTTCCCAAGGGCCGTGGACTAAAGGATTGTGTCCCCCCAAAATCTGTGTGCTGAAGTCCTGATAGCCTAATGTGATAGTATTTGGGGGTGGGAAATTTAGGAGGTCAACAGGTCACAAAGGTGGAGCCTTCATGACTGGGATTGGAGCCCTTATATGAAGAGTCATGGGAGAGAGGATTTCTCAACTCAGCCGTGTGAAGATACAGTAAGAAGGTGGCTGCCTGCAAGTCAACAAACAGGTCCTCATCAGACAGTGATCTGCTGGCCACCTTGATCCTGGACTTCCAGCTTCCAGAACTATGAGAAATTAATATCTTTTGTTTAAGCCAGTGGAATTCTTGTTATAGCAACCAGAACTAAGATACTAAATATACTGTCCTAAATGCCTACTACTGCATGCAGTGCAAATATTCTGTCCTAAACGCCATGACTACTATGGCATTAAATTTACAAGTTCTTTTATGGCTAATATATACATGTCCCAACATTCACAAAGGACTAAGAAGCTAAAGGTAAATGCTCTTGTTCATCTGCCATTTGATGTTAAGAGGATACAGTGACCACAATAATTATGCCATGATAATATGTTTCTGACAGTAACAACAATACTATCAACAATCACAGTCCACTAATCACACATAGTGTTTACCACGGGCCAGGCACTTCTCTAAGATCTTTACTCACAAAAATCCTACCAGGTGGGTTCTACTGCTGCTGCTGCTAAGTTGCTTCAGTCGTGTCCGACTCTGTGCGACCCCACAGACGGCAGCCTACCAGGCTCCCCTGTCCCTGGGATTCTCCAAGCAAGAACACTGGAGTGGGTTGCCATTTCCTTCTTCAGTGCATGAAAGTGAAAAGTGAAAGTGAAGTCGCTCAGTCGTGTCCAACTCTTAGCGACCCCATGGACTGCAGCCTACCAGGCTCCTCCGTCCATAGGATTTTCCAGGCAAGAGTACTGGAGTGGGGTGCCATTGCCTTCTCCGGTTCTACTGCTATTCACATTTAACTGGGAAACTGAGTCAATGAGAGATTAAGTAGATTAAGCCATCTGCCCAAGGCTTTGCAACAAGGAAGAGACTGATACCACGTCAATCTGGCTACAGAGCCAGAAGTTCTTCGCCACTATTCTAAAATCTCACACCTCCCAAAAACTGAAATAGAAAACAAACTATGATAGTGATGATTGCTGCGTTTCTTGCGCCTCCTGCATTAGCAGGTAGATTCTTTACCACTGCACCCTCTGGGAAGCCCGAGTCCATCACAGAAAATCTTAAAAAACAAAGCTAAAGTCATATAGGCAATGATCAGACATAATCTCCCAGCTCCAAGTCTAAGGTTTGACCACACACATACTAAATTTGATTACGCTCCCTTCTATTGAGATAGATGTAACCAAAGCCTTAATCGGAATAGAAACAAGGTATCTTTACAGCTTGGCAGATAACAACTCTAACCTGCACAGGCAGTGCCTGATGACAAGGCACTGTTGATAATCAGTTAGCAGAACTTTTCCCTTTGCTAATCA
This sequence comes from Bison bison bison, assembly GCF_000754665.1. Taxonomy (NCBI): domain Eukaryota; kingdom Metazoa; phylum Chordata; class Mammalia; order Artiodactyla; family Bovidae; genus Bison; species Bison bison. Next base: position 3,885,061 of record NW_011495080.1, read on the forward strand.
GAAACGTGCAAAACTGTCTTCCCCACTTTTATCTTTTTTTCCTCTCTTGATGCCATCTCCTGAATACTATCCCTTCACAAAATCCATAAATCCATATATTTCTACAGTACCCCTACCAAGGTCAACCTTGGCAGACACTGTCTGATTATAATTGGCTGTCCTTTGCTATTACTCCAACTGCACTATTAAAGAGGCAATTGCTTATCAGAATTACCATTCTGAAGACAGTGCCCATTAAGGATCTTCCTGTTGTTATTGAGGCGAAGCTGTCGTTTGTGCTACTAGATCAGGCTGAGCGTACCAGGCATAATTTCTTTTGAAATGCAATCAAGCCCAATACTACAAAATGACTGAT
>NW_011495080.1:3885515-3903475 GCF_000754665.1 Bison bison bison
CCTTTGCTATTACTCCAACTACAGTATTAAAGAGGCAATTGCTTATCAGAATTACCATTCTGAAGACAGTGCCCATTAAGGATCTTCCTGTTGTTATTGAGGCGAAGCTGTCGTTTGTGCTACTAGATCAGGCTGAGCGTACCAGGCATAATTTCTTTTGAAAATGCAATCAAGCCCAATACTACAAAATGACTGATCTGAAAAAAACAACTGAATGATAAGCAAAAACAGGTTTTAATGTTATTAAATGATGACATTTGGTAAGATATTTTTATAAAGAATGGGTCCACAGGAGATGGTATATTAGTGGAGCTGCAAAGTGAAGGGGTCAGGCAAGGCAAGCTTTCACTACTGGCACCAACTCCTGTTGCTTACTGGTTATACAGTCTTAAGCAACTTAGTAAGACTCAGTTTCTTCAACTTCAAATTGGAAATAATCATTATGCCATAGTCTGCTATGGAACTTCTAAGAGAATACAAAAAGTACCTACTACATTGCCTATAAGAAAACAAAACCTCCTCCACAAGAATTTAAGCTCTAGGATGACAAAGACTCTTGTCTGTCTGTCCTGCAGAACAAAATAAATGTTCAATAGATACTTAATAAGTAATGAAAGAATAAACATACTGATTGCTTCATTCCTTTTAGTAATGTTGATTAATATCAGTTCCTCTTTTTAGTGAAATACAAAGAAATGCTTTTATTAGGACTAGGTAAGTTACTGAATCCAATCAGTATGTCCCTACCAAACCATCCAAAATGTTTGTTATTTCCCAAAGTTAGTATTGAAACCTAAAGAAGAGTCCGTGATGACAGATGCCTCAAATTCTTCATTTATTTTAGTTTTACTCAGTCATTTATGAAGAATTCCGTTTTCCTGTATTGACCACATAGTCACTTTTTTGTCTTCTTCATCTTACAGTAATTCTGATCCATTGGGAGATATGCTTGTACTGTAAACAGAAGAACTAACAGATCTCCAGTGAGAAGTAAGATTGTCTTAGCTGACAGTTCTGCAGCCCTACCCCAAAACTCTGAGTCTGAAGGTTTTCATTAAATTCTATCTTAAGGATTTCAAAAATGCACTTTATAAATAATATGAACTATAAACATCATATAAATTTCAGGTATTACTTCTGTTATTTGTTTACCTAAGTAACTGCCCATTGTCACTTAATATGATCAGAATATCATGTCCTCAAATCTGTCAGAAACAAAAATGATAGCAAGTATTATCCAGAAATGAGAATTTGGGAGTTGAGAAAAAACTAAGCAGATTTCTATAATCTACTTTAAAAGAAGAAAGTATTAATCTTATTAATTGGTATTTCATTGTCAACTTTGCTTCTATTTATAATGACTTTTCTTTTGTCATTTTATTAATCATTGGCATAAGTTGAATTCTATAATTTCACCAATAAAAGCTTCAATGCAAACCCTTCAAACCACCTAGCACTTATCTGCTAAAATGAACTTCTTGGTTTCAATTTTATTTTTTAAAAGAAAGAAGGAATGGCCACTACATGTGTACACATACAAAATCTTGTAAGAATGCTGGTTTACCAGGCATGGATATAGTGAAAGCTGGAGATATGACAGCAGTTCCCATACTCTGGACTGAGTATTTGCCCTGCTCCCCCATTTCCTGCCGTAATTCACATATGAAGCTTCAATCCCCTATGTGATGGTATTTGGAAGTGCATCTTTGGGTGGTGATTAAGCTTAGGTTTCGTTTTGCTGAGGTCCTGGGGTAGAGCCCTCCTGATAGGATTAATGTCCTTATATATAAGAAAAGGAAGAGCCATCGGAGCTCTCTTGCTTGAGGACTTAGCAAGAAGAGAAGCCGAATCTATCAGCCAGGAAGAGGAAACTCCACAGAGCCCAGCTAAGCTGGCATCTGATCTTGGATTTCAGCCACCAGAACTGTGATAAGTAAGTTTCTGTTGATGAAGCCACCTAGTTAATGGCATTTTGTTACAGAGGTCCCAGCTGAGGCACCCCTTCATACTCTGTCTCTGTATTCATATTAACTGGGCCTGAGCGTCTGCAGGTGCAATCTCTCTTGAGAAGTAAATTACTTAAACAACTCTGTGCCTCCCCTTCCAGAAGGCTGGTCCCAGCCCTCCACATCAGGAACGGTAATGGTAGTGGAAGCATCTTATCTCTGTAGGCCTCCTGCAGCTGGGAGACTGGGAGGCTTTTCCTCCCCAGCCTGAGAAGGAGTCAGCAAGCTCTGGAAATTTCTGTGAGTCTTACCCCCAATTTGGAATTTTGCTTCTGCCAGCAAAGAAAGAAAAACAATATAGGAGCTCTTTCCCCTGTGTTCACATATATATAGGAAACGGTCTTTTGTTTTCTAGCCAGTGTTCCACCTTCTCTAAAGAAGCGGTGATTACTGGAGACGCTGTTAAATGAGCTATGATTTCATCCTAGCTTCATTATCTTCACCATCCCCTTCCTCCTCCCCGCTCACCCGGGTGTCCACACTGACAAGCATCAAGCTCTGTGCCATCCTGCACAGGAGCCAAAAGCCACACAGAGCTAGCAAGCACTTCAGATGTGCAGCGGCCAAACCGAGATGTGCTTTCAGTGTAAGGTACACAGTTCTAAGATTTACTATGAAAAAGAACACAAAACAGATTTGCAATTCTTCTGTGGCTTACAGGTTGAACTGATACTTTGGAGTAAATTGGGTAAAATGAAATATATTACTACAACTTACCCGTTTCTTTATGCTTTTTAAAAATTGGGTATATATATCTCTACTGGAAATAAATTACATTTTGTGGCTCATATTTCTTTTGGATAGTGCTAATTTGAGCATTCATTTGTCAATGAAAACTATGTCTAAACTGGACTTACAAGACTGTATATGTGTATAAATGTAAACAAACAGAAATAGAAACATACATGTGTGTCAATCACCTTTGTAGTATGATCTTGTAACTGATAAACCAAGTCTGTAAGTTTCTATAATGCAGAAGGAAGGTACCATGCTGGAATATATTTAACCAGATGTTTCACCATAATTTCATTATATTAAAGCTAATGGAACTAGTCAAATTAAAAGAAATACACAGAAATATATCTTTTGATGCAGACCTGCATCCATGCATGCACATGGTGGGCATCATAGTGGCATTAATTCTAAATGGTCGGTAGGAAAACCACTCACACACTAACAGAAAGAACAGGTGAATATGATACTTCTATTTGAAATGAAGCTTGATCATTTCTAAAGTTTTAAATGCACTGGAACATCTAGTCAAATGCTGTCTAGTAAAAAGTATAATTTAATACACAAATAAAAATTACACACAATTGGCACAGCAAAGCCTCAGTGGAAGCAACCTCTTTAACAGTGTCTAAAAATGCTTTGATTATTAGCTTTTGATGCTGTTGATCTTGTTTAATAGTGTTAATATTCTCTTCATTAAAATCCTTAAGGTAATATTATGCTTCAACTCAGCTCCAATTCAAATTATCCCATTTCATACTGTGAATTATGCAATTCTATTACACTCTGCACTGATCTTTTTGAGGATGTAGAGCTATTCAGATAATGGAAAATTTCTAAAGTTGAGGACTACAGTTTAATTACTCAGGGAAAAATTCTACTTGGAAAATTAAGACTTTCTAGGTATTTTGAACCCTTTGGTGTAACAACATTTACAATTCAAGATAATCTTTATATATATCTCTGAATTTAGATTTTCAAATCTACTGCGTACTTGATCCTTTCTGTTTATTTCACCAGGTAAGAATATGCTATAAGATAATTGCTATTTTTAAGTAACATAGAAGAATTTAAACATCCAAGGAAGAGTCAGTCTTTCCAAGGTTCTTGATGATGGATGTTAGATATTTGCTTCAGAGCTGCCACCATTGTTAAAAATATTCTAGAATTCTAAATATTTTAGAAACTGCCTTAAAGAAAGTAAATGGTAACTTTTCTTTGTCTACTACAGATTTTCTAACCACTTAAAATCATTCAAACCTCAGTCTAATGACTGAGTAAAAGTAAACGAATTAGGTAGTATCATTTGCTGTTTAAAAATATATATTCAGTTCAGTCACTCAGTTGTGTCCAACTCTTTGCGACCCCATGAATTGCAGCACACCAGGCCTCCCTGTCCATCACCAACTCCCAGAGTTTACCCAAACTCATGCCCATCATGTCGGTGATGCCATCCAGCCATCTCATCCTGTGTCGTCCCCTTCTCCTCCTGCACCCAATCCCTCCCAGCATCAGAGTCTTTTCCAATGAGTCAACTCTTTGCATGAGGTGGCCAAAGTACTGGGAGTTTCAGCTTTAGCATCAGTCCTTCCAAAGAATACCCAGGGCTGATCTCCTTTAGAATGGACTGGTTGGATATCCTTGCAGTCCAAAGGACTCTCAAGAGTCTTCTCCAACACCACAGTTCAAAAGCATCAATTCTTCGGCACTCAGCTTTCTTCACAGTCCAACTCTCACATCCATACATGACCACAGGAAAAACCATAGTCTTGACTAGACGGACCTCTGTTGGCAAAGTAATGTCTCTGCTTTTCAATATGCCATCTAGGTTGGTCATAACTTTCCTTCCAAGGAGCAAGTGCCTTTTAATTTCATGGCTGCAATCACCAACTGCAGTGATTTTGGAGCCCAAAAAATAAAGTCTGACGCTATTTCCCCATCTATTTGCCATGAAGTGATGGGACCAGATGCCAAGATCTTCGTTTTCTGAATGTTGAGCTTTAAGCCAACTTTTTCAGTCTTCTCTTTCACTTTCATCAAGAGGCTCTTTAGTTCCTCTTCACTTTCTGCCATAAGGGTGGTGTCATCTGCATATCTGAGGTTATTGATATTTGTCCCGGCAATCTTGATTCTAGCTCGTGCTTCTTCCAGCCCAGCATTTCTCATGATGTACTCTGCATATAAGTTAAATGAGCAGGGTGACAATATACAGCCTTGACGTACTCCTTTTCCTATTTGGAACCAGTCTGTTGTTCCATGTCCAGTTCTTAAAAATATACATAAACACACACAAAATAATACATGAGGTGTATATAAAACATATATATATATATAAGAATTGTATTTAATTTGGGGGTCCTTAAATTTGCTCTGTGAAGTGAAACTTGCTCAGTCATGTCCAACTCTTTGCGACCCCATGGACTATACAGTCCGTGGAATTCTCCAGGCCAGAATACTGGAGTGGGTAGCCTTTCCCTTCTCCAGGGGATCTTCCCAAGCCAAGGATCGAAGCCAGGTCTCCTGCAATGCAGGCAGATTCTTGACCAGCTGAGCCATAAGGGAAGCCCAAGAATACTGGAGTGGGTAGCCTATCCCTTCTCTATCAGATCTTCCTGAGCCAGGAATCAAATTGGGGTCTCCTTCATTGCAAGTAGATTCTTTACTAACTGAGCGATCAGGGAAGCTCTAAATTTGCCATGAGGTAATTCCAAAAGAAGATTTTTTAAATGTTTGTAACAATGGCAGCATATATAAATATATATATATATATACACACACACACACATACTCCTAAAGTAAGTATTTTATGGATAAAATTCAATTAGATTATCAAATCAGGATATTTAAAAAATCTGTTTATGAGCATGTTTCTAACATGCTGACTCAATTGCAAAGACAAGTCTACCCTACTTCTTTTTACATTCCTAGCTCAGGATCATGGAATTAGTCATATGAAGTATGACCTTCCATTTTCTCTTAAGTAAATAGAGAGATGGAGTTAACCAAGGTCACGGAGATAGAAGATAGAGGAGTCTGATGTTCTGAGTGACAGTCCTTCCAGACTAATTCAAGCCTTGTGCTTGGGCTCAGTCACTAAGTCATGTCTGACTCTTTGCAACTCGAGGGACTGTTGCCCACCAGGCTCCTCTGTCCATGGGATTCTCCAGGCAAGAACACTGGAGTGGGTTGCCATGTCCTTCTCAGGGGATCTTCCTGACCTAGGGATCGAACCTGTGTCTTTTGCATCTCCTGCATCAGCAGGTAGATTCTTCACCACTATCGCCACCTGGGAATTCCAATTTAAGTCTAGAGCTCTCCTTCCCCTTTCAAATTTGGACAGACCCAATATTCTCATTCTGAAACCTACATTATTTCTTTTGTGTGGATGTTTTATTCCAGGCTGTATTTAACCTAATTAAGCTACTTCTTCCCTTCGGCAAACTATAAAACCTCAATTTTCCCTTCTATTATTACAAATCCCACATAGTGCTGGCATCAAGATTCTCTTACACTGATTATCCCAGACACTAATGGGTTCATTCTCTCTGCAACTAGTGCTACGGATTCTCTCTCCAAATCTACAATCTCTAATAGTGTTCTGACATTTCCTTCTCAAATTACAATGTAACTACCTCAAACTACCATCTTATAATTAAATTTTAATTCCTATTAAGTCGAGGATTTGAATTTGATAAAGTCAAATTTTCTCACAACAGATACTATTAAATTAACATTTAATATCACTTTAGAATTCTTTTTCTCCTTTTACCAACTAACAAACTATCAGGTTGGCCAAACCCAATAAAACAGAGAGTGGTCCCTTTAATGTTCCCTGGACCACAGTGGACACCAAAGTCTCCATATAAAAAACAATTACCAAGCGAATCTCTTTCAGGCAATAAAACATAAATTCAGTAAAATAAACGCATGTAGGCTGTCTGCTATTACTGCTATAATACGATCTGACACATACATCTTGGCCAGGACCTATTAGCAAAACAATGACTATAGGCTCAAAATCACAAATCCAAAGGTTAAATATTTGACCACTGTCTCCCCAGAGATTCCCTTCACCAATGAATAAATGGAAGCAATTTACTGCAATTCTGGAATCTGTCAAAACTCATAGAGAAATCAGAGAAAAATCCAGGGAAGGAGTCCACAACCAATATCTTTTTTTTTTTTTTTTGCTATTCACAAAGTCAAGTTGATTTTGACATAAAGAACTTGAATGAACATCATACAGAATTCAATTACTAAAGCTTCTTTAAATTGCATCCTTTGAAAAAACAGTCTCTTAAGAGTAATTTTATTTTTTTTTTAATTTTTTTTTTCTTAAGAGTAATTTTAAAGAGGGGGATTCTATTAACATGTAACTTTGGAAGCTACTCCATGTTATAGTAATCTCTTTGGCAATATGCACTTTCACACATTACAATTCAGGAGAGTCCTGGAACCTCAAATTTTATTTAACCAAAGGTTTTTTTCCCCTTGTCAAATTCCAGTTTCTCCCTTACTCGCCATGACTCCAGTTGCATGACTTCCTAGGGCACTAGTGTCCTGTGGAGTACAGTTTGGCAAAAGCCAGTGTTAGAAAGTGTATGCGGCTGAAAGAGAAATGAACATGATGCCAGTCTAAATTTAAGGAACCTTCTGCATGACTTCGGCAAGCTATTTAGCTACCCCGGACTTCAGTTTTCCCAAAGGTCGTAATGTATTACACAACTATACAATTCACAGTTAATTGCTCTAATATATTTTCTTTGCCAAGGCAAATCATAAACTTTGTTCCTTAAACCAAAATCAAACATTGAGTGACTTGTGTAATGTTTCAGATGCTGCTGGAGCTCCCTCAAGATAATCCTTACATGAAGGAGTTCACACTTGGTTGAGAAGACATACCTAAGTAAATCATTACAGACAGCTATCAGAGGAACAAATACTGCTTCAGCCTAAAAAGGGTCAGACACAGAAAACTCTCCTGAGAAGTGGACCGGAGGGATGAATTTCAGTTTTCTCAAAGGGTTGAAGGTGGTGGGCAGCCCAGAGAGGAGTTTAAGAATACAGAATCTTTAAACAGTCTAAATGTAAGTATATTCCTCTGTAAATACACTTCACAGTAGCCTCTTCAACATTCTAATTTCACCCTTGCAAATATTTATATCCTATCAGTGTGGCTCTTAAAAAGGTAAGTGTTAATACTAAACAATAACAGCACTTTTTAAAAGCAACTTCCAGTTAGTGTACAGTTTTATAGAAATAATACGTGCACAGATAGCACAGAACTGATAAAGCACATGTCTACTTTTATTGACTAATTTATTAATGATGATCTGATTTTTAATTTCCATATTACAAGCACATAATTCACACAAGTAAATGAACCATGAACCTCTATATGTTAACATTCTTTGCAAAATGTCAATACATGGCCTCAAAAACCGTCAAGAGAAGAAAAAAATGGCCAACATATGTGTCATGAGAAAAAACAAGACATTAGATATTGATACAGAGTAATATGTATATTGAGTGTTGTTAGGTATTTTCATAACCTTAAGCAATAGACTATAGAGCTAAAAATAAAGCTGTACAATGTCTCTATGACTCGTAAGTTTCAAACATGAAGCCATTCTTTGAAACTATACACAATGATTTTTAAAAACAGCCGAAGGACCCATGAAGAGGCACTGATACACAGAGCAAGAGGGGGAAAAAAATGAAATCATAGGTCACAAATATAAACGTAATCGCTTTTTTTCCCATAGAGCATTTGAGTTTTTTATGAGGCATCCAATTCCTTGCATTTTTCCTTTGTTCTTAGGACACATAAGCAGTTAGTATGTTTTGTGTATTTTTTGTCTTTGGCCATGCTGCGTGGTGTATAGCATGTAGGATCTTAGTTCAGCAACCAGGGAATATACCCGAGTCCTTCGCAGGGAAAGCTTGGAGTGTTAACCACCGCACTGCCAGGGAAGTTCCAGCAATACACATATTACAATTAATTTCATTTTTATGGTACGGCTGGTTGTACCAAAGGAAAAGAAGACAGGCTCCTGAGTTGCTCAGTTCTGTTCCCTGAACTATACTTTGCCATTAACTAGATATCTCACCTTAAGGTTTTATAACCTTTAGTAATTTATGGGGGAAGAAAGGGAATATATTTAAATCACAGGGTTACTTCAACAGTTGAATGAAATAATCTATGTTAAAGTGCCTTCCCCTTCCTTAAGCTTAAAAAAAAAAAAAAGTCACTGCATTTCCCCATTTTATTTCATTTGTTTTCATGAATGAGAATAAAGATAAGAACAAGCAAAATAAAGAGAGTGACAAAAAATAAGGAGGACTAACCAGTTTAGTGGAGAAGGCAATGGCACCCCACTCCAGTACTCTTGCCTGGAAAATCCCATGGACGGAGGAGCCTGGTAGGCTGCAGTCCATGGGGTCGCTAAGAGTCAGACACGACTGAGCGACTTCACTTTCACTTTTCACTTTCATGCATTGGAGAAGGAAATGGCAACCCACTCCAGTGTTCTTGCCTAGAGGCTCCCAGGGACGGGGGAGCCTGGTGGGCTGCCGTCTATGGGGTCGCAAAGAGTCGGACATGACTGAAGTGACTTAGCAGCAGCAACCAGTTTAGAGAAAGGACTATGTTTTCATCTCTCAGACTCTGAAGGTTACATGGAGTTTCCCAGGTCCTGGGCGTTAACTTATACTATCAAGCTCACCAAGAATGGAGCCCAGGAACGCACACTGGTTTTGAAGTTACCTTGGTAATTCTGGGGTAGCCAACTCCAGACATGGGCTTAGAGCGAAATTCCTAAAACAGGTAACAGTCGCAGCACAAAACTGGTGCTCAATAAATGTTTATTAAATAAACACATGGCGTGTGATTGAGTGAACTGTTTGTGATATCATTTAAAAAGAATTTCTGAAAACTACACTAATAACATCCCAGGCATAGGATGCTGACAAATAAGAATGTCTGTCTTCAGAGTTTATTAAGGGAGGCTGACATGTAAACAAATAAAATAAAATTGTGATAAATGCAACAGCAGAAACACAGCAAAAGGGAGAATGGGATAAATGTCCTGCTCTAAAGTAGTTAATTTCAAGAAAACAATATATATTGTTCAGTGTCAATGACAACAACAAAACCTAAGAGATTATATAAAAAAGACAAAAATTTAAGGGGGAATTATCAATTGGTTTTGCATTAACATGTCACACTTTTAAATGCTCTTTGAGGAACAGCCTATTTTGTTCTTCACCTGTACAAATATGGAGAATACCTGAGATATATTGATGTGTTAAACTTCATATAAGACAATATTATTTCAAGCAATGCCTAAAACAGCCAAATTTCAGTATAATAAATGAATCTGGACAGTGTTTTGTCTTTTACCATAATAGGATTTGATGCATGCAATATAATTATTCAGAAAAGCGTAAATCAGATGCCCGTAGAATTGCATGTCAAACTTTTAAAATTCTGAGAGAAGTTAATGGACATCACTGGTAATGAAGACTAGAAAAGCTACTGTCACTAACAGTGTAACAATTATCAGCACAGACTTATTTAAGCTATTAATGGCTTGGTTTGGTCCCAGCCATTAAATAATGATTATAAACAGCTGAGAAAAGAAGAGACGCGAAAAGGAAAGATATACCCATGTGAATGCAGAGTTCCAAAGAATATTTTTTTTTAATTTTATTTTATTTTTAAACTTTACATAATTGTATTAGTTTTGCCAAATATCAAAATGAATCCACCACAGGTATACATGTGTTCCCCAAAGAATAGCAAGGAGAGATAAGAAAGCCTTCCTCAGTGATTAATGCAAAGAAATAGAGGAAAACAACAGAATGGGAAAGACTACAGATCTCTTCAAGAAAATTAGAGATACCAAGGGAACATTTCATGCAAAGATGGGCTCAATAAAAGACAGAAATGGTATGGACCTAACAAAAGTAGAAAATATTAAGAAGAGGTGGTAGGAATACACAGAAGAGCTGTACAAAAAAAATCTTAATGATCCAGATAACCCAGATTACACGATGGTGTGATCACTCACCTAGAGCCAGACATCCTGGATTACGAAGTCAAGTGGGCCGTAGGAAGCATCACTACGAACAAAGCTGGTGGAGGTGATGGAATTCCAGTTGAGCTACTTCAAATCCTAAAAGATGATGCTGTGAAAGTGCTGCGCTAAATATGCAAGCAAATTTGGAAAACTCAGCAGTGGCCACAGGACTGGAAAAGGTCAGTTTTCATTCCAAGCCCAAAGAAGGGCAATATCAAAGAATATTCGAATGACTGCACAATTGCACTCATCTCATATGCTAGCAAAGTAATGCTCAAAATTCTCCAAGCCAGGCTTCAGCAGTATGTGAACCATTAACTTCCAGATGTTCAAGCTGGATTTAGAAAAGGCAGAGGAACCTGAGATCAAATTGCCATCATCTGTTGGATCATCAAAAAAGCAAGAGAGTTCCAGAAAAACATCTATTTCTGCTTTATGGACTACGCCAAAGCCTTTGACTATGTGGATCACAACAAACTGGAAAATTCTTCACGAGATGGTAATACTAGACCACCTGACCTGCCTCTTGAGAAATCTGTATGCAGGTCAAAAATCAACAGTTAGAACTGGACATGGAACAACAGACTGGTTCCAAATTGGGAAAGGAGTACGTCAAGGGTGTATATTGTCACCCTGCTTATTTAACTTATATGCAGAGTACATCATGTGAAATGCCAAGCTGAAAGAAGCACAAGCTGGAATCAAGATTGCTGGGAGAAATATCAATAACCTCAGATATGCAGATGATACCACCCTTATGGCAGAAAGTGAGAAGAACTAAAAAGCCTCTTGATGAAAGTGAAAGAGAAGAGTGAAAAAGCTGGCTTAAAATTCAACATTCAGAAACGAAGATCATGGCATCTGGTCCCATTATTTCATTGCCAATAGATGGGGAAACAATGGAAACAGTGTCAGACTTTATTTTTGGGGGCTCCAAAATCACTGCAGAGTGTGACTAAGACGCTTACTCCTTGGAAGGAAAGTTATGACCAACCTAAACAGCATATTAAAAAGCAGAGACATTACTTTGCCAACAAAGTTTCATCTAGTCAAGCTATGGTTTTTCCAGTAGTCATGTATGGATGTGAGAGTTGGACTATAATGAAAGCTGAGCACCAAAGAACTGATGCTTTTGAACTATGGTGTTGGAGAAGACTTTTGAGAGTCCCTTGGACTGCAAGATCGAACCAGTCCATCCTAAAGGAAATCAGTCCTGAATATTCATTGGAAGGACTGATGCTGAAGCTGAAACTCCGAATACTTGGGCCACCTGATGCAAAGAACTGACTCATTGGAAAAGACCCTGATGCTGGGAAAGATTGAAGGCGGGAGCAGAAGGGGAGGACAGAGGATGAGATGGTTGGATGGCATTAGCAACTCAATGGACATGAGTTTGAGTAAACTCCGGGAGTTGGTGATGGACAGGGAGGACTGGCGTGCTGCAGTCCATGGGGTAACAAAGAGTTGGACATGACTGAGTGACTGGACTAACTGAAGGTGGGGAAAGATGAAAACTATCTTTATGAAAGTGAAACTGTTACTTGCTCAGTTGTGTCCAACTCTTTGCAACCCCACAGACTGTAGCCCACTAGGCTTCTCTGTCCATGGGATTCTCCAGGCAAAATACTGGAGTGGGCTGCCATTCCCTTCTCCAGGGGATCTTTCCAACCCAGGGATCAAACCTGGGTTTCCTTCATTGCAGGCAGATTCTTTACTATCTGAGTCACCAGCTTAAATCCTGTGTGTAAAAGAACAGACTATAAACAAATATATCTGTGTGGTGAGATGAAGCATTTTATTTGTCAGAGCTCCCCCAAAACAAGGCCAACAGCAGAGAAGGCCAGGTGTCCAAGGAGGCAGAGTCTGCACGGGCCCTGAGAGGAGGAGGAATGCAATGAGGAAGCAGCACAGTGAGAGGGGGCCTGTGGACACGTGTTTAGCAGCCATTGAGACTCTTAACTTTGGGGTTTGGAAAAGCTATCTGAAGAAGGTCTTTACTTCAAGATGAATTTTAGAGAGTGATTTTTCTCTTAAAGTAAAGATAGTACTAATGTACAGCTCCCATGGTTAAACTGCTATAGTAAGATTGGGCCATTAGACTGATCAGTTTTCTGCATTTTATACGTGGTAGAATAGAGAGACGGAGAAGGCAATGATATCCCACTCCAGTACTCTTGCCTGGAAAATCCTATGGACTGAGGAGCCTGGTAGGCTGCAGTCCATGGGGTCGCTAAGAGTTGCATACGACTGAGCGACTTCACTTTCACTTTTCACTTTCATGCATTGGAGAAGGAAATGGCAACCCACTCCAGTGTTCTTGCCTGGAGAATCCCAGGGACGGGGGAGCCTGGCGGGCTGCCGTCTATGGGGTCATACAGAGTTGGACACGACTGAAGTGACTTAGCAGCAGAATAGAAGATGCAAGAGAAACTGGTTGAACACTAAAGAAGGAAGCTTAAATTGATCAGGGAAAGCATTTCAGCATGGTCAGAATCACACTACTAAAAGAATTGCTCACCAGGAGGTTGCTGATGTACTGGCTACTTTACTTAGAGACTGGATTTAGTTTCAAGAGTTGCAAGACTAGATTTCTTTTCCATACTATTTAATTTACATCAATAAATCTGGAGATGAGAAGCACTGGCTTGCATATGAAGAAACTATTTAGCTAAACAGTGATAAAACAAAATGTACATAAGGAACGCGGGCATTTGAACAATTTCAGCACATACACAGAAAACTGTGAATGCCTGACCAATAGAGGGAATATCCTTGGTCTATCTTTTGGTTTCTCAAGTGCTTGAGCTCAGATGCTCAGTTGGGTCTGACTCTTATGACCCCATGGACTGTAGCTCGCCAGGCTCCTCTGCCCATGGAACCCTCCAGGCAAGTACTGGAGTGGGGTGTCATTTCCTACTCCAGGGGATCCTCCTGACTCAGAGAACAAATCTGGGTCTCCTGTGTCTCCTGTATTGGCAGTCGTATTCTTTACCACTAGCGCCACCTGGGAAGCCCCTCTCAAGTATTCACACTGTAATAAAAATGTTACAACTTCATAAAGGAACCTATGAAGCATCACCTGACAAAGAAAAATGGGCCTGGACCAGGATGCTATGCCTTTTGATATGTTTATAATGACAGACAAGCTAAATTACATTTAAAGGTTTTATTTTTCTAAGCCAGACAACCTACATTTTTACTGATAATGAAAGATCATTTACTTGTTTAAAAATATATATATTCAGGTCTTGCTCTTCTTGTTCCAAAGCTTCCCATACCATTTATAACAGAGAATACTAATGACTTATAAAATTGGGCACCATTTCTTTCCTTATCAGTCCCAAAGGAGCAATAATCACTGCTATTTTCAATGTAAAGTAAAATCACTAATCCGCTGGGACTCAAAAGAAAAAACTGCAAGATTACTGTTTTATTGCTGCCACTTTTTTTCAATACATATTTTCACTTTTGGAAGACGTCTATTTAATTAAATGTATACATTGATTGAAGGAAAAATGCATGTAGGTATGTACATGATATAACCCCTGTCCTATACACTGCATGCCTACAGAAAGAATTGCATTTTCAGGTGGCTTCACAAAAAGGCCAGCTTCTCCAGAGTGAGCCATGCTATAAAATGTACTACTTTCTTCTCAGTTTTGGTGAAGATCTCTGTAAAATTATGCAATGACCGCAGGACATTTCTATTCACATTACAGGGTGTCTTAAATCATAATTCTAACTGAGCTCAGTGACATGTGAAGTGAAGGCAAGTAGTTCTACTCTGGACCAACTATTTTAACAGTCCTTTAAGGCAAATACAGATACTCCTAAACCTACTTTAAAAATTTTTACATATGCCTGTACACACAGTTTGCTGGATTCATACAGCAACATTTTAAGATGCGATTAAAATACTTATGTTAAACAAATTCCAGTATCCAACAGTTTTAAGCCACATTTTGTGGCAACTGATTAATAACTAGTTAAGCTAAAATAATGAACTGCTTGAATGTATTTTAAGGCCAGAATTCAAAATACTATATATGGAATGATAAGGACGCTAGAGAAATCCAGTTGTTAAACGTAGTACCATTCCAAAACAAAACTATTCTTTGCTTAGAGATTTATCAAAAATGGAGGAGCCGAGTCAAGTCTCAGTTGGAGCTAGCTGACTAGATGGAAATCATACTCTGCTGGCTGTATGCAGCTGCATGCATCAATTAGATCAAGTAACCGCTACAACCACTGAGTACAGATGCTCCACACTTGGTTCCTGTGCTGGGATCAGCCTAGAGACCTTGCGCTGCTGTGTGACTCTGGCCTATCACTGGCCACAGGTCAACAGCAACTACCCAATGATGGCCGGTTCAAAGGCTGGCTAGAAGCCAAGCTCAAATTCCTACTCCCAGTAAGAAATTCAAATAAAGTAGTTAGACAAAAAAAAGATAGCAACTAAAGGATTATTATGTAGAGAAATGCTGGCAATGTCATAATATGTAAGTTGAATTTTTAAAACTACAAGGAGGAAAAAGTTAGCTGAGTCATTTACTGGAAGACAGTATTTGTGGGCTGGCGAGTGTCCGGGTTCCGCTGTCTCTTTCTGCTCAGCTTCACAGTGTTTACTATCATTCCTGTTGTCCCTGAGTTTTTAATAACTCTCAAGTATATCACATAACATGCCATAACACCTGGAATAATTTGAATGAGTTTCTATTCTTTACAAAGAAAAGATCCAACTAAGAGAGCAAAAGCTTTGCCAATGAATTGAAAAACTGAGTTGCATCTCTAAGTCAGCTGTGAGGGAAACTCACTTGTCCTTATCCATTTGACCAGATTACTACTGGAGGGAAGAATAAAGTTGACAGTCATGCCCTCACAAGCAGCATTCTTAGCAATTTTATGATTAGTAATTTCTTCACTTCCCACCTATCTCCCACCTGCAATGTGGGAGATCTGGGTTCAATCCCTGGGTTGGGAAGATCCCCTGGAGAAGGGAACAGCTACCTACTCCAGTATTCTGGCCTGGAGAATTCCATGGACTGTATAGTCCATGGGATCACAAAGAATCGGACACGACTGAGAGACTTTCACACTCATCACCTATCTCTCACCAGTCTCTCCTCCTCAGCCCCACCCCCACTCTTTTCCATTCAGACTCACCAGACGTCATTTATGGCTGGGAAATCACAGTTGATTGCCAGGTACTTGAGAAATGAAATATAGTCATCTTCAGCAAAACTGTAGCAGACTATTTGTTACTATAGATATTCAGAAAATTTTAAGAATACAAATATTTTTCAATGGTATTACTAAGGATATAAAAGCTCAAATTCTATCTTACTCATTTATAACCAAGATATTTCATTTCTCACAATTCCAAGACTTGGGCCATAATGTTCCATATCTACTGTTTCACTTCCTCCCCTCCATCTACCCCCTCTGCTAAGGCTTAAAATCTCCCAGTCAAGTAGACTGATCTTATGCCCCACAGGCTTTGATCTTCTTCCTATGTGATACACCATTCACTGAAACCAAAAGGTACACAGGATTTGCTCAATCTCCACTTTCCAAATCCTTTCAGATTAAATACGTGCTTCCTTCAAGGAGATGTCACACAGATTCCTATTACTACCACTCAGTAAACCCTCACACTCTCGGTCAAATTTTTATTATAAAATATTCAGGTGTATAAATAAGCGTAAAAAATAATGCATACTCATGAGGTTGCTACCTAGCTTAAGAAATAAAACGCTACAGAGTGCAAGTGTCGAGTGCAATTACATTCCTTTTCCTTTTCTACTCCCACCCGTAGAAGTGACCATTATACGGACTTTGTTTATTATTCAAAATACATCTTTGTATTTTCACATGTATGTGTTGCTAAAAAGCACACATGAAGACATATCCACTTGTATAGTTTCTCATAGTTAAAAATTTTATAAAAATGCCATCACACCATATTCTTTGCCATACATTATGCTTGGGAGACTGATTCACCTTGATATACACAGCTCCCGTTCAACTCCTTACCGCTGGATAGTATGGGTAGCTTCTTATTGTTGTCACATATCAATATATTCATCAATCCTTCTACCAATGAAAAATCAAGATATCTCCAGTTTATTTCTGCTATACCAACTAATGTAAGTTGTACTCCACTGCTAAGTAACGTATCTTTTCTATCTGCTTTTAATATCTTATCTTTGACTTTGGTCTTCTACAGTTTTACTTTGCTGCATGAGACATGGGTTTCTTCTATCTTTCCTACTTCAAATTCATTATACTTCCGGGATCCAAGGATGTATGTCATTGATCAATTCTGGAAATTTCTAAACTTCTATTTCCTTAGATATTGCTTTTTTCCCTCATTCTTTCTATTACTTTCATTTGAAATTTCTAACAGATATATGATAGAACTTCTCATCTTGTCTATTCCATTTACCCACTGCTAAGAAACCATATCAAAACTTAGTAGTCACCACCATTGTGTGGTTAAAGCATTCACAGAGCAGAGTTGGACTGTGTTTGTTCCAGGATGTCTGGTACCTTAGCTTGAAAGTGACCCAAAGAGTTGGGACTGAACTCTGTATGATTTGGGATTCTTCAAACCATTTCAGCCACAGGTGAGCTGGATGTGTTTCCTGCCAGCTCAGGGTCCCAAGAACAATTACTTCCACAAACAGTTCAGTTCAGTCACTCAGTCGTGTCTGACTCTCTGCGACCCCAAGGACTGCAGAATGTCAGGCCTCCTTGTCGATCACCAACTGCCGGAGTTTACCCAAACTCATGTCTACTGAATCAGTGATGCCATCCAACCATCTCATCCTCTGTTGTCCCTTTCTCCTCCTGCCTTCAATCTTTCCCAGCATCAGGGTCTTTTCAAATGAGTCAGCTCTTCGCATCAGGTGGCCTAAGTATCGGAGTTTCAGCCTCAATATCAGTCCTTTCAATGAACAGTCAGGAATGATTTTCTTTAGGATGGACTGGTTGGATCTCCTTGCAGTCCAAGGGACTCTCAAGAGTCTTCTCCAACACCACAGTTCAAAAGCATCATTTCTTCGGCGCTCAGCTTTCTTTATAGTCCAACTCTCACATCCATACATGACTACTGGAAAAACCATAGCTTTGACTAGATGGA
>NW_011495080.1:3903575-3920483 GCF_000754665.1 Bison bison bison
GCACAGTAATGTCTCTGCTTTTTAATATGCTGTCTAGGTTGGTCATAACTTTCCTTCCAAGGAGTAAGCATCTTTTAATTTCATGGCTGCAGTCAAGGTAGAAGCTATATAGTCTTTTAGGATTTAGACTCTGAAATTACATAATAGGATATATGCTACATACCCATTTCAAATAGTCACAAGCCTGCCCAGTTTCAAGGGCATGGACTTCAAGATAGGAAGAGCATCAAAGAATCTGTGGTTCTTTGT
Source organism: Bison bison bison (assembly GCF_000754665.1). NCBI lineage: Eukaryota > Metazoa > Chordata > Mammalia > Artiodactyla > Bovidae > Bison > Bison bison. The sequence goes on from NW_011495080.1 coordinate 3,903,825, forward strand.
ATTGATAAAAGGGCCACAGCATCCTACAAATTTTAACTTTCTTTCCTATTTTCTAAATCTTTTGTCTTTATACACTGCAGTTTAAGTAAATTCTTTGGATGTTTTAAATAGTTTGCCAATTTTCTCTGGAATGTGTCTAATCTAATGTCTAAACCATAAATTATTTCCTTAATGCAAAGATTAAAATGTCATCCATAGCAATCTATTTGGTTCTTTGTTAAGACTGGCTAGTCTTTTTGTTTTGAGAGCATCTTGTTCTTTTATCATGTTTTTGATGCAAACCTTATTTTTTAAAAGTTTGAAACATACTCTTTTTATATTCTACAATTAGTAATTCCATTTCTGAAGTTATTGGGAACTAATTCAACTCCTTATGACCTCTGCTTGACTCCAGCTCTCGGTTACCTATCATTTGGGGTTGTGAATTCATGTATTAATAAAGTTTAAACATGAGAAGAATCAAATCCTAAAATAGGCCTATTCCTCTAGAGAATAATTGTTTTGCTCTTCCAGGACAAGTTTTTTGGTCATCTCTCTGCTGATGAGCATGTTTTTTCTATTTTACCCTTGCACTGAAGATGTAACCCATCAAAAATTCTAGGCTTTACATATTGGTTCTAATTCTATATCCACTCTTGAACAGGCCCAAGGTCCTGTCTTCAGCAGTGATGCAGCTGTTAAAACTGAAGCCTCTTGGTTAGTGAATCTGACAAATGCCTCCAAGGCAGTGGCAATATCAGTATCATCTTGCTGCTCCAATTTTTCCTTTTCTCTTTATTTTCACTCCCAAGGGACCTCTTACTCTCAAACAAGGTCAGCAATACACTTAAAAGACAGTTTATTACACTATATGCAGCTTTTCTAACTGCTTTATACTAGCAAATTTTCCAGATTTTTTAGCTTTCCCCCTTGCCAGAAATCCAAGTCCCTTCATTTCATTTTTATGTGGTCATTTCCAATAGTTTTTCCTCCCCATTTCCTTTGACCTAGAACCTACAGATTTGTCATATATTATGCAAGATCTTTTTACCTCATCAAATCCAATTATTACAAAGGTGACATAATTGGGCATTTTAAAAATCACCAGTTCTTAAATTGAAAATCAAAACCATGGTGATTTTGTATTAAAATTATTTGTCTTTAAAAGCATATTGTATTGAATGGATAAAGAACAAGGCCCTACTGTGTAGCACAGGGAACTATATTCAATATCCTGTGACAAGCCATAATGGAAAGGAATGTAAAAAAGAATTTATAAATATATATATGTAACTGAATTACTTTGCTGTACAGCAGAAATTGACACAAGATTGTGTAATTTTACAGAAATTTACACAAGATTGTAAATCAACTATACTTCAATTTAAAAGAAGTATGTCAAGTTTACATTAAGTATGGTTACACTGTAATTTTGCATCATTTATAAAGTTACAAGAGTGCATTAAAATTCAAAGCATAATGTTTTCTGGCATTTAAAATAAATTTTAAATTAATAAATTTAATACATCGTTTTGAAACATGAATATCTTATCTTTCATTTGTAAAACACTTTCGAAATTTACATGTAATCATGTCAAAAGGCAGAAGAATGATATGACACTGAGAGATACTTTTTCTGAACTATATCTAATGCTTATATAAGTTCCTTGGATGTGTGCTAAGTAGCATGTACTAGTTAAGGTTTATTAAAGCAACTAATTGGATAAAGCTGATGTGTGATACTGGCAGAATAATACAACTTTAAAATACCAAGTGTGATTTTTTGACTTTCTAAAGTCTAGATCTAGGACACCTTGCAATACACGTATAAACAAGCTGGTGATCATTTGCTTAACATGTTATATTTTAATAAAAAGGGGGAAATTTCCATCTTTTAGGATTTTATTTTACATCCTTAGATGTACTGGTAAAATATTCACTAGCTTGTCATATCTTGATGTCAATTTTACCTGATTTTTCTTTCCATATGAAAAAAGTGTCACTCAAGTAATAACTATTTTAATGAAACTGGCAAAATTGCTTTCCTTGGTTCAAAATTACCAAAAAATCTCATGTGAATTCCCCTAAAGTTGCATAAAGAGACATGATGTTGTAGAGACCACAAAACTATACTAAGAATAGGGCTTTTACATGAGGATTTTGCTGGAAATTATTATTACTATTTTTTTTTAAATTCTAACCTTAAACAATAATTAATGATCAGTGAAAGGATAATCACCAGTATTTGATTCAAAATAATGGCTAGATGACCAAAATATAAATTGCATTCTTCAACTGCCACTCTCTAAACAGCTTAAAATACATGTTAGATTGTGAGCCCTAACACATGAACCAATCTTGCATGTGAAATCAGCACACTGTGAGTGAAATTAGCAAGTCAGATGTAGAATACGCTGCAAACCTGATACTGATCAATTATGCCCCAAGCAGAGCAATCAAGGAGTGCTATCTTCGAAAGTAAGCCTGTTGACCTGAAAGGATGTGAAACAACACTCATGGTGATTTCACTCCTTCTAATCTGTCTGGTAACACTAACAAAATATGTCAGTTGGAATGAGCCATGTAATATAAACACAAGGAAGAAGTGAGGCCCCATAAAGACAGGTGGAAAAGAAGCAGAAACATGACAATCAAAAGAGTCACAGTGCTCAGAAAAGCAAAGGGGGAAATGCAGTCTTTCAAGGGGCTATCATACTTATCCCCCCATTCATAGAATGACAAAGTCTCTGCAAGATCAGAACACCAACTCGTTTAAAGAAAAGCTTTTCATAGTCTGAGCACACAGGGGAAATCCATACAGCCTTTTACCATCTGGGGTCCAACTCCTTTCCTTCAAAAGCATGTATTGGTGCTTGAGAAAATAACAGTGTGTTCCAGGACCCCACAGCTGTAGCTTTGAATCATTTTTGACAGAGCTTCAGACCCTACGTGGTGGTATAAAAGGGTCTGATCATAAACACTACTTTACACCTGCTACAAAACTAAAAGAATCTGCCTGCCAATTAGGAGACGTGGGTTTGATCATTGGGTTGGGAAGATCCCCGGAAAAGGAAATGGCAACCCACTCCAGTATCCTTGCCTGGGAAATCCCATGGACAGAGGAGCCTGCTAGGCTAATGTCCAGGGAGTCACAAAAGAGTTGGACACGATTTAGTGACTAAGCAACAAGACTAGTGGTCAATGAAATGATAAAGGGTGCATGAGAAAGGTGGCTTATGAAATTGTTCAGGGTACGTTCCTGTTCCACAATGCCAACCCACGGCTACCAGGGTGCTACTTTAACAAACATTACGGTATGAACCTAGTAGTCTATGAATTCTCAGAAGTAAGGAAAATGGTTGGTGTATGTATTCTTAGACTTTGGCTTAACCTCTCTGCCTCAATTCCTTTTAGCTACAAAATGAGGACAGTAACAGTGCCTGCTTCATAGACCATAAGTTAGTTGAAGGGTATGTAATATGATTTTACAAAGTGCTAGATTTATACCATTCCAAAGTTGTTAGCTATTCCAATGACATTATCTTTTCCATTAACACTGATTTTCATATATTTATCCAACTTGTCAGTTTTCATATTTTTATGAGCTTCCATCTCAACCATTTGAACACAACATTCCTCACAGACAGTAAATGGAAAATGTGTTACATGTGTTTTTCTAAAAACAAACAACAGAATAAAGGCAAAGTATAATAGCAGGTCTGTCAGAACAAAAACTCCAATGAAAATTAACTACTCTAATGAAATAAATTGTCAAAATTTCACCAGATTAATAAAATTTTTAATTATACAGATGACATAGATTTTTCTCTATTATTATATACAATTGAATTCATGCCCAGCATATTCCTTCTTCTGAATAAAGTTGTTAATATACCTGGCATGACACCTCCTAATGTACTAGACCTTTCTCCAGTATTTTATTTTGAAATAAGTGTACACTTAGAGAAGAGTTGTAAATACAATAGAGTATTTCTATACTGAGAGTGTGTATGTGTATATATATACACACACACACACTATATACAGAGTATATTGCTATATACTCATACTTAACCATTGTGCAATTAACAAAACTAAAAAGTCCACACTGGTATACTACTACAGACTCTAGACTTTATTTTGATTTCCCCTGCTTCTCCGCAAACATTCGCCCTCTGTTTGAGGGTCTAATCCTTCATATTTCATTGAATTTAGTTGTCATGTCTTTAGTTTCCTCTAATCTATGACAGTTCCTTGGTCTTTGTCTTTCATGATTTCAAACCTTTTGTAGTGTGCTCACTAGTTATATAGTTTTTTTGGTATTTTCCCAGGATTAGACTGTGGTTATAGATTTTCCGGGAGGATCCCACAGAGATGAAGTGCTCTTTTCATCTGACCACATCAGGGGCTACATGATATCTATGCCTTATTGTGCTGTCAATGCTGAACACTTGCAAGGTGGTGTCTATCAAGTTTCCTCACCTTCAAGTTATTCTTTTTCCCTTTCCAGATACTCTGCTAGGTCACCATGTCCAGTATACACTCCAGAGCAAGGGAATTGACTTTGGCTCCTATAGCGGGGAAGAGTGTCAAAGAATTTGTGGATATGTTAAAACTGGTACAGGAGAACAGGGAAAAAGAGGATGGTCATGTCCCAGGTGTTTGGCGAGTCCCTGGGACAGGCCACCAAGTGAGGATCCTTGCCTGGGAATCCCATGGACAGAGGAGCCTGGCGGGGTTACCGTCATACAGGAAAGAATTTAAGACTGAGCCACAGCAAAGCAAAAGCAGGTTTATTTAGAGAGATACACATCCCATAGGCAGAATGGTGTTATCTCAGAAAGTGAGAGGGACCTCAAAAGATGGGGTAGTTAGTTTTTGTGGGCTGGGTAAAACTACAGGCTAATGTGTGGCAGAATTATTCCAACTATTTTGGGGAAGGGTTGGGGATTTCCACGAATTGGACCATGATCCACTTTTTGACCTTCTATGATTGGCCTCCGAATGGTCATGGCATCCATGGGAGTGTCATTTATTATATGCTAATGTAGATAGATGGGGAAACAGTGGAAACAGTGTCAGACTCTATTTTTTGGGGCTCCAAAATCACTGCAGATGGTGACTGCAGCCATGAAATTAAAAGATGCTTACTCCTTGGAAGAAAAGTTATGACCAACCTAGAAAGCAAATTCAAAAGCAGAGACATTACTTTGCCAACTATGGTTTTTCCAGTGGTCATGTATGGATGTGAGAGTTGGACTGTGAAGAAAGCTGAGCGCCGAAGAATTGATGCTTTTGAACTGTAGTGTTGGAGAAGACTCTTGGGAGTCCCTTGGACTGCAAGGAGATCCAACCAGTACATTCTAAAGGAGATCAGCCCTGGGTGTTCTTCGGAAGGAATGATGCTGAAGCTGAAACTCCAGTACTTTGGCCACCTCATGCGAAGAGTTGACTCACTGGAAAAGACCCTGATGCTGGGAGGGATTGGGGGCAGGAGGAAAAGGGGACGACAGAGGATGAGTTGGCTGGGTGGCATCACTGACTCGATGGACATATGTTTGAGTGAACTCCGGGAGCTGGTGATGGACAAGGAGGTCTGGCGTGCTGCGATTCATGAGGTCGCAAAGAGTCAGACACAACTGAGCGACTGAACTGAACTGAATGTATTATGATGAACATATAATGAGGCTCAATGTCAAAGTGAAATCTTTCGCCATCTTGGGCCCAATGAATTCTAACTACTTTTTGTCCTAAAAACAAACAGCAACAGGTTTTTCTCAACTGCTGTGTCATTCTTTAGGAGTGATGCCCTGCCCTCTTCCCTCTGGTCTCAAAACCACCACAGAAATAAATACTTCAGGAAAGATATTTCAAGGCTATATAAATAACCTGTGTCTGTAATTTAAGGGTTGTCCAAAGCCAGTTTTACATATATCACTTTCTTTGACCTTTACAAGAATTCCTTACCTTATGAATACATATACTGAGCCTGAAATAAAGTCAGCTCACTATAAGAAAAGGGTAAATTCCCAAGTTCATGGTAAGATTACATTATAAGGCAGTGCTAATTCTGTTGTTCAGTACCAGCACTGGAAGATTTCAATGGCCAAACAGCAAATTGGGGAAAAAATTAAGCAAACCCACTCATTGGGATTAATTCCTTTTCCTGCAGACTAATCTTGAATAGAAAGTAAAGCGGGCTGGGCTAGGAGACAAACATTTCATACTCTAGCTGTGTGTGCAACAAAAATCACCGTTCCCCTTGTAAGTTGAGAGTATTGTTTACCAACCTAAGAATGTCTACTTGATTTTCTTCTCCAAAAAAATAAGACTCTGGATGTTCCACCCCTGGAAGATCACCTGGAGAAGAGAATGGCTACCCATTCCAGTACTCCTGCCTAGAGAATTTCATGTACAGAGGAGCTGGTGAACTACAGTCCAAGGGGCTGCAAAGAGCTGGACATGATTGAGTGACTGAACACACACAGATTCTGAACAACTTAATCAGTTCTTCACAGATATCTGAATCCCAATGCAGGATATAGTGTTGACCAAAGACTAAGAGTTTCAGGTAAACCTATTTTCCAACTATTGAATCAAATTTTACTCATTCTTTCATAACAATTTTAGTAAATATCTTTAGTTAGTACCATTCATATCTGAAAGTTTGTAACACTGAAATTCTATAGAACAAAAAAACCTAGATATACTAGTTTACATAGATTTAGTTAATATTTATAGGGCTTCCCTGGTGGCTCAGAGGTTAAAGCGTATGCCTGCAATGCGGGAGACCTGGGTTCGATCCCTGGGTCAGGAAGATCCCCTGGAGAAGGAAATGGCAACCCACTCCAGTATTCTTGCCTGGAGAATCCCATGGGCAGAGGAGCCTGGTGGGCTCCAGTCCATGGGGTAGCAAAGAGTTAATATTTATAAGGCAGTTTTACATATATTTCCTCATTCTATCCTTTCAACCATCTTATGAGATAAAGGGGAAAAAATGACCAATTCCATTTTACAGATGATGCTTCTAAGGTTTTAAGGTGTTTACTGCTAGCGTTAGTAAATGCTATCTACTTGAAAATAGATAGAACAATGCTATCTACTTGAAAACAGACAGAACTATGCTGTAATTCTACATTTGAGCTACACTGATGGATATTCACTCTTTTTATTTATATATGAATTTGCCTTAGCATAACTGGATGGATCAGATTATTTCTTTTAGACAAAATGGATATTATGTCAGAGCTTGTGACACTTGGTTAAATCACATTTTTTTTTCAAATCGTAGAACATATGTTCATATGATAAAAAACAAAAAATACAGAAAAAAAATAAAACGAAGAAAAGAAAAATAATACCCAGGGGTAAATATGTTTGCTATTTATTGTATTACCTCCTAGTAACATTTCACATAGTGAAGATCAAATTGCATCTATAATCACAAATTCAGTTGAAACACATATACTTTTCACTAGTAAAGATTCTTCAAGGACATTTGTTAGCATTTACCACTAATAAAATAGTAAAAATCTATGTGATGCTTATCTGCTAGTAACGGTTCTAAGTTCTTACCATATACGAACATATGCAGTCTTCATCTCAACACTATGAGCACATTTTAAAGAATAGAAAATTGACTTCATGGTGATATGATAGAACATTAACTGAAAATATCACAATTTACTCTGTCTTCCCACTATTCCTTGATGCTCAGCTTGTTCACAATTTATAAAACGTGGTTAATGTTAAGTTCTGACATGACATGTATTATTAACATAAATGTATTCTGCTTTGCCTGGAACTGTGGATTAAATATACTATGAAGTGAAACATAGTTTTTATTAGACTGTTGTGTAAGTGGTACCAAAATAAAAGGGTAATAAAAAGCAAGGCAGCCTTTATATTTTCAATTATTGTAGACTGCCTGTAATACTGATTTTAAGCCTCATGGCCAGAAACCCACTGAATGACATTCTTGTCTGAAGAACAGTCGTTACTGTTGGACGTCACCTTCTCTCCGTGATCACAGTATCTGGTGGTATGGTTTAGGAAAAGGAAATTGCGGCATGGCAAAGCAAAATTACTTATATATGATCAGTCAATAAACAGCCAGCTGGATCAGGAAAAATCTGCTGGGTGAACTATTTTGTTCTGGCAGACCACATTGCCTTTCTATCTTAAAACTACAGAAAACCTTCTAGAGTCTTTCAGAAATGCGGAAGGACCTAAGTCCATATACTAACAATACTAAATGTGAGCGAAGACCCAGTGAATGGGCATGCTTGCCTTGCTACTGCCAGTCTGGAATTGTTTATAGGAATAAGCAGTTGTCCTATTTTGTCATAAACACAGATTTTTTTTTTTTTCTCACTACAGATACAGAGAGAACATTTCCTTTTAACTGGAAAAAAAAAAATTCCCTTTCAAAGCAAGTTTCCATCATTCAAAAAGATATCTGGAGCTGAAATGCCCTTTACCTGCTTTATTTACATGAGAAACAGGGCAGAAAGAGACTTGAAGCTCTCCACCATCTAATTTCTCTAAGCTACAGCCATTGATTCTTTGTAAGTTTATTTATTCAAAACAACAGCACAAACAATTCTTTTTTCTTGGGTCAGCAGCTTACTGAATTAACATCAATCATCAAAGGAGACGGGGCTGAAAGGAAGATGGAAGCCCATTTTCTCAGAGATTGATTTTTTTTTTAAGCCAAAACACACAGGCATAAGCAGGAGGCTATTTACCATTGAAAAGGTTCAACTTGAAAGTCACAGCTGAAAACTGGGCACTCACAGGACTGTCCAGGTTCCTTGAAATCCAAAAGAATTTTTACTCATGTATTTCTTTATGATGGCCTGTGAAGTTTGATTACTTCACCATTTAAAGCCCACCTGAACAATTCAAAACACGGGGAGGGGAGGTTCTGAAGGAGAGGGAAGTGGATCAATGCTGGTGTTTATTATAATGATTTCCTAATGGCTTTCTCTACTCTCTTTACTTACTTTGATGTATTTAAAGTGGGAAAAGTTCATCAAAGACCTCTTTGATTAGAAGCTTAAATGTATTTAAATAACTATCTTTGGCATGTTTTAGAGGTGATTTGCTCCATAGGTCCTGGCAAAAAATTCTTCTTTGAAAGCCTTGATTTGCCTCTTGCTAGGAATTCTACTCAATTACTTTTCTTTGTAAGGTGGGGGTCAAGAGTTCTGGCTTGAAAATGAAGTCAGAAGGGTCAGTATTTCTGAGACTAAGAACTGCAAAAAGTAATTGGTTTATATCCATTTTACACCCTGCCATGTCAGGGGAATGTGCTTGCTTCCTACAGCTTTTCTGGAGATTTATGTAAGGTGAGGAATGCATTAGACCAAGCATGTGTAAACTATAGGCCTATTTCAGTAAAATGTGCTATACTCTTTGTTTTAGGTATTTTTAAACATTTGCCATCAATTTTAGGAGAGAATGTGAGATTTTCAGTCTAGGACACAAGTAAATAAAGATGAAAGAATGGTCCAATATGCCTGGGTTGGCTGACAGAAAGGACCTTGTGTTATCGCTATTTCCTCTCAAATTGAGACAAAATTTATTTCAGTTAATAATATGATATCAAAGCCATCAATCACCTTCTTGTCTAAGAATGAAGTAGGGACATCCATTTGCTCTCCCAATGTAAAACGAAGATTTTTATCCTCAGATTCAGAGAGATTATGCTCAGAAATAAAGGGAGAAAATAAATTCATCCATTAAATTAAATCAGTATGAAAGACTTTTACCTAATTTAAAAACAAAAAAATACAACAACAACCCACTAGTTTTCAATGAGATATGGTTTGCTACTCATTTTAAACTTTCTTTTTAGTCCCACAGTTAGAACATAGAGATTAGGGGACTAATGTTATCTATGGCCATTTTGAGTAATCTTTCAGCATCAACATCCTACCTTGCTGATGTTCTGTGCTGAGAAAATGCAAAATGGAAGGAGAAAATAAATGCCTGCCACAAAGAATGACTGGCAATTTCCACTGATTATAAAGCCATTCAATGAGGATTAGGTGAAACTCCAGTAAAGCTAAAAATACTCCCGAGGGCCAGCTCTCTGGGCATGATAACACAGCCTCATAGCAGTGCTGTGAACATCAAGCTGAAGGCTCTGCTCTGAGTGGCCGTGTGTGGCCATCCACAGTGAGAAGAAGGCTCAGAGGCCTTCAGAGATGGGAAAAGGGATATATTAGATCACAATCAATTATGAGAAAAAGTGAAAAAGTGAAAGTCACTCAGTCATGTCTGACTCTTTGCAACCCCATGGACTATACAGTCCAGGGAATTCTCCAGGCCAGAATACTGAAGTGGGTAGCCTTTCCCTTCCCCACGGGATCTTCCCAACCCAGGGATCGAACCTAGGTCTCCACATTGCAGGCAGATTCTTTACCAGCTGAGCAACAAGGGAAGCCCAAATATGAGAAGGGGAACTTAAAGACTTATCACATGCTTATCAAAATGCTTTGAGACTGTTTAAAAGCATGGTTTGCAACAAAGATAGCACAAGGAAGGAAAGTGGAAGTCGCTCAGTCGTGTCCGACTCTTTGTGACCCCATGGACTATATATTCCATGGAATTCTCCAGGCAAGAATACTGGAGTGGGTAGCCTTTCCCTTCTCCAGGGGATCTTCCCAACCCAGGTATCGAACCCAGGTCTCCCGCATTCCAGGCATATTCTTTACCAGTTGAGCCATAAGGGAAGCCCTAAGGAAGGAAAAGGCTTTGTAAATTCTGAAAAAGAATGCACCTAAGTGGTGCATTCCCCTGTAGAATGATTGTCTGTCTTCAAAAGAACAACATGTGGGAGAGAAGCATCAGACTTTCAGGGACATTCGAACGTGTCCTGCTTGTTCAAGGATGCGAGCGCTGGAAAAAAAGTAGTCCAAGGCAAGGGCCTAAGTTATTGACATATAATAGATAAGAGGGATTTTAAACAAAACAGAAGTACTGAGATTGGTTTGAACACATCAAGAATAACCAGACAAATATAAAAATGGAATATCAGAGTAAAAGAAGTAAGATTAATCAAGTAGAAAGAGAGGGTAGAAGTTATCAAGAGCTGGTCTGGCGACACAATGTGGAAATTTTAAAGGGGAAAAAAAAACAAAAGGAGAATGAGACCAGGTGTGCGATGACATTTATGACCTCCAAAATTTTTTTTATTTGAAAATAAACATAACCTTGAGAAATCAGTTACTTTAATAAAGGGGTCAGCATGAGGGAAACAGTTGGGAGTAAATTGCATTAAATTATTTCCCTGTGAGTGAACACACAGAGTAATAAGCTGTGAAGAATGTAATTCTGTACTTACATTGTGTTTTGCAAGCAAAGTGGGAAATTGAGAATTACTGAACCTTGCTTAAGTTCTTATCCAAATGAGTGTTTCAAGATTCCATCTAGTTTTAGAACTGGAGTTAGTATGTGGGATAAAGCAGTCCATCTACAGTGCTACAAAATGGCCCAGCAAATTTGTTATACATGGGATTAAACCTAACCAAAGAAGGCTATTTGTATTTATACAGCACTATTACTTAGGTAAGATCTTGGAGGTTACTCCACGTATACAGAACAGCTTTACTGAGGCATAATTTCCACACCATTAAGCTCACCTTTTTTAAAAAGTTTATTCTTAACTTAAACAAAACAGCAGAAAGCAGAGCCTTATTAAAAAATAGTCAATGGAAGTTTAAGAGCACAGTTACGGTGATGCATTTTAAGTTCGGTATACTGTTGAACACATAACAGGACATTAAATAAACATTCGAATTTACTAAGTGATGAAGGCACTCTAAGAGATATCTACCAATGAAAGTAATAAACAAAACACCAAATCTTTAAGTTAAAGCTAACAAGAAAAAAAAAAAGAATTCTATTTTGATGCTATTTAGCAGAAAGGGAAGGATTTCAGAGTGACTATTTCCTGAGCAGCTTTGGAGTGGGGAAAAGGGATGGAACTTTCATTTACCTTGTAACCATCAAGGTACTGAGCCCAGTTTTTTGCACACAGTGATGACTTAAACATTTGCTAAATTAAATGGAAGAATAACGGAAGTTGGAATGTAGAAAGAAAGCAAAATGCAACGTGAACAAGGCAAACTTTCAAACACAACCCTGGAATTCCAGATTGAAGCTCTGGAATTTCACACTCACAGGTGACAACTTGGATGACATTTTTTTTTTTAATTGCCTGCAATACATTTGACATCTGAGATCTGAGAATTTCTACTACATATCCCTTGTGTGGAGATGGAGCTGACAAAGATGGAAGTGTCTAAGGATGAAATCATGGAACAAATCTAGCGCAGTAAATCACTGGGACAGGGTACTCTGATCCATGGATTTGGTAGAATCCATGTGCAGTGACAAAAACATGGGGATTTGTCACCCGTTCCTATAAAACAGCAGCACATCTTAACTGTAACAAAGATGTCAATAAGACATCTTATTTGTAATTCTTTTTATCTAGAATTTAAAACTAAGGAATAAAGGAAACATTAAGAACCACCAAACTAATAAGTTTTATGTCATGCATAGGAAATAAGCAATTCAAATAAAACAGGACAATATTCTATAAAGATAAGACAAGCACAGAGCCGGCAGTGTGGTGTTGGAGAAGACTCTTGAGAGTCCCTTGGACAGCAAGAAGATCAAACCAGTCAATCCTAAAAGAAATCAACCCTGAATATTTACTGGAAAGACTGATACTGAAGCTGAAGCTCCAATACTTTGACTACCTGATGCAAAGAACTGACTCACTGGAAAAGACCCTGATGCTGGGAAAGACTGAAGGCAAGAGGAGAAGGGGGAGACAGAGATGAGATGGTTGGCTGGCATCACTGACTCAATGGACATGAGTTTGAGGAAACTCAGGGAGATAGTCCAGTTGGTAAAGAATCCACCTGCAATGCAGGAGACCCCAGTTCAATTCCTGGAGCAGGAAGATCCACTGGAGAAGGGACAGGCTACCCACTCCAGTATTCTTGGGCTTCCCTGGTGGCTCAGCTGGTAAAGAATCCACCTGCAATGTGGGAGACCTGGGTTTGATCCCAGGGTTGGGAAGATCCCCTGGAGAAGAGAAAGGCTACCCACTCCAGTATTCGGCCCTGAAGAATTCCCTGGACTGTACAGTCCATGGGGTCACAAAGAGTCAGACATGACTGAACGACTTTCACTTCACTTCACCTCAGCGAGACAGAGATGGACAGAGAAGCCTGGCATGCTGCAGTTCATGGGGTCGCAGAGTCGGGCATGACTTAATGACTAAACAACAACAAGACAAACGTATCAGTATAAAGAATAATTATAACACCATCAAAATAAGAGAGGCAAGAACGCTAAACCCTGGAGATTGATCATGCAATCCCATTCCCTCTGTCTCTCTCTCTCGCACATACACCATATATTTGTACTCCCAAATGACAACTGTATGTGAATTTTTGAAAAGCTTTCTATAATATACATAAGAACTTCCTACTGCAAATACAAAGTCTTAATCATAGACAATCTTTTCACTAGTGAAAATTACCAGGAAAACAAGAAATAGTTCTACAGCATGTTTGTTTAAATATCACACAGACATTTAATGTCCTGTTAACTACTATATTGACTTAAGAAAAGTAAGGCAACCCTGGGGGGAAAAAAGGAGAAGGTGGTAGTTAATAAATGCCTTATGGGAAATGAATGAATCACAGAAAGCAAAGTTCTCTCCCTTCCACCTTGCCAAGATCACATCTCATCTTGAATGTACTCGGTCCTGTTCCTACACATGAAAAGGGGCAATACTAAAGAAGGGCAATCCAACTGTGTAGAAGAAAGAACTGTTGAAATTAGGACTATTTAGCCTGGCCATTAAATGAATGCCTTCGAACTGTGGTGCTGGAGAAGACTCTTGAGAATCCCTTGGACAGCAAGGAAATCAAACCAGTCAATTCTAAAAGAAATCAACCCTGAATATTCAATGGAAGGACTGATGCTGAAGCTGAAGCTCCAATACTCTGGCCACCTGATGTGAAGAACTGACTCATTAAAAAAGACCCTGATGCTGGGAAAGATTGAAGGCGGGAAGCAAAGAGGATGACAGAGGGTAAGATGGTTGGATGGCATCACTGATTCAAAGGACATGAGTCTGAGGAGACTCAGGGAGATGCTGAAGGACAGGGAAGCCTGTCGTGCTGCAGTCCACGGGGTCACAAAGAATCAGACACGATTGAGCGACTGAACAAGAAGCCTGGCCATTATGTTAATGTGACTAATATATTTAATGGCTGTCACAAAAGGATTAGATCTATTCTATAGTGCTCTCCAAAATATGTAGACTAGGTTTTTCACTTATTTAAAAAATAAAATTCTGAGCACATTCTAAATGTAATATACTATGCTGTGTAAGGTGAGGTACAAGATACAAGGTAATCAGACAAGAATCCTGTTCTTAAAGAGTCTAGAGTCTAGAAAGGAAAATAAGACACAAAGTTAGAGTATGAGTGCACCTTGTATCTGGAACAATGCCTGGTATATAATGGGCACTCAATAACTTTCTTTTTTAATGAATGAATGAGTGATTGCAACTCTCATCCCGCTGATCTTGTGACCCTCTGCTTGACTGAGTTGCATTAGTGGAGCTGACTCATGTGCTTCAGTAAATCTGCAGGCTCATGGAGTAAGCAACCTTCCCAAATGCTGCTGTTCTTTATTCATGAGACAAGTACAGATAATGTACAAGGCAGAAACGATCAACTGCCAGATAAGAGAACCAAACAGAACTATGTGAATTTAGAGGTGGAAATTAGAAGTAAAAATTACAAGAAGGCAGATTTCATCTCCATCTAATAATTGAAACTGTCCAAAACAGGAACAAATACTGCAACTCCTGGCTTCCCAAATCAAAACTGTGCTTTCTGACGGCTCTCATCAGAGGGTTATTTTACACTCATTTCCACTCCTACCCTGTTATCAGGAAATACAGTCCAGGGCTATTTATCTTAGCAGGGCCATCAGGAATACAGTCAGCTCTAAATCGAATGGTCTACCAAGTAGAATGATTTGTTCACACTAGAAGCAGACAACTAGTAAATCAGCCCTAAGAATCTTGCAAAATAAAGTCAACTCTCCCCTGGTTGAGAACCATAGGCTTACACACAGCCTGTCGTGTGTTTCTGTAATACACTGCCTGGTGGTTATGGATAACCTGGGGCTTTCTAAGGTGATTTCACATATCCTTAAAGAGAACTATGAAGACAAAAAGGCTTCATAGATTGATATGCTATTACATACATGTACAGATATACCATTCTGCTGCTGCTAAGTTGCTTCAGTCGTGTCCGACTCTGTGCGACCCCATGGACTGCAGCCTACCAGGCTTCTCTGTCCATGGGATTCTCCAGGCAAGAACACTGGAGTGGGTTGCCATTTCCTTCTCCAGATATACCATTCTAGCAGATGCTAAATCAATTTTTATCTACAGAGGCAACACTGGGTCATAGAGACCAATCAGTACAAACTCTCTTGAATAGCATATAATAATCAAATTATGACTCCAGCAAATGGCTTTGGGTAAAGTGAGAACATATTTTGACACTTTTTTTGTGGAAAAAAAAAATGGTAAGTTTGCAGTTGATTTTTCCTTTTGGTGGTGAGTCTGTTCATCATTTGCTAGTATAAAAACACAATCACCCAATCACTTGTCTATGACTCTATTACCATAAAGGTAAACCGCAGCATATCCCTCTTCCATTCATTCATTTATGGATAAATACACAATAAAATAAAATTTAACTGTACTGACGTTTAAAGACTGAAAATAAAAATTCAACATAAACAACACTGAGTATTTTGTGTTTATTGAGTGCTACCTACTCTACTTTGCAATGCCTCACTATATTCAGCATTCTTTTCTTTAAAGATGCTAAAATTTTAAGTGATTTTCTTTCAAGAGAAAGCTCTAGCAATGTATCATGATGTCAACAGGCATGACCAAGGAGAATCAAAATGGAGGCACATTCAAACCAGTAATGGACGACTGGAGCTAATAGTGCAAAAGAAGCCTTGACAGTGTAAACATTTTTGGGAACTTACATTTAAAGCAGAACTATCAAGCTGGTAACCTATGAACCCAAACTAGAGTGCTGATTTATTTGGTATTTAACTTTTAAAAATTAGATAACAATTGATCATGAAGATTTCACATGAAAATAAAAACTATGATGTGTTTTTTATCAAATTTAGTCCATCTGTCTTCACTGAGATTATATTCCACGTGTCAAAGATTGACTGGACCTGAGTACAGGTTGGCCCCTTAGATGGAACAAGAGTCCTCCAATTCGCCCAAGTCATTCATTTATCAATCAAGCTCCTAACCGCATGTAAACCTGCAACCTTTATCTCAAGGTATGAATGTCTAATAAAGGTAAATAAAAGATCAGATCAAATCAGATCAGTCGCTCAGTCGTGTCCGACTCTTTACGACCCCATGAATCGCAGCACGCCAGGCCTCCCTGTCCATAACCAACTCCTGGAGTTCACTCAGACTCACGTCCATCGAGTCAGTGATGAATAAAAGCAAAGATATTACAAAAATAACTTGAATAATCTTGGAATAAAATCAGATACACGTTTATACACACAGAGTTTTGAGCACTCACGAGT
>NW_011495080.1:3920583-3956077 GCF_000754665.1 Bison bison bison
CAATGAAACAGAAGAGCTCTATTGACCAGTGATCATGGTGAGGGTCTGGCCTGCACATATTTCATGTATGGATAACCAACAGGGTCATCTTGAAAACCTCCAAATTAATAATACATTGATAAGGAAGGAATTGTGAACTGCTTACACCCTCCCCACAAAGTTCAAGAGTTCTCTATGGATGAAGCTGGTGGAAAACACTAACCTAACATTTATTTAGCCCAAGAAATTAGGTATCATATGCTTTTAAGAACACGTCCTTCTTGAATCGCTAACTTGGAATTGATATTACCTTCTGAAATGTTGCTAATATGACTGAGTCTTTTCCCTTTCCCAGTCTCATTACATTCAGATGTTAGTACTAATAAGCATAATGTTAAGCATTGTAATTCAGCCTTTATTAGATTCAGGTATATAGATGGCATCCTAGTGAGTGTGGTGAATTTTGATCATTATTTCCCCACTCAAGTTGTGTTCATCTTCCTGCTGAGAGGATGATCACTGAGTTGTACCGCAAGCCCAAGGGACCCATTATTTATTATATTACATTTTATGGTGTGGAGTAAATAAATAGCATTAAAGTGCTAAATTCATTCACAGAGATGAACTGTATTCATAAACTGTAGAAATTCTTTAAATCAAGCCTAAGCTGCTAATAGGCTCTTCATAAAAATGCAGAAAACATCCACTGTAATATGGGAGCAATAAACGGAGGCAGCTGGGTTAACACACAGAAATATAAGAAGGCAAACATTGTAGGCAAGGCACATAAACGGCATATAACCAAATCATGAGGTTAAACACACGAACCTCACTGAGTAATCTGTCATTTTCATGTAACTGGATTGTGAAAATTCATACCATAATGTAATTATCATAATAGAAGAACTCAAAATCAACTAAATGTAGGAATGTGTGAAGAATTCAGCAATCTTGACCCCCTCCTAAGATGTCCCTTAATTACTGCTCATTTTGTCTTAATCGGCTTGTCTTCTATTAAAAGCCCATTCGGCAGGGAATGTGCATGCATTTGTCTTTTGTATTATATATAATCCACTCTCATTTCCATTGCTGATTTTCAGGGTCTCATGCAACTGCTATGAAAGGTTTTCTAGCCACCAATCCTTTGGGGTTTTCTTTCCCCAACCCTCATGTGACTTCTAATCATTTGAGGCAAACTACAACTCCGCATTTTTCTCTTGGCAGATTGAAGCTCAGTAGGGCTTGGGAGTGACACAAATCCTTTGGATTCTACCTCAGGTCGGTGTAGATCTCCAGAGTCCAGGCCCTTACTACCCTGGCACCTGTTCCTCCTTATACAATGCTGCACCAGCACTATGCATGTAGCCAGGAGCATTTTAACAACAGGAATCATGAATTTTCTGTGCCAATTAAAACATTCATTTTGTATTATAAGGTGGTTCAATACAGATACAAAGAACAAAGAAAAATGAGCATTAACAACAAAGTATCATCATAAGTACTTAAAAACATACTTAAGAGGATTACCATAGAAATTATAATTAACATATAAAAGGTACCGAGGAGAAAGACACACCTGTTGTCTCTTTGTTTTTAGCATTTCTAAGCCAATCAGAGATGACGGGAAGCACCCACTCCAGTGTTCTTGCCTGGGGAATCCCAGGGATGGGGGAGCCTGGTGGGCTGCCGTCTATGGGGTCGCACAGAGTCGGACACGACTAAGCAACTTAGCAGCAGAAGTATCAGTGTAACACACACAGAATGGACCAGAAGGCAGAGCCAGGTGTACAGAAGAGAGTCAGAAGTCTGGAAGCAGCAGAGAACTTCCAAATGGAGGCACATAAGGGCGCAACGAGACAAAGCAATGGCGTGTGTGGCTTACCAAGTAACAATCTGAGTCAGGGCATAGGAACAAGGAACGGAACTTTCAAAAACTAGGGGAGGGACTTCCCTGGTGGTCCAGTGGTTAAGGCCCTGTGCTTCCAAGCAAGGGGCAGGGGTTCAAACCCTGATCAGGGAACTAAGACCCCACATGCTGCACAGCACAGCCAGCCATAAACAAACACACACATGAATAAAGTAATTGCTGGGTACTTTTAAATGTTATTAAAAAAAAAAAAAAACTAAGGGACTAAATGGAGAGAATACCAAGGGGAAAACATACACAAGAGAAAAGGCAAGAGAGACAAATCATCAATATGCAGAGACAAGAAGAACTACAAGGGAAGCTGGGAAAAGAAAAAAAAATATTACATGTAGTTATCACAATAGTCAATTTAGTAAGGTATATCAATATTTCAGGGATTTGGGGTAAAATCCATACCCAGCCATACCCAGTAATTTCTTCACTTGACTCTAAAAGTTGGTGTGGACTGACTGTATACACAGCTAGAGAGAAGGCCTGCTGTTGCTGCTGCTGCTAAGTCACTTCAGTCATGTCTGACTCTGTGCGACCCCAGAGATGGCAGCCCACCAGGCTCCCCCATCCCTGGGATTCTCCAGGCAAGAACACTGGAGTGGGTTGCCATTTCCTTCTCCAATGCATGAAAGTGAAAAGTGAAAGTGAAGTCGCTCAGTTGTGTCCGACCTTCTCGAGCCCATGGACTGCAGCCTACCAGGCTCCTCCATCCATGGGATTTTCCAGGCAAGAGTACTGGAGTGGGGTGCTATTGCCTTCTCCGAGAGGGAAGGCCTAGGGCCTAAGGCCAGGCAGATATCTGGTTCTTTCACATCAACTGCTGACATAGGCGGTATTGATGCTGTCTCCATCCCAGCTTCTCCAAAATCATATCCCGTTAGTACGAGGGAGGGTGAGATGGTGGAAAGTACCAGTGAGAAAGCAGTAATGAATACAGTTTGGGATTTCCAAAAGCAATAGTTCTAAGATTTCCGTGTACTGACATTAAATTAGGGAGCATGTCTCCTGAAAATAAGTTTGTACAAGTTGATTGAGTGACCTTGTTCCACATTCTTCATTTTGCACCTACAAGTCAGTAAGCACACTCTTAGGTTTGTGGATGAGCAGTCTTTAGAGACAAGTTCAAAAGTCATTCACCATGATCAGGGAAACAGCTCGGCAGAGTTTGACAGCACGGCTCACTAGTCTCAAAACACCTGCTTTGCTTGGTTTCCTGGAAACCACTTTACCACTTTCTCTTGGCCTTCTGCATTCTTACAATCTGCTACTTTTTTAAAACATTCTTTGACTACAGCTCTGTATCTTCCCAACCTCTCTGCTTTGCAGGTCTTGATCCTCTGACATCTTTCCTTCTTTATCCAGGCTGCCTCCAAGCAGATTTTATCCAGTCTCATGGCCTTAAGTGAAAAGTAAAACTCGCTCAGTTGTGTCCAACTCTTTGCAACCCTACAGACTGCAGCCTACCAGGCTCCTCTGTCCATGGGATTCTCCAGGCAAGAATACTGGAGTGGGTAGCCATTCCCTTCTCCAGGGGATTTTCCCGACCCAGGGATCAAATCCAAGTCGCCTACATTGCAGGTAGAGTTTTTACCATCTGAGCCACCAGGGAAGCCCATGGTCTTATGCAGCAACGAAATGTTGAAGACAAATTTTTATATACTGTCTTCCATGCTGACCAATGCAGTAGCCTGAAACTCCTGTGGCAGTTCAAATTTCAATTTAAATTCATTAAAATTAAGTAAAATATGAAATCAGTTCCTTGGTTTTACTAGCCACATTTTAAGTGCTCGGTAGGTATCCATGGCTAGTGGCTACCATATTGGAGAGTGAAGTTATAAAATATTTCTATCACAAATATTTTATCACAATAGCAAACATGCTACTGAACAATGATGGTCTAGCTCTCACTTTCAGACTTTCCATCATACACTCAACTAGTTATTCAACATTTTCACTGGATTATCTGACATCTCAAATTTAGTATTTCCAAAACTGGATTCATGATTTTACTCTCCAGCTAACTCTTCCCATAGTCTTCACCCTCTCTAGAAAACACATCTTTGTTCTTGTTGCTTAGGCCAAAATTTTGAGATATGCTTATTTTTTTTTTCTCATACCTATATTTGACCCACTGGTAAATCTTCATAAGACATCCAGAATATACCCACCTCTTAACTCCCTGCTGCCAACCTAGTGCATCCGGGACATCACGTCTCACCGAAATGACTGCAATGGCTTTCTACTCTGCTACGACTCTGCCCCCTACACTAAATTTTTCACGTGGCAGGCAAAGCAGTACTTGAAAAAGGTTAAATCAGATTATGACATTCTTCTCTTTAAAACTTTCCAATAGCTTTCCATCTGAGGATAAAATCCAAAGTCCTGACCACCATCTCCAAGACCTGAAGAACACTGTTCCCAGCATCTCTCTGACCCTATCTTTGACATCCTTGCTCACTTGTCTTCTGCTATTCTGGTTTTGAGGTTTTTGTGCTTACTTTTTCCTTTTCTCCCAGATATCTCATGGTTTGCTCCTGAACTTCATTTCAGTCTTGGCTTGAACATGCTCTCTGAGCACCCTGCTTTATTTTCCTTCACAATACATACTATACCTGACGTATTTTATACTGGCTTATTGTCTGACTCCTCCCATTGGAATATAAATTACATGAGAGCAGAGACTTTATTTTTTCCATTGCTTGTAACATAATAGGAGCTAGGTAAATATCTGCTAAATATAAACCAAAAATTACATCATTATGATACATGCCCTAACATAGGGATGTAGAAAAAGAAAATTTGCCAGATCTATTAACTCAGTCCACCAGCTGAGATGACCTCAATCAGGCAAATACTATTCAAAAATAGAGAGATTCAGGCACAAACAAACATGCAAGAGGAGCAGCCCACTAGTAATGAGTTACACATGCAGAAGGAAGGGAGAGTTAGAGAATCCAGGAAGAAAAGAAGGAAATTCCAGGGGTTCCTGTTCCTGGCAGAGACAAAGCAGTCTTGCAAGTTGAGTGGCTCAGCAAATCCCCTCCAGCCAGACTGTGCTGCTGTTTCCCTATCTGCTTGTTAGCGACTGACCTGCAGCATACAGTCAGAAATGGAATCACACTCAAACAAACCAGACATTCGCTGGGCAGCCAGTAAATGCCAGGACCTTTCCCGTAGATCACTTTAAGCCGACACTTAGAACATCACTGCCGGCCAGTTGTTACTTGCCCCGAATTACAGGCGAGGAAACAAGTTCAGGTGATTAAAGAATTCGCCTGAAGTCACAAAGCTCACAAGGCGAGAATCTCAACCTAAATGTGACTCCAAAGACCATGGGAAATTAATACAGCCACTGAGGGCAGTGTTTCAAGTATTGATAGCAAGGTAGGAACCAACTTTTGAACCAGACACTAAGATCACAAACAAGCATCCACCCCAACCACTTACTGGCAACGTAATGCTCATCACTAACGTGAGGGCGTCAAGTGAAAGCTTCTCAGTAGCGTCCGACTCTTCGGGACCCCATGGACTGTAGCCCACTAGGCTCCTCTGTCCGTGGAATTCTCCAGGCCAGAATACTGGAGCAGGGAGCCATTCCCTTTTCCAGGGGATCTTCCCAACCCAGGGATAGAACCGAGGTCTCCCACATTGAAGGCAGATTCTTTACCATCTAAGCTACCGGGGGAGCCCTAAACCAACCGTGAACCGTACTTCCAAAAGTTGAGATAACTAACCTCCAGAAAATTATGAAAATTTCATCACAGACTGCAGTCTTAAATATAAAATGAGCTTCCTAACTGCTTCCCTCCTCCAATCTCATTACAAAGCCAAGTTAGATAAAAAACAAAACAAAACTCTACAACCTATATGAAAATATTTCCATGTGCAAACATAGTGAGGTAAAGAACATTCTCCAGAGTCCTTGTAGGTGTTTCTCAGAAATGAGAATGTCCTCTCTCGGCCTTCAAGAAGCTGCAGTGAATCAAGACACACTCGCGACATTCTCCTCAGACCCCTCTGGAGAACTGTATTTCGTGTCAGTCCCTCTAGCCTCCTTCTCTTTTCAACCATCCTCTTTTACCTCAAACATACACAATGACATGCTACTGGAAATTTCTATATTTTAAAAATAAAAATATTTAGAAGATGCAGGGTGAAGGAATATCCTTCTTGTGAGTCCAACACCATTGGCCCATTCAATGATCATGGTTCTTGATTCAGTGTGGGGTTTATATGTTTGTTTCCTAAAATCCAATTTTCCACACCAGATTGTCCAGGACTTGTCCCTGTATCATAGATGCCGATTCATCAGAACAGCACTGAGAGCTCTGCTTCACCCTTCCACCCACACAGGCATACAGGAGCCCTGGCCCAGCCAGAAAGTTAGCATTGTTTTTCTCTCTACATCTCATATTAACCTATCTCCCCAAACCAGCTTCCCCAGGCACTGTGATGTGGAAATCCGGCCCTGTTTCCTACACCAGGTAGTCAGGCAGTCTGGTTACCTACACCCCCAGCTGGGGGCCACAGAAGCTTCTCTTCCTCACCAACTGCCAGAAACATCCTGTTGCACCCCCACGAGCCACTGCAGACTATGTACCCAGCCAGAACAAATTGAGTTTGCTCCTCACCTCTTCCCTCTAGCCATAGCCTCAATGGGTAAGGGGGGAAAATCTGTATTGACTCATGACAGTGCCAGTGGGGAAGAAAAAGATGAATGCTCTCTTACCCAAAGAAAAGGGCTTCACCTGACATTCCTTAATAACTAGGAAGGGCCAGAGTAAGGAGTGGGGTACAAAGGGAGGCAAAAATAGAGAACAATTCCTTGGTGCCTATCAAGAAGGGTCTCACATATTCCCTCCCAAACCCAGACCCCCACCACTACTTCAGTTTCCCACGCCTCACCCCAGAACTGTCAGATCCAGGTCACACCCTACTCCTCACACCAGTGACTCCAGAAGACTCTGCCCGAGGCCTCAGTAACAACGAGGGCATGTTGGGGATGTTGTCCTTCATCTCTAAAATATAAAAGCTGGCCTGGATGATCTACACATTTCTTTCTATTTACCATATCCCAACACTAGCTCTAAAGAATCTGCCTGCAATGCAGGGGACCCAGGTTCAATTCCTGGGTCAGGAAGATCCTCTGGAGAAGGGACAGGCTACCCACTCCAGTATTCTTGGGCTTTCCTTGTGGCTCAGCTGGCAAAGAATCTGCCTCCAATGCAGGAGACCTGGGTTGGATCCCTGGATGGGGAAGATGCCATGGAGGAGGGAAAGGCTACCCACTCCAGTATTCTGGCCTGGAGGATTCCATGGACTGTATATAGTCCATGGGGTTGCAAAGAGTCAGACACAACTGAGCAACTTTCACTTTCACTTTCTTTCTTTTCGACGCTATATGAGGGCTTCCCTGGTGGCTCAGTGATTAAGAATCTGCCTGACAAGCAGGAGAAGAAGGTTCGATCCCTGGGTCATGAAGATCCCCTAGAGGAGGAAATGACAACCCACTCCAGTATTCTTACCTGACATATCTCATGGACAGAGGAGCCTAATGGGCTACAGTCCATGGGGCTGAGAAAGGTTGGACACAACTGAGTAAATAAACAGCAATACTACATATGACTTCTGACTCCACTGCCAGGTTTCAAAAGGAAGAGATGTGCTTCTAGATCTCCAGCGCGACTCTAAATCCATTTCCAGGACACATGCTTATATTTAAGTCAAATATGAGAAAGTTATAGTAAGACTACAGATATACTATGGAAAAAACGGTTTCGTGTTGGTTTGTACCAAATAGGATTTCCATGAGGAAACGCATTCTGAGCTACAAACAACTGAAGAACAAATGAATCAGATGGATGGACTATAACCTACACACAAGTATGAAACTATATTCTGTTATGATGCTACCGAGTACCTTGTAATAGAAAAACCACAGAAAACAGGCCGGCCATTTGGCAAGTAATCATGAACATGACCTACAGGTGCCCACAGTCCATTATACAACTTTTAGTGTTTTTATTTGACTTATATGGCACTTCTGAAACGCATTCATGATAAAAGCAAGGCCTTCTTATAACTTATTTTCCACTCATACATTTAATGTGTTATATTCCCCTCCCTACATTTATTGCACTTTTTCTGACATAAAACCATTCAGAATAACCTACCCAGGGCTTCTGTAGAGCATCAGATTTTAATAGTGAGTCACTATAGTATTTATTTGCGGAGGTGGGAGGAAGAGGCTCATCACTGCCTACAACATGACATGGTTATTTAGGTAAAACACTCTAAACACTACGATGGAATAAGAAGCACGTGAGATGAGAAAACTATAAAGTAAAAGACGAATAGTTGGCTTATTCAGGAATTTTGTGGGAAAAAATTTAAAAAAAGTTTGATAGTAAAGACTATGTTTAGCCTATTTGATTGTAAAGTCTAGTTATTCAGGAGTTTGTACCAAATGCACCAGTTGTTGGGGATTCAAGCATTTGAAGAAGAACACTTCTAATCAGATATCATCCGAAGCACAGTGTGGTGTAATGGTAGACTCAGGAGATGTGTTTTGCTTTTGCTTTTTCCCAGGCTATGCTTTTAACTAGTTCTGTTATCGTAGGTCAGTCACAAAGCCTTTGTAAACCAGCTTCAGTCTCCTCTCAAGTTGAATATAGGATCTAAATGAGGGGACTGCTAATCTTTTAAGAGTCGATCTCATGGACAAAAATACCTTCTGGAGACAGCCTAAGTGTAAGCAGTGGGGAGGCGGTTTGCTTCTCTTTCACAGGCTGCTACTCAATTTGGGGGAGAAAACAGCTTTAAAGAGTAACTCAATTACATCCCCAACAGCTGTTAAGGGAAAGCTGGATTGCCTGCCCTTGCTCACTTCGAGCGCTGTCTGGCAAGCGGAGGGTGAAAAATGGCCATGTCATTAGTTCTTTAAAATGTGTCCTAAAGAATACCTACTCTAAAACATACTTCTTAAGTAACGGATTTATCGTTTCCATCAGCTTAGACAAGGCTGCATACGCTATTTGCCTCTGGAAATTCACAACAAACCCTTTCTAGTAAAGCTCTGAAAAGTTCCACAATAAACAGTTCTTCATTTTAAAATCAAGCAAACAAAAAGTATATTACATGTGTATGGTACTAGAAAGGATCAACTAGAATAGAGCTTCTTAGAACAAGAACTGTGTCTTAATTCACCTTTCTAGCCTTGGCCCTTAGCACAGTACCTGATACATGACAATGTTCACTTTTTTTTTTTTTAAAAACTGGAAAAGCCTGGAGTCTGGAAATATGGCAAATGCTTTTTATTAGGTCCTTGGCTAGCTAAAGTAAAAAGTATTAAGAAAATGCAAGTGGAAAAGTAAAACGTACAGCCACAAAACAACAGTTTCCATGAAGACGGATAAAATCGAGCCAGTAAGTTCCATGGAACCCTTTTCTTAGGCTGCTGCTGCTGCTAAGTTGCTTCAGTCATGTCCGACTCTGTGCGACCCCATAGACGGCAGCCCACCAGGCTCCCCCGTCCCTGGGATTCTCCAGGCAAGAACACTGGAGTGGGTTGCCATTTCCTTCTCCAATGCATGGAAGTGAAAAGTGAAAGTGAAGTCGCTCAGTCGTGTCTGACTCTTCGCGACCCCATGGACTGCAGCCTACCAGGCTCCTCCGTTCATGGGATTTTCCAGGTAAGAGTACTGGAGTGCAATTGCCTTCTCTGTTTCCTTAGGCAGTAAGCGGGAAAGCCGGAAACAAAACACACTGCACAGGGCTTATGAAAGCACATGCTCCACACGGGCTCAATAAACATTAGCTGACGTTTCCCAGCAGTATCCATAACTTATTTATCTAGCCACTTAGGTTCCCAATGCCTCAATTTCCCTGTCTATAAAATAACCAAATATTTACTGTAAAATAAAACAGCAATCCATACTCACTGAGGAGTTAGGAGGCTTAATTTATGTTTCAGAAGCATCTGGGAAAAGGCAGATGATAGATGGGAGTGTCGATCACCATCACCATCACCACTGCTATTGCGGTAAACAGGTTAGAAAGGCAACGTGCCAGCTCGTCTGTTTCCTGTCCTGGGAGAGGTGTCCTTTTTATAAAACCACACACTGCTCGGTCTCTTAGGGCATGGAGAGAAAGATGAGAATTGCTAAGTCAATAATACTGGCTATAGCTAAGTTCCAATAGTTAACATTAATCAAGATTTCCTTTCTTAATCTACGACAAATATTTTTTACCCAAACACTATGTATAAATGAAATTAGTTCCTAGGAAGAATCAAGATATGAGTTTAGAAGAATTTTTAGGTATAGGTCAAGGTTTTGAACACAAGAGTTGAGACAAGAAAAAAAGAAAAAGAAAACTTTAATTAGGATCTTGATGGTTTTCCATCGGTTCTTAACCCATCCGTTTGTAAATTACTTGAGGACAGGGACTGAGGCCACCACTTTATATCCCTAGTGACTCGCAGAGCACATGGAATACATTAGGCACTGAGGAACGGCTGAATGAAAGGCTGGGTGACTATCCGGGCCTCACCGTTTCATTAAGCGATCACCAAAATCTGACCAGCTACATAAAGGGTCTCAGTAATCATTCAGTTGCTTGTAAAATGCTTTAAAGAAAACCTTTACATATTACCATCCCCATCAGCAGAAGCCTGAAAGGTAGGAGGAGACGAGAGAGGGAAAAAGATAGCATCTATCTACCCTACAAAATGTCCACCAGCTTAATATATGACACAGCTATCAATCTGTTCACCAGTCACCCCAATCCATTCTGAAGAAAAATCATTGCTTCCACCATAATACACTAAAACAAATTTATAAATGTTAATAAAATTTTTAAAAGGTCAGGTCACTACTTCCTGTAACATATGTCAGGGAGAACCTAATACATCTCAGTATCAGGTCATTGGCAGGACAGCTATGACATTCAAGAATGGAGAAAATGAAATTTTTTCTCTTTGAAAATTAGTTAACCAGCACATCCGTCTGTTCCCCCACTTGGCTGCCTGGTGTGGAGCAAGCACTGTAACAGGGGAAATTTATTGAAACATACCATTAAATCAATATGGTAGAGCACTCTGCTTTATACGGGGCTATAAAAGTCATGCATGTGGGAAAGCTGAAGGAAACAAATTGGCACTGAAAATAAGAACAGAAACGCTTATTTAAAAAAAATAAAATGGATTCCTAGAATTTACAAACTTAGTAGATCAGGTACGCAAAACCAAGGTCTTGAAATAGGCCTTGTAATCTTTTCTTCTTAGGCTAAAATTAGAGCTAGCCTTCTTTTTCAAGAATCGAGCCTAAATATGACAAACAAAAAGTAAGGGTTCTGGCTGGATTGTCAGAAATTACTTTGGAAGTAGGTAATAAAACTGGATTTATAGAAGAGCCATACTGGGGTTTTATTTAGTAACAAGTGGAGGTGCTATTTTTTGGTAGATCATCCATGGAGAGACAGAGGTGAAGAACAAAACTTGCTGTCAAATAATTCCGCAGGAGAGTAAAATGTGTTCTGAATATCTGAGAGGCACATGCCGAAAATATAGGATGTGTAGGTCACACTGACATTCTGCATATTTTTTTCTTTTTTAAGTCTTAGATCAGGCCCGACTACTCAATATGATGTATATATGTAAAACCTATGGTTTCTAAGAGTTGAACCTAAGACATTCATGTATCCCATTACCTAAATTTGTAGAATGTACTAGAAACACTGCTTTGGGAAATTTTAGAATAAATTTAGTTCTATAATTAAAAAACGTCTTGGAGATCAACTGGTCTAATATCCACACTGGTATCATCAATTTAACTATTTACAGTAGTTTATAAAGCATATTTATCCATAGGTATTTGATCCTCACAAGAATCATGTGCAATAGAAAAAAGTCAACTAATTTACCCCAGGATCACTAGGCTAGCCATGTGAAACTGCAAAGGGGAGGAGAAAGACACATAAAGAAACAAGCTCCTCACTTAAATTAGGGATGGGAAGGAAATGCACAGAAAATGAAATCAACCAGCACGGATCACTATGATAAAAGTCTAAGTGCTGATGAGTAAAATAACAAGCAGCTAAAGAACTCAATTTAACAATCTGCATGATAATGCATATGCCTTGGAAAAGGAAACGGATGAACAATATCAGGTTGTTACTGGGAATAAAGGGCAGTACATTTCTATTTAATGGAGCAGAGTCCTCCATCACTCCACGATAGCATATGTACCTTTTACACTCGAGATGTATATACTTACAAAAAGGAAAAACAAAGACACTATGAAAATCACCTTGAACTTGGCCTGCAGGTTGTTTCTTCCCATCTTTGGTTATGGTTTGGTTTTGCTTTTTTCATGACCATTATAAAACAGAAGGAAAAACCCCCAACTTGCATGGCAGCTGAGCCTACAGAGACCCATTGTGTCACACGCCATTAGTGTTCATCATTACACAGCTTAATGCAGTTGTCTGTTCCCTTTAGTGAACTCTGCATAGATTTATCTCTGGCTAATGCAGCAGAGGCTAAGGGAAACTACTAAGGTCTCTGGATTTGTCTGCCTTTCTGGGGTAGCATTTTTGAAACCATTCTGGGCCAAAGGGATTTTACAGAAATGGAGATGGTAATATGCCCTTCTCCCATCGCATTGGCTCTAATAGGCAATGGCTGTTCACAAGGATAAAGATCTGGGTACTCAGAGGCACCTTTGTTCAGACACAGGAAATTGTCATCTTAGGACTAGAGCTCAGAAACCAGGAGAAAAACTGTATTCACAGACACATGTTTATTTACATAGTCTTATTCCATAACTCTGTTTCAGGTTCTGAAACTTCATTTATTCATTCCAACAGAAGTCACTGAGGGCCTAGGGATGTGCCAGGCCCGATTTCTAGATGACAGGGAAGTAACAATGAACAAAAGAGACAAAAATCCTTGCTCTTGTGCCACTGACGTTCTTAGTGGGAGGAGACAGGCAATAAAACAGATGAAAGATACAGTCCATAGACAGCAACTGGGGAAATGAAGAGCAAAAAGTAAAACATAGTACAAGTTCAAACAGGATAGCCCGGCAGGGCTTCACTGAGACAGTAACATCTGAGAAGAGCTCCAGAGGTATGAAGGTGGTGACTCGCACGTATGGCCAGTGGAGGAACAGAGAATAAATGTGCTACTGTTCAATTGCTCAAGGATAAGTTGGGTCTTTTCAAACATTGTAAAGAATTCTGGTTTTTACTCAGCATGAGTTGCTATTGGAGAGTTTTGAGCCAAAAGGTTTATATGACACAACTTACATTCTAACAGGATCACTATGGCTAAAAGGGAGGAGAGCAAGAGATCAAGCATGAGACCAGATAAGAGCCTCATTCACTAATCTCAGCAAGAGATGATGGTGGCACAGACCAGGCTAGGACTCACAATGGGGTTGAGCAATGATTAGGTTCCGGGTAATTTTTGGAAAAACTAGTAGGATATGCTGATGGATTGCTTCTGGATGTGAGAGAGATGACTCCTAGATCTTTGGCCTGAACAACTGGAAGGCTAGCAGTGCCATTTATAGAAGTGGGGAAGACTATGGGGTAGCAGTTGGTGAACAGATGGTGTGAAATGTTGGGATCTCAGTTCTGGGCATTTTGAAGTTGGAATTCCCATACGACACACAAACAGAAATGTCAAGAAAGCTAAAAACATAATAAGGCTGAGTTCATTGGAGTAGTGCAAGCTGGAGATATAAATCTGGGAGTCCACAGCTTGAGATAGTATTTCAATTCCTACGACAAAGTGAGATCCACAAGAGACATACGCGTAGATCAAAAAAGAGAAGGTGGCCAAGGACGAAAGCCTGGGTACCATAGGCTAAGAGGTCAGGGAGGCAAGGAAGAAACTCATGAGGAGCTGGTGAGGTGAGAAGAATACAGATACTGTCCTGGGAGCCAGCCGCAGAGAGTCTTCTGAGGAGGAGGCATCGATTAACCACATCAAATACTATAGACAGCTTTAGTAACAAGTCAAAGCAGCTGGTCACCATAGTGGTAGCACTTTGTTCTGACGAGCAGGGAAAGCAGGGATCAGGAGAGAAGACACAGAAATGAAAAACTGAGGGTTATACTTGTCCCATGCTATCTCTGTTTCGATTTCAGTTTCTCTATCACTGCCCTCCTCACAAAGGAAATTATTAGCCTTACACATGTCATGTTTTATTTATGAGAATCAAGCGTGAATCTGTGAAATGTTTTGAGATCTCAGTAAAAAGCATAGGAAATCTCACTCTAGATAGAGTCCATTTAGCACATCACTTGATGCCATCTTATATCTACTTGTTTTTAGTAAGTCTCTCTGAGCAAGATTAAAAAAAAAAAAAATTCTGGTATTGTTTTGCTGTTCTCAGTGAGGAAGACATCCTGTTACTTTGTTCTACCTTTGTTTTATATATGTGCTTAATGAATTTATTTTGGAGGTGAGAAGGAATGGGACAAAGAAATGAAGGAAGTATCACACAGGCTCTCATTTGCTAAAAAAATGCTCAAAACTACTGTGTGTGTGTTAGTCACTCAGCTGAGTCCAACTCTTTGCGACCTCATGGGCTGTAGCCCACAAGGCTCCTCTGTCCATGAAATTCTCTGGGCAAGAATACTGGAGTGGGTTACCATATCCTTCTCCAGAAGATCTTCCCAACCCAGGGATCGAACCTGGGTCTCCTGCATTGTAGGCGGATGCTTTACTGGATGAGCTACTAGGGAAGCCAAAAGTTAAGTTGGCTTTAGGTACTCTTGTGTGTGTTAGTCGCTCAGTCGTGTCTGACTCTTTGCAATGCCATGGATTGGGGCCCTCCAGGATCCTCCATCCATAGGATTTTACAGGCAAGAATACTGGAGTGAGTTGCTATTCCCTTCTCCAGGAAATCTTCCTGACCCAGGGACTGAATCCAGGTGTCCCGCATTGCAGGCAGACTCTTTACCATCTGAGCCACCAGGGAAGATTCAAAAACTATTATCTTAAATCAAAGTTTCATTTGCATAGCTTGTATCGATAACACAGTACATTTACTTAATCATCCCCATCCTTGTCAAGAATCATCTGTATGTCTTGGTGGCTCAGATGGTAAAGAATCTGCCTGCAATGCAGGAGACCTAGGGTGGGGAGATCCCTCAGTGGGGAAGATTCCCTGGAACAGGGAATGGCAACCCACTCCAGTATTCTTGCCTAGAGAATTCCATGGACAGGGGAGCCTGAAGGGCTACAGTCCATGGGGTATTAAAGAGTCAGACATGACTGAGTGACTAACACAGAAACATCTGTTGTCAAGAACCACTGGTCCAGAAATTGTCATCTGGATAGTCAGAACCCCTTGTTTCCAAGGCATTTTCTTTTTCTAAAAAACTTGCATATTTTAATATCTTTCAAGTAACAAATCATTTCTATTGCAAATATCTAATTCTCTTATTCTAAGAATTGTTTTGGAGGTAATACAAACAGGAACACTTTGAACCTATACCTGTACCGTTTTCACCTGTAAGAACTTTCTAAAGTTATGTGGTCACATCAAACTCCTGCTGACCAGGTAGCTCACGGCATACTTTTTAATGAATCCTATTTGTCAGAACATAAACTGTCCAATAATCTACCTTGAAATATAACTTCTCACTGCCATCAAAATTGTCTTTTGCTTCACAAATATATAGTGCCTAACCATAAACAGCGAATAAAATATATCCAAAGGGCCTGTAAAATGTGTATTTTACCACTTCTGTGTGAGCTTTCTACATTCTTTGTAGCCATCATCTTTTTACTTTTTCCCAGAAGAAGAGGGTAGAATACCACCATGGCTCAGGTTTTGGAGGTAGTTAGCAAACTGTATATAATTCCTCCTGGCTGGCTCAATGACCAAACACAGTGAGATGTGTCTATGGTTCCCGGTGATTTTGTGTTTCTTTCTCTCCAGCAGCATCTCTTAAAGTAGTAATTCCCAGTGCCCTACTCATTGAGGCCACAACTGCTCTGCAGACACAGAGCCGCATAGACGAGAATACACTTGTGGCCTCGGGCCGAGCTCCATTCTCCCTCTCTGGGACGCTGCTGAGCCCTTTGTCTTGCAGTTCTCTTAGGTCCCTCTCCTAAGCAACAGCACATACCCTGGCTGGCTTGAGTGGTGAGCTGGGAAGCAAAAGAAATTTCATGCCAGGCAAAATGTGAGCTCAAATCTCTAATTCACCACACGGTACTGTGTTCGATGACCTTGAGCTAATTACTCTGCCTCTTTCTCAGATTCCTGATTTTTCAAATCAAATGACTGCTCTGAGAATTAAGACTGGATGTGAAAAGTAGCTGGGACACGGCAGGGGCTTTAAAAAATGAATCATGCCGTTCCCTCCCTGCAGGCGTATGGCTGACTTCTGCAGGGGACAGCACCACCCCGCTCACCCACCCTTCTGCACTGCACTTGTGTATCCCCAAAGACTAAAACTGGCACTAGGTCTCCCATAAAATCATCAGAGAGAACCAAGAGAGGAAGAAAAGAGAAAAAGGAAAATACTAAACTGCCCTCAAAGGTTTAATATTCTTCTGATTGGATGCTTTGAAAATTTGCAGAGTTCCACCAGATCCATTCAGTAGGGAATTTATCTTTTCCATGGCTTTAAGAGATCAGTACAAACAATAACAATGGGCGTTAAAGTGCTACACGCCTGTTATCAAGAGGTCTTTCGTACAGTGTGGCAGAAACATTGTCTTAGAGGGAGAGGCATCTTTATGGCCATTCTTCCTCTCCACCTTTTATTCTCTTTAAAAAATTATTGCAGTAAACACAAGCACAGAGCCGTCTGTCTCCGACTCCGTGTTTCCCTTCACTCTTGCTCACAGGCAGTAGTTTTCCCATATTCACCTTTGCTTGGAAAATATTCTGTAAAGAAATAACTGGAAACAAATGAGTCATTCTGCAGTCTATTGATTAAACCACACTGAATCAGGGTCACACCGGGTATGCTCTGGGGGAAGGGAAGCAATCAATTCAAGGCTGTGAAAAAAGTTAATGAAAACATGCGCAGAAGTTTCAGTCTTTTTTTTACCTCGTTTTGAACATTCAGGCTATGAGTGCTGAACATACTGCCCAAGGGCAGTAACAAACCTTCTGATTGGAAAGGGGAAAGCATGTTATTAACTACATGATACTGAAGGTGAGTAGTAGACGGGTGTCAGGCTTCTTGAGTTTTTGAGAAAGATGCTAGGGAAAGAAGACTTATGCAGAGAGGAAGACAGTTCAGTCACACCTTACTTATTTCTGGAAAAACCCATGTAAATGAAGGCTGCTAAATGGGGGCAACAGGGGATGAGACAGTTCGATGGCATCACTGACTCAATGGACGTAAGTTTGAACAAACTCTGGGAGACAGTGAAGGACAGGGAAGCCTGAAGTGCTACAGTCCATGGGGTTGCGAAGAGTCAGACATGACTTAGCAACCGAACAACAGCCAACAAGCACTAAATGGCCATTTTTCCATTTAAAGTAAAGCAAAGAGGGTTTCTCAGGAAGCAGAGTTGCAGAAAGCTCATACAGTAAAAAGAACAGGAAAGTGACTGCAGCTTTACTTAATATTGTGCTAAATGGGAAGTCGGTGAGACCAAATGACCCTAGTAGGTTACAATCTTCAGGGCGTGCATGGGAACCACTTAGAGAGCCGGTGTAACACACGGATCTCCCACGTCATTCCATTTGCACCATTATTTAACAGGTCATTCACCAGTTTAGTAGAGTGGGGTTTGTTTTTTGCATTTGTATTGCATATTGTTACCTATTCAGTATATGTATTTAGAATTTACAAATAATTCTATTTTAGTTACATACTTTGGATACTCTTCTATTTCTTCCAGTCTCCAATTGCACTCTTGTCTTTGCATAGGCAGAAAAGAAAATGGCATATTCCATGCATTAGTATGGAGTCCCACCAAATGTTACTTTTGTCACTAAAGGACTGATGGTGAAGCTGAAACTCCAATACTTTGGGCACCTGATGTGAAGAACTGACTCATTTGAAAGACCCTGATTCTGGGAAAGACTGAAGGCAGGAGGAGAAGGGGACGACAGAGGATGAGACGGTTGGATGGCATCACCGACTCAATGGACATAAGTTTGAGTAAACTCCAGGAGTTGTTGTTGGACAGGGAGGCCTGGCATGTTGCAGTCCATGGGGTGGCAAAGAGTCGGACACGACTGAGTGACTGAACTGAACTGAAAGCTTAAAAATCAGCCCTTAATAATTTAAGTGTGAGCAAATGTTCTCCCAGTTCTTCCATACATCAATATAGGAGCCATTTTTCCTATGAGTTTACTATGAATGAGCCCAAAGAAACAGGAAAAGGAAAGAGTTGCTGAGCCCAGCAGAGAGATATGAGGACAGATATTCTACACCTATTATGGGCAGATTATCCACACGTTCTCCTTACACCATCTCAGTGTGCTTTATCAATAACACCCCCAAATGCTAAGGCCGTTTAGAACATCTAAAAGAGTAACTCATTTAAACTATCCATTTTCAGTTTCTGTCACAACAATCTCTACAAATATCGTATACCCAGACTTTACTGTGTTTCAAGTACAATTCTAAGTCATTTAGCTAACTAACTTGGCTCATTGTCTGACAATGCCACTAAGCTAATGCCATTATTCCTATTTTACAGATGAAAAAAACTGAGACTTATCAACACTCAGTAACTACAATGGGAATGGAACTTTGATGGTTTGACTCTAACACCTGAATCTCAACAGTATTTCTGCCTTCAGGGTTAAACTTACAGCTCTCAGACTTTTAATGAATTTAAGGCACTCCTTTAACTTCCTACTAAGGCATATTCTCTCATGCAGGACTGATTTTTACAAATCCTTATTCACGCATTCACAGAACCAGTGCTGAATGACAGAGATCACCCGGTGCACTATTCGATTTCTTATTAGGAAAAAACTTCCATATACTAGAAACCCTATTTTATGAGTCCCCAAGGAGGGAGGACATGTTATCTATGAGGAAATTCATTTCTTCCCTGACTGCCTGTATCTTTCCCAACGAGGTTTCTTAATTACCTCCTAGTCACCCTGGCTCAACACTGCCCAGGGCACTCTGACGCCTTTACTCTTTCCCCAGGCCAGCACAAAGGTGAGAGCTCTGAACAGAGAGCACCCCGCCCTCACATATTCCTAGTCTGTTCACTTCAAGTTCTGTGCAATTTAGAAACAGAGAAGTTCTTGGGAGACTGACAACAGAAGAGGGTTCAGAAAGTTAGGCTCCCTTCTGGTCGGAAGAAAGTGGAGCTGTGCAGGGAAGAAAATTCAGCTACACACAGAAAGGTATTTGCTGAGCTTTAGAGAGTTTACAAGCAATGAGGGGATGTTTGCAGAGCTGACGACTCTGAGAGTGGGTGGGGAAGAAAACGATTAAACAAGGTTATTTGTCCTGTTAACCTGACAGAGAGGAACAAAAGTTCGAAAAGGTAAATGAACTGCTGTGCTTGTGTGCAAATAAAAAACAGTACAAAAATAGCGCAGAGCAACCCTGTCAGCCCATCGAAAACTGAACCTGAGCCACAATTCTACAACCAAAAGGGTGTGCTGGTATAGTGGGCATTTTCTAGCTGTGTTAGACAAACACACTGAGGAACACTTGATCCTGGTAAATTGCACAGGCTTGCCTTGGCCTTTAGAAAAGAAAGTTCTGAAAGCTGGTTAAGGTGTTGGATGCCAAACATACTTCATGTAATGAAGAATCTGAAAATATAATATCTACCTACAACATAAAACATTCTTATTGTTCATATTACTGTTTTCCTTCCTCTCCGAAGTTGCATTAGAAGATACAC
This sequence comes from Bison bison bison, assembly GCF_000754665.1. Taxonomy (NCBI): domain Eukaryota; kingdom Metazoa; phylum Chordata; class Mammalia; order Artiodactyla; family Bovidae; genus Bison; species Bison bison. The sequence goes on from NW_011495080.1 coordinate 3,940,341, forward strand.
TCAGGCCCACTGAAATCTGGATTGTACATAGAAAACACTACATACAGCTGGTCCATGGATGAAAATGCACAGCTTCAAGGTTTCACCTCTTAAAGGACAGTCTCACTTGTTTACTCATTTTACTCTCTTCCTCAAATGTACTCCAATCAGAAAATTAGAAAAGAGTGAGCACTGTTATTTATAGTTTTAGATTTGTCACATCTCTCTGCCTAAAGATTTTTGATGAAAGTAAAAGAGGAGAGTGAAAGGGTTGGCTCAAAGCTCAACACTCAGAAAACGAAGATCATGGCATCTGGTCCCATCACTTCAAGGGAAATAGAGGGGAAACAGTGGAAATAGTGTCAGACTTTGTTTTTTTGGGCTCCAAAATCACTGCAGATGGTGACTGCAGCCATGAAATTAAAAGACGCTTACTCCTTGGAAGGAAAGTTATGACCAACCTAGATAGCATAGTCAAAAGCAGAGACATTACTTTGCCAACAAAGTAATAGTCAAGGCTATGGTTTTTCCTGTGGTCATGTATGGATGTGAGAGTTGGACTGTGAAGAAAGCTGAGCGCTGAAGAATTGATGCTTTTGACCTGTGGTGTTGGACAAGATCCTTGAGAATCCATTGGACTGCAAGGAGATCCAACCAGTCCATTCTAAAGGAGATCAGTCCTGGGATTTCTTTGAAAGGAATGATGCTAAAGCTGAAACTGCAGTACTTTGGCCACCTCATGCGAAGAGTTGACTCACTGGAAAAGACCCTGATGCTGGGAGGGATTGGGGGCAGGTGGAGAATGGGACGACGGAGGATGAGATGGCTGGATGGCATCACCGACTTGATGGACATGAGTTTGAGTGAACTCCAGGGGTTCGTGATGAACCAGGAGGCCTGGCGTGCTGCGATTCATGGGGTCACAAAGAGTTGGACACGATTAAGCGACTGAACTGAACGGAACTGAAAGATTTTTACTCTTTTTCTTCTTTTCAAACGGGAAAAGGCAGGATTACTATTTAAATCCCAAAAGGGTCCACTCTCATATAGTGCCTGGTCTGTGAATTTTTAAGATAATGTCAAAAAAGCTATTTTTATTTTTGTATCTGCAAGTGAAAAAGAAGACAGTGAATGAGAGTTTAGAGAATGGAGAAACAGTCAAAATGCTATTTAAAAAAAATAAAAACAGTCGATTGCTCTGAGGCCAATAGACAATGGGGCACTGGTCCTGGGGCTGCCTTTCCCTCATCAGCTGCTACCTTGAATCGACTTCTTTCTTAACTATGCCTCCTCCTTGAACCCTGTCCACTCTGCCCACTCTGCTCCCCCTTCACTCTGGATCCATGTCATTCTTTTCTTTTTAACTCCGCTCTCCCATTCTCTACTCTTTCCCTTTGCTCCATTTCCTCTAAATGGCTTAAATGCAACTGAGATGCTCTAAGGACTGCAATCTCTATATTATATTAAAGACAAATCATATAGCTTGTATTTCTCTAAGAACAAAAAAAAGGGGGGGTGGGAAGAAAACCACATTTCGCCAGTATGTAGCCTTCAGTTTCTTTGGGGCAATCCAAAGAAGATACTGTCCACCACATCCCATGTATCTTCACTAAAAAGACACTGTACCTTTAGGCTGTTTGTGAATGTAATCACTTTCCCCCCCACTTTTACATTTCACAAGATACATCCTTATGTGATAAGTATATATATGCTGGTAGCTTTTCATTTACACTGAGACTACTAACTGTGGATGTCACCAGGACAAGTAACAGTTATAATCCAACACCATCACAGCCAAATTACCTACAGAAGGAAGCCAACCAGTTTTCCTGTTTATCTCAAAGCTAATTATAAGAAATCAATCTACGAAACAGTACTTGCCCACTAGAGTTCTGGAATTACAAAGTAAGGTCCTTGTGGGCAATTCTGGTAACAGAAGCCCTCAGAGTCATATTTAAAATCATCTTATTCAGTGAATAAGCAATCTACATCTTCCTAGCATGGTTTAACGCTATGAGGCTAATTCATACTATAAGTGATCCAAAGCTGACTTCTATTAGAATCAACAATCCTGTTCTTATGATAATGCAGTAATTTTTCAGACTAATGAATCATGATGTCTTTCTGAAAATGTTCAATTCACAACAAATATAGAATCGTACGGCTAAGAGAATATAGGTGCTGATTTTTTAACCATTTTCTTTTGACTTCTAATTTTTGGATGGTATCTCAGTCTTTTCCTCTGTATTTACTCAAGTTTGAATGCAAAGTTCCCGCTTCAGTTCTGAGTTTTGATCTTCTTGGTTATGATGCCTTCCTTGGCCTGCACTCTAATGAGACTAAGGTTCCACACACACTGTCAGTCATCAACATCAAATGCTGGGAGAGAGGAGAAAGTGACTTTTTATTACAGAACTTGGAGGTGGTGAATGACTTCTTTTAATTTTTCTTCTTTCTCACATGGGGCGTATTTAGGATATAAGCAAAGAATCTTTTCTGGTCAGAATAATGAAATTAACAAAGACACCCCCACCACACCTTTTTTCGTGCTTCGGGGATACGTAAGAAATGTGTGGGCTTTCCAGGCAGCACTAGTGGTAAAGAATGTGCCTGCCACTGCAGGAGATGCAAGAAACACAGGTTCAAGCCCTGGGTCAGGATGATCCCCTGGAGAAGGAAATGGCAATCCCCTTCAGTATTCTTGCCTGGAGAATCCCATGGACAGAGGAGCCTGGAGGGCTACAGTCCATTAGGTCACAAAGAGTCAGACGTGACTGAAGCAACTCAGCACGCATGGAAGAAATGTGTACTCCAGAAATCAAATGAACCAATCTCAATACTAATAAAGCTTTTTCATAAGGCAAAATGATCAACTTCTTTCTACTATAAGATAAAATAACCTGGAAAATAAAAGTATGTCTCCTGGCTTTTTTCCCTCTCTGAATTTCTTGTACTACAGCTATTTTATACATTAGACTCAATTCTCCCCAACAGTAAATCTCCAGCAGGGGAGGTTATTGATTACATTTATAATAAGAATACTATTGCTGATTAGGGTCTAAGACTGTATGAGAAGTCAGCCACAATTATTGGTATAAAATCTTAATATAAAACGTACTTCCCTGTTCCAAGGCATAATTGCTGTAGTTATGGACCTCGAAATGGCCACTCCATTAGTTTTAAATGGTAGTAAGATTTATAAATTAGATCCTGTGTAACACAGAGACATAAACATGGATGGTGCAAAGTTTTGGCTCTTTCTCTAAGAAATTATCAATTCGATGATTAAAAATATGACTAAGTAGTCTTAAAGGGCAAATTTTCATTCTAGAAAGGAAATAAGCAACCTTAAGTTGCTGCCAGTGGGAGGAACAACTGAATTTAAAGCTCCATTTCACAAATTAAATTCTGGCCGCATTTTAACATCAAGACTTTTTTCCCCTTTCACAGTGCCAGAAATACATTCCAGAGCCAATGTTCTCAAGTGAAAACATACAGTATTTAGACAAGCAGTAATTCGCTAGTAATGTTTCCACATAATCATTTCACACACGACTGCTAATCATGCCATGTGAGGGAAATCTCTAAACTGGGGAACATGTATTTGCCATAAAATTAAAATATCAGACTGATAAATAAAGGAAAAATGGTCAAATAAAAAACTCATTCTCCGCTGGTTCAGAGTATTCATAAATCTGTTTTGGCTTCTTACAAAAGGGTAGCAATCTGGAACGATGCCATATCTTAGAAATATAAACACTTCCTTTCTCTTATCCCTGAAATGTTTGGCTAAAATTATTTTTCCCACAAGTAGTGAAAAAATACTCAATTATTCCCTGGTCACTTACCACGCTAACCTCTAAGGACTAAGCTCTTAAAAAATTATTTACTGAGGTCAGTTCCAACAGTTTCCCTACCAAACCACACTCTCGATCTTAAAACCCTCTCAAGCCACTAATGGGCAGCGAGAGAGAGAAGTTGGGGCAACACCAGAGCTTCAGAGAGCATCCTCTTGCTGAGAAGCAATGCCTGTCATTCAAAGCATCTCCATTTTCCTCCTTGTGCGCCAAAGGAAAGACACAAGAGGTGATGATAGAAAGTTATTAGTGAGGTTTACACAGAGGAATGCCAAGAGAAACACTCTGAGTGAGCACACCCCTCCCTGCCTTCTTGAGAAACACAAATGAGCATGGAAGAAGTCAAGTTATAAATAATCTTTCCTGGTAAGAAAGTAGTAACGCTTTACACACGGCAGGATCTGGCAGAGTGTGTTACAGAGCCAGCTCGTGAGATGCTTAGCTATCAAATTAATTCCAGTTGGCTGGGATATGAACCCTGTCACATATATTGAAAACTAGATGAAACGTAACTAAATGTAATGATAAAGAGCAATGAAAGTGCTGCTGGAAAAGTCATCATGAAGCTTCAGGCTTGTTTAATGATTTTGTCAATATGTGGAGAAGAGAAATTCCACAGAGCCAGAAGAAACCTAAAGGGGATTTTTGCAAACACTGGAGAGAAATTATACAAAGGGTTTGCAATATCAGTATTTTTTAAAAGTGGAGAGGGTATTCTTTTGAAATAATAAACTCAAGAAAATGCTAAGCTGAATTTTAAAGCTTAAAATTATTTTCCTTTATAAGCGGTATTCTGAGATTAACCATACTACCAAAAAAAAAAAAAAAAAAAGAAGTCTACTCAATATTCACTGCAATCAACCCAACATAGAGAAAAACCATTGATTTCTGTTTCTTCCTGATGTCTAAGCTGTATGACGGAAAAGCACAGGTATATAAAGAGAAATTAATTAAGAAAAATTAAATACCTCTATTGCTTTCCTTTCATCAATTGTTTCTGGCACTGTTTCCCCATAATTTTAATTTTTCAACTGCTCCTCAAGCAAAATACAGTTGATTCTTGAACAAGTCAGGTTTGAACGATATGGGTCCACTTACAAGTGGTTATTTTCCAATAGTATATACTGCAGTATTACATGGTCCAGGGATAGCTGGATCCAAGGAAGCAGAGGAACCTTGGATAGAGGGCCAGCTGTAAGTTATAGGTGGATTAACCTCTGCATTGTTCAAGAGTTAACTGATTAAACAAGGGTTAACTGTGTTTAATTAGCTGTTCACATTTCTCTTGGAAAAGTATAAACACTGAATGAACAATTAAGTAAATTTTAAAAATCTGAAAAAGAATGGATGTACATATATGTATACCTGAATCATTTTGCTGTACACCTGAAACAATATTGTAAATCCACTACACTCCAATATAAAATAAAAATTAACTTTTAAAAAATTGAAGTTTCTGAATCAAATTGCTAATCACTTACTCAAACTTTTCCAGATAAATATATAGATAGATGTGTCCATTCTTCTTCATGTAAGAGAGAGGGTTAGCAAGATGACACAAACAAATGGTCTGGGTACATAAGAATTCTTTTCCTCTCCTTATGTCATCCTGCTTTAAGGAACAAGGAGAGTATCATATACATTAAGAGATGTATGAGATTGAAGTCCATTTGAAACAGCATTACAAAGACTAGCATGTGCCGTGTCAGTCGTATTTGACTCTGAGACCCCAGGAAGTGTAGCCTGCCAGGTTCCTCTGTCCATGGGATTTTCCAGGCAAGAATACTGGAGCAGGTTGTCATTGCCTTCTCCAGGGGAATCTTCCCATCCCAGGGATCGAACCCGCATCTTTTGCATCTCCTGCATTGGCAGGTGGATTCTTTATCACTGTACCACCTGGGAAGCCCTAGAGACAAGCATATCTGAGGCCAATATGATATTTGTCATAGCTCATTGAAAAAAAAAAAAACCTACAATACCAGGAATCATTGGGAAAATAATGTAATGCCATAAAATACATGGAAATGCATGCTTTCCAGAAGATAATCGTTCAAAAAGGTGATATTCCTCCAGGAAGGGTTATTGAAACTTTTCATTTCACTTCGTATCAAGAAGCAAAGCTAATGGGGAGATCAAAATGTTCTGTTCTAAATATATCCAAGTGCTAAGTCTTTCTTGCAATAGAAACATCTCTAATTTGTGTAGAGAAATTTCCTTTCACATAAATTAACTTTTAAATAGGCTTGAAAATTGACCTTGGGTAAATTTATATAATAATGGTTCCTAAGCTATGCAGATTATTATACCTAATTAACCAGTTAAATTCATAAAATTTTCTTTTAAATCAGCTCAACTATTTTCAGATGTTTATCTTTTAGAAGTAAAACTAAGAAGGGCATCATGATGAGACTAGACCATCACAACAAAGTACTCTGAGTTTCTGATCTTAATTTCACCTCCTATTACTCTGGGACCTACAGCTAATCATATCATGTCTTTTGCTCTTCATTTTTTTTTTAATAGAAAAATCCTTTTTTTTAATCCAGTAAGGGAATTCTGTTTATGAACCACTTGTGTAGAAGAGTCCTAGAGCCTGAGAAACCTCCCATTATAAGGGTTGGATGGCATCACCGACTCAATGGAGATGAGCTGGAGCAAACTCTGGGAGATGATGAAGGACAGGGAAGCCTGCAATGCTGTAGTCCATGGGATCACAAAGAGTCAAACGTGACTTAGTGACTGAACAACAATAACATAAAGGTTTTGGGCTTTGGGGTCCTTTTGCCTAGGCTTGAACCCTGGCCCTTCCATTTTCAAAAGAGTGATCTTGGTCAAGCCACTTCAACTCTCTAGGCCTCAGGTTCTTTACCTATAAAATAAGGATACTCATAACCCCTTACCACAGAGTTGCGGTGAAAAATGAATTAGACATACACCTTAAAATGTTTAAAACACAGCTGAGTATACCACTAGGACTCAATAATGTTAGTTATTTTTATTATAATTCACTTGAGACCTTTACAAGCAGACTGCAAAAGTGATACCCGGAGTGCACACTTTGATGACAATTCCATCCCACATTACTCTAATATTCCTAGAATTCCAAATGTCTTGAAACTATTGTTTAGTCTTTTATATATAAACTGAAACACAAGCAGCCAAGATGGGGACTCATCCCTCCTTCTGGGTACAAGCAGGAAACAATATTGGTGTTCCAGAAATGCAGTGTTTGCATGGCATCAAACTTTTGGTGGCAAATTGGATGTGAGCAGCGCAAGCAAAATCACTAAGACTGCATCAATAAACTGACGCCTTCTGACTTCAGTTACAGTTTTCCTGGAGTTTGCTGTGATAATGAACACAGACAGCATTGATCCATTGAGGACTACACCTGCTGCATTCCCACAAGTAATTCAATCATGTTTGTCAGGGAGAAACTGTGAATTATCTTAGGACATCCAAACACCAGCTTTCTCAGGATATGATAATATATTTAAATTACAGAGGGGCTTCCTGATTGCATTAGAAATACATCCATCTTCCCCTTCTTATCTTTGCAGAGGGCATGCCACAGGCTTCATCACAGCCAAATGCAAACTTCTTGAAGGCTGGGATTGCTAATTATATTTAAAAGAGCAACTGGTTTCTTTCTCAGTAGTTATTCACTATCCACCAAAAACTATCTGAAGTAAGTGTAGCACATATAAATGTATTTCATCCCACTCCCAGGTAAATCCGTAGGGGATGCTTAACACAAGAATGGGCTTGGTAAAGAGTCTACAAGACTGAGAAGAAATTAAAAGGAAACATAAAATGAATATTTAGAAATATCAAGGCCTATTTTTCAGAGAAAGTAGAAAAAAGGTAATGAGATATAACTAATATTTGGAAGTAAAAATATCTAGTTCCCAGCAGTGCAGTTTACTTAAATTGCTAGAAAGACTTCAACGTATCAGCAGAGGCTTTCTTCCTCTCCCCAATCCAACTCTCAATAACACTTCCTGCAGACTCTCCAAAGCCTATGACAAAATGCTCCTAACATTTACATCTGTAATGGTTTTTCTCCTACAGAGAAGAGAAAATATGGGGAAATAAAAATTTTGACAGCCTTTGTGATGTTCAGTAAGGTGGAAGGATGTTTGCAAACTTCAAACCTGAGTGACTTGTTGTTCCACCTTTTCTGACAGGCGACATTAAACAAATGTCTCACACAAGAGGTACCTCTGGTGTGTGCGCTTGGGTTTGGGCAGAGAGGAGGGGAGGCGCTTTATGTGCTGTCATGGGAAATTAACGGTCTACCTTAGGAAGTTTTACAGACAATCACTTTAAATCAAACACAGGCAGCCTGTCAGCAAGCATAAGCGCTAAAGAGCACAAAATGGGTGACTTTCTCACTTTGCTTCATCCTCATCTCTACAATGACCTAAATAAGTTCTCCTTAAATAATGTTACCACCAAACACGTTTGGAAATTTTTTAATTTATCTAAATTAAATTTACCTAATTAATTTATCTAATTAATTTTATCTAATTTACCTAATTAAATTATCTAATTAACTTATTTATCTATTTGGAAATCAAACAGATATCCAAGTCAAGGTCTTAAGTCTGAATAGAATCCAATTCCCTTCCTCATCCCTATTCTTCTGCTTTTCCTAAACTTCACTAGTAATTGCAGATGTTACCATTTTTCCCTAAGATGATGGCCATTTTTCTAACATTTTCACTGGGTATGTGTACATTAATCTCAAAATAAGACAGTGTCCTGCCCTGAGCCATCTTGAGATGATGTGTTAAGTGCTATAATGAAGATGTCTAAAGCAAAGTAATTTTAAAAATTCACACAAAAAATATTTCAAATAATTCAAAAGGAAATTTAACTTACATCTTACAAGAGTGGGCGAGTGTAAGACCAGATAAAAGCTGAGAGAGAAGATGAGACAGGACTGAATCTGGAAGGATCAGGTGTATACCAGATAATGAAAATGAGAAGGTTGGCATGGTTGATTTTGATTTAGGTAGAAATAAATAACTATGGGCAAGCTTGGCAGAGCTAAGAAAAGGAAAAGGCCAGTGAGGGTCTAGAGCATAAAAGGTCAGCACAAGAGCTGTGTGCTGTGCTTTTGCTTAGTAGAGCAGTCATGTCCAACTCTGTGTGACCCCATGGACTGTAGCCTGCCAGGCTCCTCCATGCATGGGATTCTCCAGGCAAGACTACTGGAGTGGGTGGCCATTTCCTTCTCCAGGGGATCATCCTGCCCGAGGGATCAAACGCAGGTCTCCTGCACTGCAGGAGGATTCTTTACTGTCTGAGGCACCAAGAAGCCCAAGAGCTGTGTGGATGAGGTCAGAGAAGGCCTTATGCTCTACAAAAAGGCATTCATTCCGACTTGAATAGTAGACAATACAAAATCACGAAGATGAGGGAAGCAACATGATCATTCTGGCAGAGGTAGGGAAGATAGAGAAGTTTAGGTTTAGAGTGGAAACCAATTAGAAAGAGGAGAGGGGAAAGCGATGGCAGCAGGTATGGGAAGGAGAAAATGGATTTGAGACATAATTGCAAAGCAGGATGGACAAAAATGAACGACGGTGCATGAATCAGGTGAGGGGGACACGAGTGTTCTAGAGGGACCCCAAGATACTAGGGGGTGGTGGTATCTGGATCACTGAAGAGCTGGAGGCATCACCTTTCAGGAGAGTCAATAAAGGAAGATGAGAAGCAGAAGATGATTTGGGCGAGGATGCAGGTATGCGTAGGGGACTGGAGGTTGGCGGTGGAAAATTTCAACAGATTATTATTATTTAGGTTTAGACCTGGACCTTTGGAGAGAGTTCAGTTTGGAGCTACCATTTTGAAATTTATAGCTAAAAATACTGAATGGATACAATAATGGCAAAAGAAGCAGAAAAGAGTCAAGGAAGGCTCTGTGGAGAATTTGTGTTGAGTGAGCAGGTAGAGAAAAGGGAATGTTCACGAGCCTGAGGACAAATGATATGAAGAGGAACAGGAGGTCAGAGATAGTGGTGACGGAGAAGCAAAGAAGGAAAAGGCTGAAATACAAAAGCAGCATCAGTTGTATAAAATATTTATGAAATCAGTTAAGAAAAGGCTGAAACACACCCTTGAGCTTTGGCAGTGAGACAGTGACTGGTCAGGAGTGTGCAAATGAATGGGAGGGGGAAGGAAATGGGGAACAGATTACGAGAAAAGGAAAGAGAAACTCAAGGGATAGGCTGGAGAGCTGAGGATGAAATGCAGGATTAAGAGATTTTTATAAAATGGGAGAGATTAAAAATATTTATAGGTCCTGGGGAAGGAGCCAGTAGAGAGGAAAAGACTGAGGACAGCGGAGAGAAAGAATCTAACAGAAAGAACAAGATCCCACAGGGCATGGAGGGAAATGGAATTAAGACTAGAGGAGAAACTGCCTCTGAAAAAGACAAGGCCACACAAAGAAGTGTGCCTCTATGACAAATAAATGCCTAAGAGTAAAGAAGAAAATTTAAGGAAATTCAGCACTGGTGAGAGGGATAACAGACTTCTTTCTCACGGATCTTCTTATTCTAAAATTACCAGGATGCTTTAATAAGGAGAAAAGGTAAGGACAATGTCTGGCACACAGTAATCCTTCAGTAACTTGTTTGCTGGAGAAAAGGAAACAAATGAGCAAAAAGTCATTAACAGAAAAATATGACTAAATAGAAGGATTTCCCTTGAAAATTCAGTTTAAGTACACTCAACTCCTATTGAATGTCAGAGCTGAATCTTGAAAAAATAGCCTGCCAATCAAAAAACATGTACAAGAGAAAATGTAATGAATTAAGGCTTATAAAGCAGAGGGCTTCCAACTTTTAGAGAGGATGCAGAGTCCTTTTTATTCTTCAGTGAAATCCTCATTTCAATTTGCTTGAAAGCTTCAAAATAAGAAAGAAGTGTAGATTCACTTAGATGCATTTTTGAGCATTGATGTACCTCTACCAACTCTCTCAGCATTTCTAATTTCATTTTAAAGAATGGACTGAGTCACCTCTTTTCATACAATTTTCTTTGCTATTCTTATTTCCACTCTGACATTGAAAAAAATAAAATAAAATATGCAAATGAGATATTGGTGGCTTTGCTGATGCCAGGGCCCCAAACACACTGGGCAGACAAAGAGAGCTGCCTATGGGCGGTAGGCATCACGGCTGACAGGGAATGCTAGTGGCCACCGGAGAGACTGCAGATAGATTACAACTCAGAAAACAAAGTGGCCATGACAAATGCGACTGGACAGAACATACTATATTCTGGTAGCCAGGTAGCTAACCTGATGGCAGTGGATGACAGCAATTAACTAAGCCCAAGACAGTGTAAAGAGTTTAAAAACACGTATCTTTTTAATATGCAAGAACTAAAATGAAAGATTCCAAGACCTACTATGGGTCTACTATACCTACTATGGAGAAAGCAATGGCACCCCACTCCAGTACTCTTGCCTGGAAAATCCTGTGGATGGAGGAGCCTGGTGAGCTACAGTCCATGGGGTCACGAAGAGTCGGACACGACTGAGCGACTTCACTTGCACTTTCCACTTTCATGCATTGGAGAAGGAAATGGCAACCCACTCCAGTGTTCTTGCCTGGAGAATCCCAGGGATGGGGGAGCCTGGTGGGCTGCCGTCTATGGGGTCGCACAGAGTCGGACACGACTGAAGCGACTTAGCAGCATACCTACTATATCCATCAAGTTTTATTTTGTGCTTTCACAACCTGCCCATCCACTTACCAACCGCTCATTTGCTCATTTATTCAGAGCACTTTTATTGTCTGTTACGGGCCAGAATCACACGATTTACATCCTCACTACATTTAGGGTAGAGCCTCTTGGCTGGGCCTGGGCTGGCTCGCTGCTTCCTTTGATATTTCTATATATTAATACTTTTTCCTGCGAATGTTGATTTAAGGTGCCAACTGTCTTTCTTTGAAAACCATAATTCTTAATTATGAAGTCATATGATTCCCACTTTTCTTAGTGTTGAAATTCTTATTCTGTATTAAAATTGGCAAATGATGTTGGTTCTAATTATCTTTGTCATTGACTGATTCATAAATCCCATAGTTTAGGAAATACAGAGTCAATTAGTTTTATCTTCCCTGGCTTTCACTTTTATTTCCCAGGCTGTAGGGCACAGTATATATTCATTATCTATATAGTCTTGCTTCTGGGCACACCATATCACCACCTACCTGGACCACCCCTCAGCATTCACCACCATCCCTCCCCTCCAACCCCACCCCAGCCCCACCAGATCTCTTACATGTTCAACTGGCCCTTTGGTCCCACAAGATAGGAAATCAAAAGATTTCTTGAAAACTTGCTTTGAAGCAGTTTAAATTGGTAAGCAGTCCTTAGGCCCACAGAACTCTAAAAAGTTCTCATTTATTCCCAAACAATAATTAAATATTGCTTTTATAACTACCAATTACAAATTTTGTTTTTATAACTACACATTTTATAACTATATACTGATACAATGACTGACATAAAGGAACCAAGTACTGCTACTGCTTCCAACAACATGGTAACTGACACGATATAGGTTACACCAAAGAGGACTTCTTACAGTATTCCATTTAGATAAAGTTCAAGCACAGGCAAAACCTATCTATCCACAGCCAAAAAAATAAGAACAAGTACCTCTCAGGGATGGATGTCAACTGTCAATAGGAGGAAGTTTTCTGGGACACAAAAAATGATCTATATCAACATTTCATATATTGACCTGGGTTGTGGTTACATGTGAATATATATATATATACATATATTTGTATATATGTAAAAATTCATAGAAATATATGAATATGTGAGGACTTGGACACAATGATGTATGTCATATTCCAATAAAAATTTAAAAAGAAATTAGCTTGCAAAATATTTACAGATTTTGAACTCATAGAGTCCAACTACTTCCCTGGTGGCTCAGAGGGTAAAGGATTTGTCTGCAATGCAGGAGACCTGGGTTCTATCCCAGGGTTAGCAAGATCCCCTGGAGAAGGAAACGGCAACAACCCAGTGCAATATTTTGCCTGGGAAATCCTGTTATAAGGAGTTGGGACTGGACTGAGCAGCTGTCACTTTCAGAGTCCAACAATGTAAAATACTTGAGTATTCTTTCACTAAGAGCAATATCCTACAAACTTTCTAGCATTACACTTTTTTCTTCCTGCTATGCATTAAATACTTTTGTACCTATTCGTGCCTGGAGAATCCCAGGGATGGGGGAGCCTGGTGGGCTGCCGTCTATGGGGTCGCACGGAGTCGGACACAACTGAAGCGACTTAGCAGCAGCAGCAGCACAGTGTGGTAGCTTACAAGAATAAGCTCTAAAGAATGCTCATTGAGAATGCTCCTGGTGGTGAAGCAGATGGGAATCTGCCTGCCAGTGAATGGGTCATGGGTTCCATCCTTGGTCCGGGAAGATTCCATACGCCACGGAGCAACTAAACCCACAAGTCACGACTACTGAGCCCATATGCGGCAGCTACTGAAGCCCGTGCACCCAGAGCCTGTGCTCCACAGCAAAAGAAGCCACCACCATAAGAAGCCTGTGCACCACAGTAAAAGCAGACCCCGCTTGCTGTAAGCAGAGAAAGTCTGCATCCAACAATGAAGACCCAGCACAGGCATAAATAAATAAATGAAATTATCTTAAAAAAGAATGCTCACTGAGCTTAATGATAACAATCACCAAATCATTAGCATTCTCCCACAAGTGCTGAAAACTACTTAAGGACATCAGAGACTCGAGTCTCTATTTCAATCGCAAAAAGAAAAGAAGGCACACACCCAGCGTTTCCAAGTTCAAAACCCCTGCTCTTACTCAAAACATGAAATTAAGGTAATTAAAAATTCAATCTTCTTTAATGGCACTTCCATGTCAATTCTTTAAATCTGGTTGTTGTTGCTTCTCTTGCTTGAATCAAGGAACTCTCCTTTCTCATTTATTAAGTAACAAAATCTCAAAAAACACATGCTTAGCTGGAGGTTGCTTTTTATTTTTTACTACAAAAGGAAAATTAAAACGGTTTCTTGGCCACAGAATGGAATATATTTAATTTCCTGTATAACATATTTAAAAAAAAATAGTAGGCAGTATTAATGATTAAATTTTCAAATGACAATTACTGAAAGTAAGACAGTTGCTAATGACAAAGTATGCGAAACAGCAATAGAGACCAAATGAACGAGGCTGGGGTCTGTGTTTTCGAAGAGGCAAGGGGAAATGGTAAAATAATCTTCCAAATGACACTGAGAAACAGTGTCTATAGTCAACACCTGAAGGAATATAAGTTATTAAAGGGAAAGACCATGTTTTCCCTCTAGGTATTCATATGCTATTTTTGATACCAACTTATATTATCAATTTAGGTCTCAAAATCAGATGTAAATGGGCTTCTGGCTGGAAGGAAACGTATTTCATTGAATGCTGAATAAGCATATTTTGGCTACCGCAGTCCAAGACAAATACATGTTCAGAATACATAAAAAGCAACACACAAATTAGGTAAACATTTTGCACTGGAAAGAACCTTCTCTACTGTCTCATATATGTAAGCTTCCAATAATGTTAATTGATCCTTAGAAAACTTCATTGATAGTAAGAAAATCTGCAACTAAACTATCAGCTTAAAGTCAAAATCATGGCAGCAGTCATGATGATTTTAGGTTTATCTGAAAATACAGTTTTAGTTCCATATTAGCTTTACAGCAGAAACAAGTACACTTTCATTTTGTCTTACAAGTCCCCAAAAGGGTTAACTTATAACACACGCTCCAGTTATTGGCACGGGCGGGGGGGCGGAATAGGAAAGTACAAAAACAGGAGCAGAGAAGGAAAAAAAAAGAGAGAGAGTAAAAGGAACTCCATTGCTGAGAAGGGTGCAGTTCCTCTAATAATTGCTCTCTGTACAGCCAGGATCTGAGTTTCTCTCTTATCCTTTTTGGAAAGAAGAAAGTCAAAGCTGTAATGACTTTGACCAGTCAGACCTGGTCAACCGTAACACCTTCACTTGGTCAATGATAATCATAAGCACTAAACTGAAGTATAAAAATTAACCCAAATGATCAAGACTGGAATAAACACTTCCGACCAGAGTTCTGGAGCTGCACAGTATATTAGAAAGACTTTCAATCACAGACTTAAAGAATGTAGATCTCTCAACTCTGCACCTTGTTAACTGCACCTGGAATTCATCTTTTGATTAAGCATCTCTAGGAAGGATACCGTCTTCCAAGGAAAATTTTCCTATTTTTGAACTGCTTTGTTCATTAGAAAAAAGCATTCATTCATTCATTCTCACTATCTAGAGTCAAATCTTACACATCCAACCAACTAGTTCCACTCCAGATTTATGAGACAACAAAACACAAAACTGCTTTATTTCTTTTAAGTGGCATTTTATATATTTGAAATCAGGTAGCAACTCTTCTCTTTTTCACTAACATTTTTGATATTTTCCTGCTGTTTCTCATAAGGACAAGTCAACACTTTCCTGCTAACTAGACTGGCCTGTCTGCCCTCTCTTGACATTGTTGCTGAATTGTGCACTGACATGTGGACTGGAACCTGACTGACTCACCAATTCACTTTATTAATACAAAATTGCTAGTTAGTTGCAATCAGTGTTCAGCCATATACCATTATCATATTTTGAAAATACAAAACTTAAAAAAAAAAGCTTCAAAAAGACTTTTTTATAATCTCCAAAGGTTACTTAGTTTGAAGATTAAAAGCATTTAACATTTATTATATAAATTCAAAAATACAATATATATAAATAATATTACATAATTTCAAAAGCAGTGACTCCAATGTGGGGTTTGAAATCTAAATATACCACAACTCAAGTGTTTCAC
>NW_011495080.1:3956177-3965054 GCF_000754665.1 Bison bison bison
TTCACAGGCCTTCACAGGTCAGACACTCTGAAAAGACAGCAATATTTTTCATAATTCTGAGGACAGGGGGAAAAAAGCATTGTGTTTCATAAAAATGCAACAGGGTAGCCACATTTCCTCCCATGCATGAATAATGTATGATCTACAATGTTATTTGCTAGACTGTCTAATCACCAGCATCTTTCAAAATGTCTATATAAGCTTTAGCTCATTAAGAACAAACATGTTATCTGTATAAAAATATCATATACCTGTGAAGACTCAGAATAATATTCTGCCAAATGCCAATGCACACATCAAACTGACATGGTGGGCCAAGCTTTGTGCATTTCTCCAAGACAAAAACATTGAGAAAGAAATACAGAAAGATGACTTCTGTTTAAGACATTCACACTTACTCTAATAATCACACACACACTCTCACAATGTATCTATGTAACTATCGATCTAGTATAAAGAAAGAGTCCAGGGGCTATGGAACCCTTGTAAATAAAGTAAAAAATAACAACAACGAAAACAACCTAAGAGAATCAGAAGCTACATAAGAAAGCTTTTAAAGCAAGGTTGCTTCTATTAGAAAAGGCTTTATAATCTTGAAAAGGGTTTCCATAATTCATGAAAGAATAAGGAAAAAGTTGTTTAATGCAACCATGACCTTTCAATATAGTAATAAGAAAGAAAAGGTGAAAGAAAAAGGATCTGCTTCTATTATATAACCATTAAAAACAAAACATGAGTCTAAAAGATTAGTAGTTTAGGATCAATGATATTAAAAAAATAAATTTCCCAATTCACTTTAACTTTGTGATATTTTAGCCTTTAACAAACACTCTATAGTTACAATAGAGATAAAACAATGTTAAAATATATATGTGTGTATATATATATACATACACAGACACACACATATATATATATATTTAATACACATATATATGAAATATACACACCATTTTTAGGTACAAAAGAAAGATTGATCTATTTCAATATCATTACTAAAACATTTCCCTTTATATTTTTATTCATATTTAATAAAAAAATTCACTTCAAATCAACAAATAATTGCTAAGCACTCCTATAAGTTACCTATTCTTTTTTTTTTTTTTTCCCCATCCCTGGGATTCTCCAGGCAAGAACACAGGAGTGGGTTGCCATTTCCTTCTCCACCTATTAATTCTTTAAACAAATATTTACTGGGTATCCCATTCACACAGAAGATACATGTGAACCACTACTCCCTTTACTATGGAAGTAATGTTGAGAAAATGTTTGGGACAGAGATTACAAAAGGCAAAAATCCAGGGTGTTATAAGAAAGCAGACTTGGAGTTCTGAAGATATAAAACAGCCTTACCAAATTAAATCACTTACAAGCAAGTCAGTACCAGAAGAGGTTGAAAAGACCTTTTGAGCTAGAGCAGGTTTAGACCAATAATCTGCATAATTCATAATTTTTAAGTGATTACTCCCAAATTATTCTCTATAAAAGACTTAGATTTGTTGGCAAAGCTTATTACAAAACTAACACACAAAAAAAACCTACAAAACTTCTGCAAAGCTGCCCACAGAACCATACTACCTCTTCAAGAGAAAACAACAATTTATAGTTCAGCCACAACTATTTAAAAACTCTCATATATGGAAAGTTACACAGAATAACTCCTTCATAATCACTGCAGATGGTGACTGCAGCCATGAAATTAAAAGACGCTTGCTCCTTGGAAGAAACCTAGACAGCATATTAAAAAGCAGAGAGAATACTGACAAAGGTCCGTCTAGTCAAAGCTATGGTTTTTCAGTATTAATATATGGATGTCAGAGTTTGACCATAAAGAAAACTGAGTGCCAAAGAATTGATGTTTTTGAACTGTGGTGTTGGAGAAGACTCTTGAGAGTCCCTTGGACAGCAAGGAGATCAAGGCAGTAAATCCTCAAAGACATCAGTCCTGCACACTCATTGGAAGGACTGATGCTGAAGCTGAAGCTCCAATACTTCGGCCACCTGATTCAAAGAACTGACTTACTAGAAAAGACCCTGTTACTAGGAAAGATTGAAGGTGGGAGGAGAAGGAGACAGCAGAGGATGAGATGGTTGGATGGCATCACCGACTCAATGGACATGAGTTTGAGCAAGCCCCAGGAGTTGGCAATGGACAGGGAAGCCTTGTGTGGTGCAGTCCATGGGGTTGCAAAGAGTTGGACATGACTAAGCGACTGAACTGAACTGAACATCTTGATAGGCTAATGGCATAACAGCATTTGCTTACTATCTTTGGATAGTATTGTCAACATTGACCAGTATCAGAGATTTATTTTCCATTTCAGGAAACATAAGTGTTAGGAGGGACAAAGGACTTTTACTGTATCAAACAGATGAATATTAATGGCTTCACCCATAAAAAGAGGGCTTTCTGCATATTCAAACCACAGTAACATGAAGTCTTAGAAAATAGTTTTTACTAATAGCCATTCTCTGAAGCTATGAAACAGTTCCCTATACAGCTGCTAACTGGCAGCTTCTATCATACATCTGACATGATTAACTTTTAGAAGCTATTCTTCTCCATAATTATGGACAAGAATGATTGGATGGTATGATTACAATTACCTGTCATTCCTACTGTTGTTTGCCCAAAGAAAGGCACACAGAAAACCAGAGAGACACTATCAGCAAAACCCATGTGGCCATAAAAGTTGGATCCCCCTAACTGACCTAAATGCCAGCTTACTCCTTACTGACTAATAAATATTTTTGGTTCAACCCAGGAAGTGTTTAATTGCTGCCTGATTTAATGAAATGTGGCTAAAAACAGTGAAAAATGCTCACAGCCCAGATACTGAGTATTCCAGTTGTGTTCAACAGAGGAAGCATCAGTGACATTTTTGCAACTTTAAATACCATCATCATCCACTATGTCTCGAGCCTCTTACCTCTGCCAAGTCACCCCAAGACTACAAAGATCTGTTCTTGCAACTGTCTCATAAGAAAGGTACTTCATAAATGCAAAGTGCTCATTATCCTAAAGAGCCAAATGGCTTTTAAAGGCTAGTTAAAGCAAATAAGCAAAAGAAACAATGCACTGTCATTTGGACTTTTCAGATTTTAAATGTCAGGCCATTGGACATTTTTGTAAATATTGTAAAAAGCATTTCCCAATCACAAAATTGCAAAACTTGGAAGATAGAAAACAAAATTCAGACCAACCAACTCCTCTATTTTATAGATATGAAAAATGAAGACACACAGTGATTTGACCAATATCAAAGACTACAAAGTGGTCACTCATACCCACTCCCCCACACCCACTTTTATTGGTCTGTCCTCTCTACCATGCAGTATACAAATCCCCTTTCCATTGAAACAATGGCTTTAGTGCTTAAAGAATGACCAAATAAATCAGTTAATAAATTAGGTCCCCAAATTTCTTCTAACGGCAAAATTTAATGTATATTCTCTGCAGTAGATAAATAAGAAAAGATGATTTCATAAGGGTGAGTCCCTAATACAACAGGACCAGGGCCCTAGTTAGAAGGGGAAGGGGCTATGTGAGGACACAATGAGAAGACTTCTTTGAACTCCTGAGTTCTCATGTCTGACTGGCTCTAAACATTTGGAATTTCAGTTTCTCAAATGATGATGCACTAGCATTAAAATCCACCACCTTTCTTTGATGATTCCACCTTTAAAACCAAAAACTTATACACAGAGATGAGATGGTGAATACAAAAATCAAATGCATGTTTTTGTTTTCATTAGAGACACATTAGTAGCAAGCCACACTAATGTGCCTAATTATTCCAGAATGCATGCAATAATAAATGCATGCAGTAGACAGGCAATGGCAGCCCACCCCAGTGTTCTTGCCTGGAGAATCCCAGGGACGGGCGAGCCTGGTGGGCTGCCGTCTATGGGGTTGCACAGAGTTGGACACGACTGAAGTGACTTAGCAGCAGCAGCAGAGAGGTAGAGCTTTAGACTGTTTTCTAAATACTTCATTTAGATGGCTGCAGTCAGTTCTTCAAGTAATAACTCTATCTTCACCCATTTTTTTTGCTATAAGAAAAAATTGCACTAACAAACCTTGTCCTTGTTGCTTAGTCACTAAGTCATGTCCAACTTTTGAGATCCTGTGAACTGTAGCCCCCCAGGCTCCTCTGTCCATGTGAATTCCCAGGCAAGAATACTGGAGCCAGGTGCCACTTCCTACTCCAGGGGAATCTTCTGGACCCAGGAATTAAACCCAAGTCTCCGGCATCTCCTGCAGTTGTACGGGGGTTCTTCAACACTGAGCCAGCAGGGAAGCCCACTAACAAATCTCAGGTACAATATAATCTGCTTTTAGAGAATAAAGAATAATAAGAAATTTTAAAAAAGATAGGGAAAAATAAATTCTCACTCCCTCCCCCACCCCCTCCCAAACAGCAGCCACAAAGTAATTTCAAAGTTCCTGAAATAGTTAGATTATGTATTAATTATAACTGAAACTTATTACTCTATAGCAAACTGTGGTTAATACCTCAATAAAATACACACTTTTTTGGTAATGGAAATGCAACCCACTCCAGTATTCTTGCTGGGAAAATCCCATGGACAGAGGAGCCTGGCAGGCTACAGTACATGGGGTCACACAGAGTCTGGCGTGACTGAGTGACTTCACTTTACTTTAAACTTTATTAATATTTACATGATGGTTAATAATTAACATAATGTAATTACTCAAAAATATAAATTTTAGAAAAAATATAAATGCTTGGCAGACCTAGACAAAAGAAGGGCAACATGCCACTCAACATTAATGTATCTTCCTTCCGTTCCCCCAATTCAATGCCTTTAAATAAAACCAGTTTATTAGAGAGAATTCATCCATTCTGGTTAAATGTTTCCAGAGAAACAAAAAATAACAAATATCTCAGTGGGAATGGTTGGGGGAGGGGGTGGTGGGAGGCAGATATAAGTCCTATTAGTTTTTAGGTTTATATTTTGGTCAAAGTATCTCAGAATCTACCTAGGCATGGCTAGAAATCTTTTTATTTCAATATGCTTTTGTTCATTTTAGACCCACAGGCAGAAAAACTGATTATATGACCTCTCACCATTAAAAGCCTACATTCAGGGTTTAATTGCACACAATGTCTTATTAGGCTGAGTAATGCAAGCATGGGCAAATAAAGAACAGAAACAGCAAGGATCGAAAAGAAGCAGAAGACATTAAGAAGAGGTGGCAAGAAGAACTACAGAACTATACAAAAAGGTCTTAACGACCCAGATAACCACCACGGTGTGATCACTCACCTAGAGCCAGACACCCTGGAGTATGAAGTCAAGTGGGCCTTAGTATTCAAACCTATAAACAAAGCTAGTGGAAGGGATGGAATTCCAATCGAGCTACTTCAGATCCTAAAAGATGATGCTGTTAAAGTGCTGCACTCAATATATCAGCAAATTTGGAAAACTCAGTAGTGGCCACAGGATTGGAAAAAGTCAGTTTTCATTCTAATCCCAAAGAAAGACAATGCCATAGAATGTTCAAACTATGTTACAATTACCTCATTTCACATGCTAGCAAGATAGTTGTCAAAATCCTTCAAGCTAGGCATCAACAGTATGTGAACTGAGGACTTCCAGATGTTCAAGCTGGATTTAGAAAAGGCAGAGGAACCAGAGATCAAATTGCCAACACCCACTGGATCACGGAAAAAGTAAGAGAATTCCATAAAAACATCTACTTTTGCTTCATTGACTGCACTAAAGCCTTTGACTGTGTGGATCACAAAAAGCTGTGGAAAATTCTTAAAGTGATGGGAATATGAGACTATCTTACCTGTCTCCTGCAAAAACTATATTCAGGTCAAAAAGCAACAGAACTAGACATGAAACAATGGACTAGGTCCAAATTGGGAAAGGAGTACATCAAGGCTATATACTGTTACCCTGTTATTTAACTTATATGCAGCGTACATCATGCTAAATACCGGGCTAGATGACTTGCAAGCTGGAATCAAGGTTGCAGGGAGAAATATCAACAACCTGAGATATCCAGATGATACCATTCTAATGTCAGAGAGCAAAGAGAACTAAAGAGCCTCTTGATGAGGGTAAAAGAGGAGAGTGAAAAAGCTGGATTAAAACTCAATATTCAAAAACTAAGAATATGGCATTCAGTCCCACTTCACATCTGGCATCACTTCGAGGCAAACAGATAGGGAAAAAGTAGAAACTGACAGATTTTCTTTTATTGGGTTCCAAAATCACTGTAGACACTGACTGTAGCCCCAAAATTAAGATGCCTGCTTCTTGGAAGAAAAGCTATGGGAAATCTAGACAGTGTATTAAAAAGCAGAGACATCAGTTTGCCTACAAAGGTCTGTATAGTTCAAGCTATGGTTTTTCCAGCAGTCATGTATGGACGTGAGAGTTGGACCATAAAGAAGGCTGAATGCTAAAGAATTGATGCTTTAGCATTGTGCTGCTGGAGAATACTCTTGAGAGTCCCTTGGAAAGCACAGAGATCAAACCAGTCCATCCTAAAGGAAATCAACCCTGAATATTCATTGGAAGGACTGATGCTGAAACTGAAGCTCCAATACTTTGGTCACCTGATGCAAAGAGCCCACTCACTGGAAAAGACCCTGATGCTAAGAAAGATTGAGGGCAAGAAGAGAAGGGGGCAGCAGAGGATGAAATGGTTGGATGGCATGATCAACTGAACGGACATGAATTTGAGCAAATTCCCAGAGATAGTGAAGGACGAGGAAGCCTGGTGTGTTGTAGTCCACAGGGTAGCAAAGAATCAGACACCACTTAGTGACTGAACAACAAAAATGAATACATGAATGACTACAGGAGACATGATTTATGATAATTATCAAAGTAAAATATACTAGCAAGATGATGCACACTGATTCTTCTCACTGTCGAAACTAAAATTTTAAACTTCTTTATTTTTTTGGCCACACTGCAGGGCTTGCAAGATCTCAGCTCCCTGACCAGGAACTGAACCTGAGTCATAGCAGTGGAAGCCCATAATCCTCACTACTAGGCCACCAGAGAACTCTCATAAACTTGTAAACTTTAGAAGGAACAATAAATTCAGTAATCAGCCAATGCTGAAGTGTAAAAGCAAAAATTAAAAAAACAAAAAACCAACAACACTAAAAGATCTTAGTCATTTGAAGTTCCAAAAGCCCATGGAACCATGAGAAGCAAGGTTAAAATCTGACCCAAAGGCTAATTTAAAGTCTATAATGATCATTTGCTTAGGAAGGAATTAAGTCAGCTTGTAGACCACTTAACAGTCTTGTGACTTCCACTAAGAGTTACACAGAGAAAAAATAATTAACTATTTGCGTTATGCAACAAAATTCTCCCTAGTTCTAATCAATAATCAATTAAACTACTTTATGAAAGTAGAGACTAAACAAGTGAATTACACTGGTAAAAGTATAATCAAGCTATAAAACAACTCTCTAGTGAAGCAACATAAATAAAATAGTAAAAAAAAAAAAAAGAATTGTCAGGAATACATTCAACCCTACCAATATTTTACCAGAAATGTATTACTTAGTGTGAAATAAGTATATACACTTTTTATTCTAACTTCATGTTTAAAAAGAAAAAAATAAGTTTATGGGAAAAATAAAAAAACTCTTGAAAAGTGACAATACTGCTAATGAAACTTCCCAAAGATTCCTTCCATTGTTAAAAACAAATGTAAATATTAGGATTACATTTATTGAAGTAACAGTATACTTAGCAGTAAATTATGGTGTTTGAACTAGGTCAGAAGATGCCTATAATGATTAAGCTATCTTCTCATTTTCCTAACAATTAGGAACACTGACTAAGTAGAAATCAATTGTAATTGGAAAAGCGTTAAGGCCTAAACTAATTACTAAAGTCAGTTGATATATATGATAGTTAATTAATTTAGAAATTCTAAATGTTGCACTTTATATATGTATATATATATTTATATATATATACACACACACAGCATATAATGAATTATATAAATTAATTGACACTATATATTTCCCACAGCATTGTGGAATCTCAGTTCCCCAACCAGGGATTTAACCTATAACCATTGTATTGGAAGTGCAGAATCCACTGAACCACCAAGGGAAGTTCTTATAAGTTTTTTAAATGGAAGTATCACAGATTCTTATTTTCTTAAATCACATTATCACAATAAACTGAGCATTGTGATAGATTTCATTCTACTCATCAAGTTTTATCTTCCAATATTTAAAACCATATTGATTGATATAATGCTTTTCAGTTTTCGTAAGTCGTATTTGTTCAGAGAACTGCTAATTCTCAAAGGATATCTGAGTCATTAGTTTAAATCAGTGAGACAGATCATGGGTCTGCAATTGTTTCCCGTAAAGGGCCAGTAAGAAAATATTTTAAGCTTTGTGAGGCATATGGATTCTGTTTTAAATATGCAACTCTGTACCTAGTGCCCCAGCCATGGGCAAATACATAAATGGATAAGCATGACTGTGCCAATAAAAACCTATTTACAAAAACAAGTGACAGGTTAGATTTCTCCATGGGTTTTGCCAATCCTGAAACAGTTAAGGAGGAAAAGAGAGGGATGGTAACAAGGAGAGGGACAGGAAATGGGAAAGAAAGAAAATCAAATAAACATATTTATGAAGTATTACTCTCGAGACTAAGTAGCTACTTAGTAGGGTTAACATTATTTTTCTAATGTTGACAAACTTTGATTGTGAGGCCCTATAAAATGCAACAAGGTCTTTTTATGATTTGTTTCAATGCTGACAGACCTACTGGCATTCAGTATATCAGCATAAATAATGAAAATATTGATCTTCAGTAAGTACATAGGATTTGACTTACCTTAATAATGGA
>NW_011495080.1:3965154-3973490 GCF_000754665.1 Bison bison bison
TAGCTTATAGGAACTTAGAAAAAAAAAAAAAAAAGCCTATCTGATGGATGTTATACTATCATAAGGAATATCAACTTTGAAAACAGCTGACTTTAATATTTACTAAATTATTATGAATGACTTGATCCAGTCTTCCTCGTGAAATAAGCAATGGATTAGCATTTTTCACTTTGGAGAACACGGAAGCACAGTAAGAAATACTGTTTCAGTGTCAACCTTTGACAGCACAGTTCAGAGGAAGGAAGGAGGACCACTCAGGCTGGTCTAGGTAAGGCTGCAAAGTTTGGAGCAGAGGCCCATATGAACCTAACCAAGCTTATTTCATCAAATCTAAAACCCCACTAGTTTTAAGATACACTACTGTTAGAAGCAACAATAAGAAAAAAGAAATCCTGCTAACTAAAGTATACAATGCTTCCTTATTACATAGAATTTTCTTTTTCTTATTGAAGGTTCTTTATAGTTTAAATTACAAAACTAGGTCAAATAATTTATAAATAAATTTAAGACTTTATTAATATTTGAGTACATACAGTATTTTACTTCAAACTGCTGATACCCATTCTGCAAGGTTTAATGTTGATAAGTTCTTAATGCTATTAGAAGGTTTAAAGAGAAGGTGTTCTTATACCAACCAAATTTCATACTCTTTCCTCATATATTCCTTAACAGGTTCACTGACTGAAACACTGAAGGGTTAAGATGTGAAGAATAACCACTCAGCTCACACATACTGAGTCAAAAACAACTCATTATGACTATTTTCCAGTTAACAGCCATTAAGACGTCACTAATTGAAGATATACCCTAACTTCAGAGTTTACAGTGTGACAAATGTACATCGAGGGGTGCTGGGAGAAATGTCCCCCAGATCACTATTCCTGTTTCTTTGCATTAAAATGAAGCTCAATTAAAGTAATCTCTGGCCTCTCTCCATCTTTCATTCACTCTGGGGGAGTAAACTCCTTTGGTAAAACAGAAGAAAAGGCTGGGCATGCACAGCTTAGCAACATTCTTATTTCACTTCAGAAATCAGAATGCCTGTACAAGGTCAGCATTGTCTCACTAAGTTTAGCAAATAAAAGGTCCTACCTTATCAGAGAAGGATGAAGTGGTCCAGCACCTTCTATAAACAAGCAAATTCGTCTAATTCTGATGTTCAGCAAGCAAACTCATTTTGCTCTCAAACTAGCTTACACTTTCAGTCTGCCTTCTATCAGTAGAAAAGTGGAAGTGGTATTTCACCTTCCATTTGCTTACATATATTATTTCATAATAGTATCAGAACTCTAGATAGGGAAGGTAGCTGCTATTTAATAGACTTTTTCAAAACCCTAACAATCTACACACACAATATTGCATTTCTTTTTTTCTGAATTAAACAGCTTCTTTTTAATTATAGTTCTTTTCATGATACCAAACATAACTAAACCTCACCTGATTTATTATCTGTTTTAATGGTCTCTGAGGTATCTTAGAAATTGACTGATAAAAACATGTGAAGCTTAAGAAATCTAAAGCCTGGATCATCAAGACTTCCCAGAGGCATCAGAGTTTAGACAAATCCCATTTGAATCAGCTATTTCCACCAACGGATCAAAGAATGGTTTTTCTTAAGAAATACAGAAAATACAATGACACGTACAGCTCTTGATTCAAAATCATGAGCTTTTTGTTCTCATTTGGGAAAAAAATCCATTATTATATTTGCATTGGAGATATCACTGCTCTGCTAAGTCAATGATTTTGCTTGGTTAAAAGTGAAACAAAAGGAGAGAATCAACGTTACAACAAACACTAGTCCAATAATAAAAATCCTCCTCCAAACTTCATATGATTTGGTTACAGACCAAAAAAAAAAAAACCCACAGAATAAAAATATCTTTATTAATACTTCTCAAGATCATAAAACCAAGTCATAATTGAATCACCAAGGAAACATGCACATGCGCAGAAGAAACCAGGTTAAATTCTGCACTCTAGGAACAACATCAATGATTCAAACGACTTCCTATGAAACAAATAAATCTATAGAAAATAACGCACTAATCTACTCAATATGAGTTATGAGCATATCTTAAAGGGACAAATATGAGTGGACTGCATGACCTCTAACGGTTTCTAAAAACTCTGAAGCTTTCTGATTTTAGATACTCAATAATTACACACAGGCCTGATTAACACAGCTTCAAACCAGCATCTTCACGGACACTGAACACATTGTACGATGACTACCTCAAGGCCTCGGCCCACAGTGGGCTGTATCTGGGGAGACTGCTTGTCTCCTACCATTCCTTTAGGGCCCAGGAGGTATAGCCCAAACTGTCAAATGCCCCTCTCCTGATGTTCACAATGCCATTCACTTCAGTTCAGTCCCTCAGTCATGTCCAACTCTTTGCAACCCCATGGACCAAAGCACGTCAGGCCTTCCTGTCCATCACCAACTCCCGGAGTTTACTCAAACTCATGTCTGTTGAGTCGGTGATGCCATCCAACCATCTCATCCTCTGTCGTCCCCTTTTCCTCCTGCCCTAAATCTTTCCCAGTATCAGGGTCTTTTCAAATGAGTCAGCTCTTCTCATCAAGTGGCCAAAGTACTGGAGTTTCAGCTTGAACATCAGCCCTTCTAATGAACACTCAGGACTGATTTCCCTCAGGATGGACTGCGTGGATCTCCTTGTACTCCAAGGGACTCTCAAGAATCTTCTCCAACACCACAGTTCAAAAGCATCAATACTCTGGCACTCAGCTTTCTTTATAGTCTAATTCTCACATCCATACACGACCACTGGAAAAATCATAGCCTTGACTAGACGGACCTTTGTTGGCAAATTAATGTCTCTGCTTTTGAATATGCTGTTTAGGTTGGTCATAACTTTCCTTCCAAGGAGCAAGCGTCTTTTAATTTCATGGCTGCAATCACCATCTGCAGTGATTTTGGAGCCCAAAAAAATAGCCAGCCACTGTTTCCCCATCTATTTCCCATGAAGTGATGGGACCAGATGCCATGATCTTCGTTTTCTGAATGTTGAATTTTAAGCCAACTTTTTCACTTTCATCAAGAGGCTCTTTATTTCTTCTTCACCTTCTACCATAAGGGTGGTGTCATCTAGATATCAGAGGTTATCAATATTTCTCCCGGCAATCTTGATGCCAGCTTGTGCTTCCTCCAGTCCAGCATTTCTCATGATGTACTCTGCATATAAGTTAAATAAGCAGGGTGACAATATACAGCCTTGACATAATCCTTTTCCTAATTGGAACCCATCTGTTGTTCCATGTCTAGTTCTAACTGTTGCTTCCTGACCTGCATACAGATCTCTCAAGAGGCAGGTCAGGTGGTCTGGTATTACCATCTCTTTCAGAATTTTAGTTTATTGTGATCCACACAGTCAAAGGCTTTGGCATAGTCAATAAAGCAGAAATAGATGTTTTTCTGGAACTCTCTTGCTTTTTCGATGATCCAGTGGATGTTGGCAATTTGATCTCTGGTTCCTCTGCCTTTTCTAAAACCAGCTTGAACATCTGGAAGTTCACAGTTCACGTATTGCTGAAGCCTGGCTTGGAGAATTTTTTTAATATAAATGTATTTATTTTAATTGGAGGCTAATTACTTTACAATATTGTATTGGTTTTGCCATACATCAACATGAATCCACCACGGGTGTACACGTGTTCCCCATCCTGAACACCCCTCCCACCTCCCTCCCCATACCATCCCTCTGGGTCATCCCAGTGCATCAAGACCAAATTTGCCTGTTACCCTAGGTGTTTCTTGACTTCCTACTTTTGCATTCCAGTCCCCTATAATGAAAAGGACATCTTTTTTGGGTGTTAGTTCTAAAAGGTCTTGTAGGTCTTCATAGAACCGTTCAGCTTCTTCAGCATTACTAGTCGGGGCACAGACTTGGATTACCGTGTGACTTTTTCTGGGGAGTGGGGGGCAGCACTCTGTGACATGTGGAATCTTAGTTCCCCAACCTGGGATGGAACCCACACCCCCTGCACTGGAAGTGCAGAGTCTAACCCCTGGACCTCCATGGAAGTCCAGCAGTGACTTTCTGTAAAATAGATCATGTAACCTTAACGTGAGTCTCTTGTCACTGTCATCTGTTTTCTGATTCTAATGCCACCTTCTCCCTTTGTGGAATGTTAACATCCCAGAAAGTACCTACAAAAAATATATTTGTTGAATGAATGAAGGAGAAACAATGCCCTAACTTAGTAGTATGTTATCAGAATTAGATGAGAAAGTATTATGTGCAAGTCCTTCATAAACTGCCAAGAACATAACACATGTCAGCAATCTTCTCTGTATCCCCAAAGTGTTATAAATGGTAGGTGTGCCTAATCAATGTTTGTTGATGACCATCATATGAGGAACACACATAAAGATGCGACACCAAAAACAAGGCACTGGAGCCACCGGACATGTCAGTGCGAAGAAGATTTCACTGGGACTAACATGTGACAATACTAGGCATGAGGACAATACATCAAGAGATGACCTGCTTCAATTCCTCTAAATCCCTGTTAGTTACATAAAGACTATTCCTGATTCACACAGTAGGGTTAAACTAATCAAAAAGTAAAGACTGGGCAGAATTGAAAAGAAAAAGAGAACAGAAAAATCCCCCCCACCCCCACCTCCTCCGACAACCAAAATTTCATCTGTAGGACTTCTGTAGACTTTTCCAGGTTTATCACCAAGTGCCAACACTGTATTTGATGTGATTTCCTCTTTACAGGCTACGAGTCCAAATCTAGCTTCAGATCAGATCAGATCAGTCACTCAGTCGTGTCCGACTCTTTACGACCCCATGAATCGCAGCACACCAGGCCTCCCTGTCCATCACCAACTCCTGGAGTTCACTGAGACTCACAGTGGAGAAATCGAGCTTACTAAATTACTAATAAACAGCACAAACCTGGTGAAAATAGTCTTGAAAATAAAGCTATCAGAACCAAAAGTAAAGGCCATAGCCAAAGAACCGTGTTGTCTGTGAGTCTCTCGCCTCTGACATTTAGCTTTCAATATTCTGAATGAGAAACACAACCTACCACCTCTCCTCACATGCCTTCTGGTCATCAAGCAAGCTGGGAGCCGTTGTCATGAACTTGCTTGGGGAACACATTGTTCAAACCTGAGAAAAACAGGGGTTGAAGGGCAGAGCTTATCCTTCCCCTTCATTCATTATGCTCACAGTGTAATCCCCACTGTCACAGGCCAGGTGACAGGCACCAGGGAAAACGCGGAGAGATGATGGATGGCTGGACAGGCCGGGGAACTGACAACCGTACTACAAGTAGAATACATATTCTGCAGAATGAAGGGGGCGAGATGCCCTCATCATAGATCTTGGTCCTAACAGGCAGGACAGTGGCTGACTGGCAAAAGGTGCCAGGGCCACCCAGTGACTTCGGGATGACAGCTTCTTAGCTAGGCCCTTCTTTAAGAATCCATCTACTTATAAGTCATTAGCTCCCAAACTTCTTCTCAGCTAGAATTTGATGTAGTTTATAATAAACATAGTCATGTTAATAAAATAGAAAACCAAGATCTCAAAAAGAAAGGGAAAGAAAGGTTCCTGCAGAGAGGACTATGGTACAATGGGAAGAAGCAAAAAGATTTGTGTCAGACTCCAGATATCTACCTACTACTAGTGTAAGGGTGACAAGAACACTCAAATTTTCGGAGCGTCAGCTTTCACATTTATAAAACAAAGATTGCAATAAACTTTTTCAGAGATTTAAGAAGTAGGATAACGTACTCCAGGGCATTCAGTACAGTGTCTGACAGCTGGTACATCTCAAATAAATAATTATCTACTTTTCCCTTTAGAATTACTAAGCAGATAAGGATCTAAATGATCACACACTCACAGGAACATACACTAAAAGGACAAAAGGTTCAAATTAAAAAAGTATTATCCATGATCCTTTAGGCAATACTGTACTAGTCAGTATCATTTGTGAGATCAATAAAAACATGTTTGTCTTTATTTGGAGTCAACAGCATTGCACTGAAAGTTTGAAACGATTACTAAGAATACTTACAGCCTGACAGAAGAAAACCAGTCTTTCTCTTCATTTTTCAACTAAAAACAATCAGTATTAGGACTTTCTGGTGGCACAATGGATAAGAATCCACCTGCCAATGCAGGGACTATGGATGAGTTCAATCCCCAGTCCAGGAAGACACCACACACCTGGGAGCAACGAAACCCGAGCAACCGACCACTGCACCTGTGCTACAGAGCCCCCCTGCTGCGACTACTGAAGCCCGAACACTCTGGAGCCCATGCACTGCAACGAGAGAAGCCTGTGCGAAAGAGTAGCCCCCGCTCACCACAGCAAGAGAAAGCCTTCATGCAGCCAGGAAGACCCAGTGCAACCAAATAAATAACTTTTTAAAAATCAACATTAAATGTATAGATGTCAAAATGATAAATGCTCTGTGCCAAGAGATTAGACGAAAATAGTATAGAATTAGATAGCCATTTTTGCTGAGCCACAGCAAACACTATGCCTCACCTGACATTTTTAATGTGTTCTGGACTTAAAGTTGGCCTTTCCACATACAAAAGAACCACAGTGAAGGTTAACTTTTAAAAAAAAAAATTGAAATATAATTTAGAATCTTATGTTAGTTTCAAGTGTACAGGAAAGTGATTCAGTTATACAAATACATATGCACACACTTTTGCGGGCTTCCCTTATGGCTCAGCTGGTAAAGAATCCACCTGCAACGCGGGAGACCTGGGTTCGATCCCTGGGTTGCTTTTTCGGATTGTTTTCCATTATAGTTTATTATAAGATACTGAGTCTCACCCCCAGTGCTCAACAGTGGGTCCCTGGTGTTTGCCTATTTTATACACGTAGTGTGCATATGCTGGGGCTTCCCAGATGGTGCGGTGGTAAATAATCCACCTGCCAACGCAGGAGATGCAAGAGATGTGGGCTCACTCCCTGGATCGGGAGGATCCTCCAGAATAAGAAATGGCAACCCACTCCACTATTCTTGCCTGGAAAATTCCATAGACGAAGGAGCCTGGAGGGCTACAGTCCATGGGGTCAAAAAGAGGTGGACACGACTGAGAACGCACACACACAAGTATATGTTAATCCCAACTCCTAATTTACCTCTCCCAACACGGCCTCCGATACCCCTCTATCCTGAATGGTAACCAAAAGTTTGTTTTCTGTGTCTGTGAGTGTCTCTGTTTGCCAAATAAGTTCATCTGTATCATTTTTTTCTAGATTTCACACATAAGTGATATCACATATTTGTCTTTGTCTGATCTACTACACTTACTATGTTTATCTCTAGGTGCATCCATGTTGCTGCAAATGGCATTACTACATTCTTTTTTATGACTGGAAGGGGAACATTTTTACAGCAAATATTTTGCTTCATAAATACTTTCTAAGAATTATGAAAATGCATACAGTACAAAAAATATGGAATTCCTGATTGCATTAAAAAATAGGGTTTTAAATTGGTTCTATGAGCCAGATGAATGGTCTCAGAGTTCTCTGAATTCACAGCTGTCACAAGAGGGCTTTTAAAAGATTAAGTCCTTTAGAAAGTACCTATTCTTAAAGCACAAATTACCTCTGTGACTTCATGCTGCTGTTGCTGCTCCCAGCACCACCAAACCTGTAACAAGGGTCTGCACACGAGATTGATGTTCAGTGCTAGATTAAGAAGCACACAAAGATAAAACACTTACCCTTACCCTCAAACGACTTACATTATGGACAAGTCAAGAAAATCAAGATTGGTGATGATATTCTGCTGCTATTGGGTCTGGGAGGAAAATACAGGCAATAAGCCACTTGGAGGAAAGGATCATCTTTTAGACTCAACTCTTACCTAGTGTATAATTATCAGCAACAATACTTTTTACAGACTATTGTTCATAGATGTAACCCTTGTTCCTAAAATAATTTCTGGTACGTAATAGGCACTTGGCAAATGTTTATTAAATAAATGCATGAATAAGCACAGGAAACTATATTCAATATCCCATAGTAACCTATAATGAAAAATAATCTGAAAAAATATATATGTATATAAATGAGCTGCTTTGCTATATGCCTGAAACTTGGTCTTCCCTATAGTTCAAACTGTAAAGAATCTGCCTGCAACGCAGGAGACCTGGGTTCAATTCCTGGGTCAGGAAGATCCTCTGGAGAAGGGAATGGCAACCAACTCCAGTATTCTTTTTTTTTTTTTAATTTTATTTATTTTTCCATTGCAGGATAACTGCTTTACAGAATTTTGTTGTTTTCTATCAAACCGTCAACATGAATCAGCCATAGGTATACGTATA
>NW_011495080.1:3973590-4073308 GCF_000754665.1 Bison bison bison
TATACGTATATCCCCTCCCTTTTGAACCTCCCTCCCATCCCACCCCTCTAGTTTGATACAGAGCCCCTGTTTGAGTTTCCTGAGACATACAGCAAATTCCCATTGGCTATTTATTTTATATATGGTAATGTAAGTTTCCATGTTACTCTCTCCAAAGATCTCCCACTCCAGTATTCTTGCCTGGAGAATCCCATGGACAGAGGAGCCTGGCGGACTATAGTCCACGGGGTAGCGAAGAGTTGGACACAACCGAGCAACTATTACTACTACTATGCCTGAAACTAACATAATATTGTAAACCAGCTACACTTCAATTAAAAAGTACATGAATAAGCAAATGGAAAATGATAAAGAATATTTCTTTCAGACCGACTGAATTCTATGTACAAACCACACAGGAACAAGCAGTTGTGTTTTGCATGAAGTATGCTCAGTGAGGAATCCATGTTTCAATAAAGTGCTACAAAACTATATTCATTTAAAATACTTTTTGTAGAAGATAATCTACAAAACAGAAATAAATTAGTTATTTCGACCATAAGTTATGTCAATGACTTGCCTATATTTCATTGCTCAATTATATTTTATTCCTAGCTAGTTGTAATGTTACATGGTTCACAATTAAGACAGGTACAAAGTATTACACAGGGTGTAGGAATAAGGTCAAGGGAGGGGTAATAATAGTATCCCTGTAAGATAACTCACTCCAGTATTCTTGCCTGGAGAATCCCGTGGACAGAGGAGCCTGGCGGTGTACAGTCCAGAGGGTCGCAGAAAGTCAGACACTACTGAAGTGTCAAACCAGCAGCAGCAAGGGGCTTGGGAGATGTGTCTTGCTCAAGGTCACACACATGCTAAGTTCAGAATTCAATTTTTTCCCAACTATATATGCTACGATGTTTTAAATATTTTTTAAAAGGGTCTTTGTTGGCTGCGTCAGGTCTTAGTTGCAGCAAGTTGGGGCCTTCTTCGTGTCATGCAGGATCTTTTGTTGTGGTGCGTGGGATCAGCTGCTCACAGGCATATGGGATCTTAGTTCCCCGACCAGGGATCGAACCTGCGTTTCCTGCATTGCAAGGTGGATTGGTAACCACTGGACCACCAGGGAAGTCCCCTGTGCTTAACATTTTATAGTTCCAAGAAACTCACAGGTTGAATCAAATGATGTAGATGATGAGAGACACAGGACAGCAAATCCTGACTTTTTTTCTTTAGGGACTTCCTTGGTGACTCAGTGGTAAAGACTCTGCCTGCAATGCAGGTTTTGACTTGGGTTCAATCCCTGGGTTGAGAAAATGCCCTGGAGAAGGAAATGGCAAACCACTCCAGTATTCTTGCCTGGGAAATCTCTTGGACAAAGGAGCCTGGTGGGCTGCAGTCCACGGTCCTGCAAAAGAGGTGGACATGAACTGGCAACTGAACAACAATGATATCGTGGACTGTAGCCCACCAAGCTCCTCGGTCCATGGAATTTTCCAGGCAAGGACACTGGAGTGGGTTGCCATTTCTCCTCCAGGGGATCTTCCTGATGCAGGGATCAAATCCCTGTCTCTTCTGTCTCCTGCACTGGTAGGTGGATGTTTTACTAAGTCACTTGGGAAGCCCTTGTGCACAGTCCATGGGGTTGCAAAAGAGTTGGACACAACTTAACGACTGATTAAACAACAAACAACCCTGGTCTTACAGTAGCTTGACACACAAAATGCATTTTCCATGTAATCAACACCATAAATATCACAGTTGGTTATCCAAGTCAACGCACAAAGAAATCTCTTGATCAAAAATGCAAGTGAAGCTTAAGAAAAATAACATTCTATGGATAAAACCATCATGCAGAAAATGTTTCAGGGGAAAGGCATTTAATGGTTCAACTGAGGCCAGAAATAACACTTTCTGATACAACAAGAATTGGAATTCTACTTTTCCCCCCTCTCTCTGGACTAGCCAGTAGAGGATATCATAACCCCTCCAAACTCAAACTACTCCTGATGGCTCCTTGGAGGTCCAGGGACATGAAGGGAGAAAGACAAGAAAGGGCTGACACCTTTGAGGACGGAACTTGTACAGTCTGCTTGTATTAATGCCTAAACACAGATAGAAGCTCATTTTTTTTTTAAATGTTTCTCCTTTTAAGCAAACAATTCCAATAAGCCTTCCTTGCTGCTGTTGGTGCTTTTTATTATTATTTTTTTTAACTGTTACTACAGGTCAGTTCTACATGTCTATTCATTTAAGGCCCATATATTGTCTTGTGTATTTTTAAGTTTAGCAACAAATGAAAAGGGGAAGATGAAAGGGTCTCAAAGGTCTCACAATAAATAAGCAGTCCTAATATGTAAATGAAGGTTTTTATTTTTTAACTTAAAACCTTGTCTATACTTTTTATTTTCATCTTTATTAAGATACATTTAACATCATAAGATATTTAAAATATATACCATAATAGTCCATCATGAAAGGATTTGCCCCATCTAGAAGGAAATGGCAACCCACTCCAGTATTCTTGCCTGGAAAATCCCAGGGGCGGGGGAGCCTGATGGGCTGCCATCTATGGGGTCGCACAGAGTCGGACACGACTGAAGCGACTTAGCAGCAGTAGCAGCAGCAGATAATTAACACATCTATAATTTCACATTTTTTTTTGGGTAATATTTAACTTTCACTGTTAGTACATTTCAATCATACCATACCCTTGTCTCCATTTCTCTTGCCCTCTGTAATCCTTGAAAATGCTGAGGATAAACTCTGGGCTAATACTCATGAAAAACATCCTCCCTTCTCTGACTTCCAACCACCTATAATTTAATATGAACATGGCAAACCCTGTGAGAAAAGCAAGTGATGCTGGTGGATTCCTGTGGTCCTCAAAGCTTATAATGAAATAGGGATGATATGGCATCTTTCAGGATGCCATTCTTCCCTGTCAGAAGCATGGGCAGTCATTGACTGGGGGTAAGAATGAGAAATGAAAGAAAGAAAGGAAATTCCAAGGACCGGATCCCTGAGAGAGGGAAAAGGGAAGTCCTTTTGGGTTCTACCTAGAGTCACTCACTAGGTATATAAGGTATCATGTAGGGAAAGAACCATCTAAATAAGGGACTGCCCAATGATGGGTTATTGTGAGGATAAACAGTATGTGTTTTGAAGCACAAAGAACAATACAGTACTGTGCACTGCATTAACTTATTTTCTGGAAACTTCACCAGAAGCAGGCTGCTGGGAAGCAAGGAAGTCATCTGAGTGTTGCTTCAAGTTAAGACAATCTCGCCTAGATTTTCAGTTAAAGATCATGAAATGATTCTTACTAGAAAGTAAAAAATCACATTTTGTAGTTCAAGAACTGAATACACTCTTGCTCCTAAGTAACAAGTGAAATTTATAATAATCTATTATTTGGGCGGGTGGTCTCTTAGCTTAAAACAGGAGGAAAAAAAAAAAACAAAACACCAGTTCCTTAATTATCTTCCTAACAATAAATGAGAAGAGGTTTTGGAGG
The DNA here is from genome assembly GCF_000754665.1 of Bison bison bison. Taxonomy (NCBI): domain Eukaryota; kingdom Metazoa; phylum Chordata; class Mammalia; order Artiodactyla; family Bovidae; genus Bison; species Bison bison. The sequence continues at coordinate 3,977,087 of NW_011495080.1, forward strand.
CTGGGATGACAAGGAACAGGGAGAAATGACACAATGGTTTTTAAGGTTATTAATAACTCATTCTGAGCCATCTATAAAGCGTGTTCACCTGGAGCGCTTCATGAGCATAAGTCAAAACAGACCCGACTACTTCTGGAATGGAGTTTGAGATGCGTGCTCTAAGAAGAGCATAATGTGAGGTATAAGCCAATTACCAAAGGACCCACAGTCACTGCATGCAGGTTTTTTAATGGTTGATCGATAAGGCACAAGGGAACTTTAACTGACCATCGGTGAGGAGCATTCCTATCTTAGTGACATTATCTTCCAACTCCCTTTATTTTAAGGCTACAGCAGGAGACTGCATTGATTCTTTTTTTCTCTTTCCACTCTTTAACAGCTCTTCTAGTTTGAATTATCTTTCATCTATTATAAATATTTTTGTGGCTAGTCAGGTATATCCAGCTCAGAGATTCTCACGTATGTAAGCTGGAGTTCCAACCTTATTTTGGGGGCCCTGGTTTCCTAGCAAAATGTTTTCAAAGTTCGTCCACACTGCACAATTTACCAGTCATGTGTGCTAAGTCGCATCAGTGTGTCTGACTCTACAACTCTGTGGACCACAGCCCGCCAGGCTCCTCTGTCCATGGGATTCTCCAGACAAGAAACACTAGAGTGGGTTGCCACGCCCTCATCCAGGGGATCTTCCTGACCCAGGGGTCGAACCTGCATCTCCTGCGGCTCCTGCATTGCAGGCAGATTCTTTACCGCTGAGCCACTGGGGAAGCCCATTTATGAGTATAGCACTTCATTTCATTTTATGGCTGACTATTTATTCCATTGTAGGTATATACCACACATATATATTTACCAAGTGATAAACATGTGGGTAGTTCCACTTTTCTGGCCATTATGAACAATGTCACTATGAACACCCATGGATAAGTCTTCTGCGGACATACATTTCCTCTTCAGTATATACCTAGAATTTGAACCCTGGATCATATGGTAAATCTATGTTTAACATTTTGAGAAACTAGCAGACTATTTTCCAAAAACTCTATGCCCTAATGTTCATGTAATATTTTTAAATAATTATTTTAAAATCTGAATGTGTATGTGTTTGTGTGTGTGTGTCTGAGTTGTGTGCTGCAATGGTCAGCACTCAGAGGAAATGTATTTTGTTCTCCAGAAAAACCCTCTCCCACTAGCCTTAGACCCCATCTGCTAATTCCTGAAGTGGCTGTGGCTGCTTAAGTCACTGCTGATGCTGCTGTTAAGTCACTGTAGTCATGTCCGACTCTGTGTGACCCCATGGACTGCAGCCCACCAGGCTTCTCCGTCCATGGGATTTTCCAGGCAAGAGTACCGGAGTGGGGTGCCATTGCCTTCTCCGACTTAAGTCACTAGGTCATGTCAGATTCTTTTTGCCTCCATGAACTACAGCCCACCAGGCTCCTCTGTCCATGGGATTTCTCAGGCAAGAATACTGGAGGGGGTTGCCATTTCCTCCTCCAGGGGATCTTCCAGATGCAAGGATCGAACTTGTGTGTCCTGAGTCTCCTGTTTGAGAGGTGGACTCCTTACCACTAAGCCACCTGGGAAGCCCCCCTGTAGGGGCAGCCTTGTCTGTTTCCATCATTAACAAAGCATTACCATGTGTCACAGGTGACAAGCAGGGCACAAGCATTCAGGCATTGGTACAATTTGGTAACTATCTGTGCTTCCTGTACTGTTCCCGTGTTGGTTCATCAGCCATGATTAAAACAGACAATAAGGTTTCTCTCCTCACTCAAGTTTCAGATTGCAGAAGATTTTACTATTTGCTCAGTAGTTCCTGTTAACATAAAGCAGGAGTGATATGAAAGATGACAGAATGCAGTGAAGATCTCTAATCAGACGAGCCCATCACTGTGCTGACCTAACACGTATGTTTGACTAGTCCCGAGTCTTCTGATGATGTCTTGCCAGCTGGGTGGTAGATTTATGGTGCAAATAAGCACCAAGCTGAAAACAGATTGGGCCCATCAATCTTATTTTGCCTGTGAAATGGTCTACGATAGAGCCCAGGCCACTGGAAATGATTAGCGCATAAATATACCAGTTCATTTGGAAGAAGTGGTATTGTTAAATGCTGTCACTGTCTTCACACTCAGAGACATGATTAAGTCTAAGCACTCCCAAAGTTTGAAAGGAAAATTATTTTGCAGGGCTTGATGTGACAGGTATAAAGTATAAAACCCTAAAATGACTATCAGAAATAAGAGAGATAAAGGTCTCCTCAAATACAAATTAAGAGTCGAAATACAAGTGGCACAACATGGTAGCGTTTAGCTTGCTGACAAAGACAATCAGGGCCGGAATCTAAACAGAAACAACATTATTTCATGGCTCGCTGGAAGCATCTGGATGACTGAAGCACAGGTGGCTTGAAATACCTTTACCAGTCACTGTTTAGGTTTAATCAGCAGTAGTCAACTTTCCAGGCCCCCTAAGCAACAATTCTTGCAATATTCTCAATGGAACAAAATTGGTCTTTCAAGTCAGCTAAACATGAACCATGACATGATCAACACTCAGAACTAGACCCGGCAGAGGCATTTTGTTTGTCTATTGTTATGTAGAGTACAATATAGGATCGTGCATACCCGATGCTCAACCAATAACTGATAAAATAATCAGTGTTTTACAACCTATTTAGATTCTCCATTCCTTGCAGCTCTCAATGACCAATACATGTTTTATACTCTACTGGAATACAATATTATTTTTAAAAAATACATTATTCTCATTCATCTACAATTGAAATAATGACAATCATTTTTTTTTAATGAGCCTATTATGTTTGAAATCTTAACCTCTGTCCTGCATTAAATGCAGCAAGTTCAATGTCAGCGACCTACCAAAAAAGAATAAATTTGTAGTGAATTTTTATACTCATGTTTGCTCCATTTTTCTGGCAAAATTATATCTTGTACTTATTCTCAAATTTAAATTTTTCATTTGATCAGTCATGATTGTTGAAAAGCACATAACCCTAAATGTTAACAGTTTATGCTACTAAACCCCCAAAATTTCTAGGAATTTCCACCTAGGTTCCATAAAAAAAAAATCATGATTAATTTCAGATTTGACCAACAAAGATGTTTATCACAAAACACTATATTAAACTTCAAAAAAAATCACTTAAAATGCAGAATAGAGAACCAATGACAAACATACACACAAATATGCATATAACTGATATAAACACTTATAGATATAGATAGATTTATAGATATTAATTATATCTACTACTAGAATATGATGCAGCTATTAAAAATGTACAGATACTGGAATGAGGCAAGAAAAAGATCTGAAAGGTAGAAGTCCATTATGTCAAAAGGTTATAAATTAAAACAACATTGTGATATAAGCCTGTATTAAGTGCCTCCTGGCACCTGGTCCCATCACTTCATGGGAAATAGATGGGGAAACAGTGGAAACAGTGTCAGACTTTATTTTGGGGGGCTCCAAAATCACTGCAGATGGTGACTGCAGCCATGAAATTAAAAGACGCTTGCTCCTTGGAAGGAAAGTTATGACCAACCTAGATAGCATATTCAAAAGCAGAGACATTACTTTGCCAACAAAGGTCCGTCTAGTCAAGGCTATGGTTTTTCCAGTGGTCATGTACGGATGTGAGAGTTGGACTGTGAAGAAAGCTGAGCGCCGAAGAATTGATGCTTTTGAACTGTGGTGTTGGAGAAGACTCTTGAGAGTCCCATGGACTGCAAGGAGATCCAACCAGTCCATCCTAAAGGAGATCAGTCCTGGGTGTTCATTGGAAGCACTGACATTGAAGCTGAAACTCCAATACTTTGGCCATCTCATGCAGAGTTGACTAACTGGAAAAGACCCTGATGCTGGGAGGGATTGGGGGCAGGAGGAGAAGGGGACGACAGAGGATGAGATGGCTGGATGGCATCACCGACTTGAAGGACGTGAGTTTGGGTGAACTTGGGAGTTGGTGATGGACAGGGAGGCCTGGCGTGCTGAGATTCATGGAGTCACAAAGAGTCAGACATGACTGAGCGACTGAACTGAAGTGCCTCATAATTACAATACTGAAGTCTTTGCTGATTTGATTCTTTTGTCTCTCACCTCAGCTGAATCTTATTTTCTTTTTAAATCTGTTATTTTTCAAGATTTACTTATTTACTTTTGGCTGAGCCTAGTCGTAGTTGCAGCGCTCAGGCTTATGCTTAGTTGCCCCACGGCACGTGGCATCTCAGTTCTCCCGTTAGGGATCGAACCTGCCTCCCTTGCATTGCAAAGGATTCTTAACCACTGCATCACCAGGGCAGGCCTGCACCACACTCCCCGCCAGCTGAATCTTATTCCTGGAACTTTTCATCCTATGTGTATTCTGTATGTATGTTTCATAAGATCATTCCCTTAGAAATTTATCCTGAGCAATTCTTTGAGGCCTGGTGAGAAGGTATGTTCTACCAGAAAACATGTGATAGTGTCTACTAGTTTATTTAAGGGTACTACCAACCTGGAACCCATTGAAAACTAACTTCTCACTCTGAAATTTTCTCACATCCCCCAGAGGATGTATATTTTAACAATAAAGCTGTTTTTTTTTTTTAGCAATTTTCCCTCCCTTTGGCCTATGAGTCCCTTACGGGAGGTGGAGAGATTATGGAAAATAGACTGTATGTCTAGATGATCCATATACTCTATGTAGAGGCTGGGGGTATGTTCCACTAGATCCCCCAGGTTGGGCAGGTTCTGGGTTTTGCTTCTATTCTGTGTCTTGCAAGTTCACTCAGGTTTGGCAAATACCCTCAGGATGAAAATTACCTTGGTAGTACTTTCTTTAATATTTTTCTGCATTCCTTTTATGTTTTTTGCTTCAATTATCCTAACTCACTTGCCAACTCATCAAAGCAACTTAACACCTTTTAAGTGTTTTATCCAACATTAAATTTTTTTTTTCCTGGGAAGTAAAGGGAAAGTACGAGTCATACTGCTATAAAGATAAGTCTCCAGAGAACTTACTCTTCACAGAACTGTCTACAAATAACTTCCCCTCTGAATTCAGTTATTCCAGTGCAAGCACCTTTGGAGCCTGTTCAGATATCCCTACCACTGGCTGTTGGTCTTTAATCTTCATAGTTATCGGAAGATAAAGATTACAAATACTCTAAGAAAAATTTAAAAATATAAGCAATAAATACAGCTCATTGTAAAGGTAATCATTAACTTGATTTAGTAAGATACAATATATAATAAGCCAGAATTTGATATAGTAAATTATAAAATGAGATGAGGAGAATGAAGTTCTCTTTCCAAGTTTGAGATCAAGTAATTATATGGCAGTAAGTTGCTTAACCTCTCTGAGTCTTATCAATAAAATAAGGAGAATGAACCACATAATGTATTCTTGAGAAAATCCTCCATCTAAAATTTCCTTTATAACATATCCTACTCAATGGTTTTATTTACATTTTTGACACTGTATAACATATATATACCTTCATCAAGTAGATATTTATGCCAATTATTATAATCACCATATGTAATAATTCTAATGGGATTTTAAATGAAAATCAACTGTACTTTTGCTTTGGGATATTAGTTATGCTTCAGGAAAAAATAATTAGTATCATTTGGGGCTGACATTTTTATACTATCTAATTATGATTATCTTATGCTCTTTCTTTTTTATCTGAAGCATCTTAGATTCTGTCTTTATTATCACAAGAATTCCCCAATGTGGATAAATAAAATGGGCAAAACTCATGGCATGTCTGTGCAATTTTAACCTAAAGCCTTTCTCAATTATTTACCCCAAAGCAGGTATGAGAACTTTAAACAAACCAGTATAATCAATGGTATCAAAAAAGTAATTCTGATGGAAACTCATTTAATAGGAAAATACTATTTGAGTTCAATCTATAGTCAGGAATTCAGCAGTTTTGTGCCTAGGAGTGATCTCATAGAGACATAAATCTAACTAAAAGACATAGTTCATGACACCAAGAAGTTCATATCGATTGAGGTATAAAAAAGAACACACCAAAAGTTAGAGACAAAGGTGTTATAAACTGTACTAAAAGAATGAAAAATAGCATTCCAAAATGATACACCTATCACTGTTGATCTTGGAAACCAACTTACCGAAGGCAGGAAAGATACATGAAATTTCAACTGTTTGACAGAAAAAATATGACATTGTTCCTCTACAAAGTAGCCTTGATATTAATAATACAAGAAAATAGATTAGCAAAGATAACACATAATATAGGACTCCTAATTAAAAGGCGCTTACTCTTTGGAAGGAAAATTATGACCAACCTAGGTAGCATATTCAAAAGCAGAGACATTACTTTGCCAACAAAGGTTCATCTAGTCAAGGCTATGGTTTTTCCTGTGGTCATGTATGGATGTGAGAGTTGGACTGTGAAGAAAGCTGAGCTCCGAAGAATTGATGCTTTTGAACTGTGGTGTTGGAGAAGACTCTTGAGAGTCCCTTGGACTGCAAGGAGATCCAACCAGTCCATTCTGAAGGAGATCAGCCCTGGGATTTCTTTGGAAGGAATGATGCTGAAGCTGAAACTGCAATACTTTGGCCACCTCATGCGAAGAGTTGACTCATTGGAAAAGACTCTGATGCTGGGAGGGATTGGGGGCAGGAGGAGAAGGGGACGGCAGAGGATGAGATGGCTGGATGGCATCACTGACTCGATGGACGTGAGCCTGGGTGAACTTGGGAGTTGGTGATGGACAGGGAGGCCTGGCGTGCTGCGATTCATGGGGTCGCAAAGAGTCGGACATGACTGAGTGACTGAACTGAACTGAATATTGGTACTCAATAAACGCTCCATCTGACTGATCAAAAATAGTGACTCAGTCACAGAACAAAGGAGTTACTTATCAATATTTTCTAAATGCATCATATAAAATTATTGCTACAACCTCTTCTTGGAAATATATTTTACTTTTGTAGTTCTTCAAAGATCGGTGAATCTGCTTTTTACATGTTGTTTTTCGAAAGTCTAAGATACTGGCAATGGCGCCCCACTCCAGAACTCTTGCCTGGAAAATCCCATGGATGGAGGAGCCTGGTAGGCTGCAGTCCATGGGATCGCTAAGAGTCGGATAAAACTGAGCGACTTCACTTTCACTTTTCACTTTATGCATTGGAGAAGGAAATGGCAACCCACTCCAGTGTTCTTGCCTGGAGAATCCCAGGGACGGGGGAGCCTGGTGGGCTGCCGTCTATGGGGTCGCACAGAGTTGGACACGACTGAAATGACTTAGCAGCAAGATACCGACAAGTCTTTTATTAAAACACACAAAAAAATGATTTGTCAATTTAGCTCAGGAGGGAGCTGAGAGGCAGAGGTAACTAACAAAAAGTCTCTAAAGATACTAGATAGCATGACTTAGCCCTAGAAATGGATGGTCCATGAATATAGCTTCAGTGTGAACTTTTTTTAAAGATGATCCAGCACCACTCTCACAATACAGAACTAAAGAGAGATTAGTACAAAAAGACGGGAGGTGGGTTAAATGCAAACACATTCAACAAGTACTTATTAAAGTACCCACCATGGGGCTTCCCAGATGGCACTATGGGAAAGAACTTGCCTGCCAACGCAGGAGATATACGAGATGCAGTTTCGATCACTAGATCGGGAAGAGCCCCTAGAGGAAGACAAGGTAACCATGCCAATATTCTTGCCTGGAAAATCCCATGGACAGAGGAGCATGATGGGCTGCAGTCCAAAGGGTCACAAAGAGTCAGACACGACTGAGTGACTAAGCACACATAACCACATTACAGGTACCAAACATGGTCTCGGCAACAGTGAGAGTAACGTCATCCTGTGGTTGTTCATGTTAACCTTGGAGTTATCCTGCCTCTTCTATCTCGTTCATGCTTCTCATCCAATCCATCAAGCCAGTCCTGGCCATTCAGCCTTCTAAACAAAGAATCCCAGCACTTCTCACCACCCTCATCACTGCTACTCCTTTAGACTAAGCCACCACCATCTGTCTCCTGATTACTCATCTCATACTTGGTCTCCGTGCCTCCATCCTTGCCTCCTTTCAGGAGATTCTCAACATTCAAGCCAGAGTGATCCTGTTAAAATACAAGGCCAACCCAGTTACCCCTCTCTTCAGAATCTTCTGCTCTCTAGAATGTACGTTCCTTTGTCTGGAATGTTTCCCTCTCTAGGGTGAACGTTCCTCTCACCTGAAGTCAAAGCCCAACTCCTTTCAATGACTAGAAGATTCTCTACTATCTGCCCCTTTTCTGGGTTCAAGTCCTACCACCCCTTCCAGTTACACGTCCTGCCCTGCTCTTTCGTGAATATACCACGCATGTGTCTTCCTCAGGGCCTCTGTCCATCCTGTTCCTTTCGCCTGGTAACACGCTAGAATTAAATGGCTCACTTCCTTACCTCCTTTCAAGGCTTTACTCAACTATTTTCTTCCCAGTAAGCCCATTCTGGGCATACAAAATGAAAATCAAATAAAATGAGTTCATTTAAATAATACATTTAGTCAGTAGAAAGGACATATTCTACATACTAGCAACTATAAGCCTATGAAAAATGAAGTTCCTGAAACCTGGCCATGTTGATATCAATCTGAGGTAGACACTACACAGAGAATCCACTAAAATGTCTCACTCCAGCACACAACTGAAGCACACGCATAAAGTACTGAAACCATGCACATGTTTGTCCCAGCCAGCTTTCTCCTCCTAACTGTCTATCCTGAGTATTTGCCCAAGTCATTAATTATTTTTTAAGAACATGATTTTAAAGATAGCATAATACTGTAGGGATGCACCGAACATTCACTATTCAACAATTATTAGAAAACCTGCTACATACCAGCTGTTGTGCTAGGTACGGGGCGGAAAAAGTGATCAAAAAAGATACAGCTATGCTTTTATGGAGTTGAGCACAGGATTATGAGATAGACATTAAGCTATCACACAAATACATATGTAATTACAAATTGTTTTCTATGTTGTGAGACTGGAATAGAATTAACAGGAGAGACCATAATATCTCTCTAACACTTAACAATAATCTCTCTAGTATCTATTGGCAGCTAATTCACTTCAAGGTCAGACAGAGTGATACTTATACAAAGCCTGAAAGCTGAGTGGAAGTTGGTCCATAAAGAATAGAGCAAGGGTGTTCAACTAAAAGGGAAGAACATGTATGACGGCCCTGAGGGAAGAGCTCGGCACATTCAGGGCACAGAGAACATTGAGTCCAGTGTCAGCAGGCTAGTGAAGAAGCAGCATGAAACGGAGGCGGAGGTAGGCAGAGCCAGATCACATAGCAGCAGGTCATGTCAAGTTAGAGGATGCTTTAAATCCTAAGCATAATGGGAAGCTGTTGAAATATCTGGAGAAGGAGAGTGATGTGATTTAATGCAAATAGATTCTGTGTTTTAAAATTCAGAGTAACCTGTAACACAACCCATTCCCTAATTTTTATCTAGATGTTAAGTCTTGCTTCAAAATGCCGCTCCTATCTTCTTCAAAGCAAACTGAAGCCTCCTTCAAATCCCTCTGCCAAGCAGTACCCAGGATCTGCAGCTCCTGGGACCAACATCAACCAAGAGAAAGGCGACAAAACCACAGGCCACTAGCCCAAAGCCTACTGCATCTCTCATTCCTGTGTCATCAATCTCTTGGACGCGACCATCTGTTACCACACAACTCCCTTCCTTCTAATACTCCAAATTTCTCTGCTCCAGATTCAGATCCTTCTTTCCTCCAATCTCCAATCTCCAATCTCTGTTATCCCTGGTTTTCTCCTGTGAACACCATCTCTGCACAGGCCTCTGAAGCACTGGTTATTTCCTCCTTCAGAGGCAGGAGGATAGATGGGGTAGCCTGCATGGTATCCCAAAGCAGCTTCTAGACCACTGCACCTTCAGCATCTGAAAAATAACTTCTTAAAAATTCTGAGGCTCTAGGGCCCATGCCACTGTGCTGGGTCACCCTACCTATCTTGTTTCCCTACCACTTAAGAGTTCGACTTCTGCTCCATAATCTCCTTCTTACCTGAGGGTCCCCCAGTATCTAGGATGATGTCAAGATTTATGCGCTTGGCCCATTAAACACAAAGGCTACTGAGAGCTGTGACACTGTCACCTCCAATGACTTCCTCTGTTCAACCTCAGGCCCGACATAGGACACATATATGAACCCTCCAGCAGACAGGCTCCAGGTGCCAGCCACCTCAGGGTCTGCCATTTCAGAGCCCCTCCTCTGGAGGCCCACAGCCAGTGAATAAGTATAAATAAAGTCCTGGATATTTCACATCAATGCAAGACAATTTTGATGGGCAAGATCCACCCAGTTGATCCCTGCTGTGCTGGCAGAGGCTCTCAAGAAGCTGTCTCCAATTTCACTTTTCTCTCTGCTAAATCCTAATTCCTCCCTGGACTCTTTCATAGGTGATAACTCCCATCAGGTATCTTGCACCTTTGACTCTTTCAGTATCTGCTTCTGGATAAACCCCACCTGCAACAGTTGCCCACCCCCTCAGTCCCTGCTCAGTCTTTACCATCTAACTATGAACTCTACTCTTCTCACCCAATCTTTTTTATCTTCATCACAACTTCCCATCAATAGTTCCTTTATCTTTCTCCCATTTCATTACCATTTTTTTTATTTTAAAAAATAATAAAGTGATCTTTTTATTGTTCTCCTTATTCATCCAAGATTTCAAGCTGCATAGTGCAAGGCCCACTTCCGCTAACACCATCACTGAACCTTCTATCTCTTCATACATCAGACCTGATGAAAGACAGCCATGGAGGAGCCCGATTACCTGCCATCTCTGTGTTTTATCAGCCAGTGCCAGAAACAGACACCGCACAAAGTATACTAGCTAACAAAAATGGGTCCTTCAACACTGCATAGCAAGTAAACCACATTTTTCTGGATAATTCATCTCTTCTTCACAACAATCGTATCAACCCTTCCCCACTCTCAAGCATCCCAACTATACCACTTTCTCCCTCACTCTTACTGGATGACCTTGCTTTTTCATCTTACCAAGAAAATAAACATCCTGGACATCCTTCATCTTTTTTTTCCCCAAAAAAACAAATGTTCCTACATCTATACCCAATCTAACCTCTTCTAAGCATTTCACAGTTCTCCCAACCTAATGTTGATACCTCAGAGTCCTAGAACACTTTTTAGTTTATTACATAAATGAAAACACAGCCCCACTCAAAATAACCAAAGTGAATTGATAGCACACATTAAACTCTGACAGAAGTTCAATATTATTTAATAAGGTGTGGCAATAAAGTAATAAGACAAGTTCCATAAACCACATTTTTTTCAAAATTTATTTTCTTATTGTTTACAAAACAATAAATTATTTCTAAATTTTAAAATTTGGAACACATGGAAAGTGTAATAAGAGAATATAAAATGTGCATGTGTGTGAAAGGAAGAGAGAAAAAGAGAAAGGTTGAGGGGGAGAGAGATCTGGTTAGATCTAAAAAGTGAAAAAGGGTAAGAGGGGTGTGTGTGTGTGTGTGTGTGTGTGTGTGTGCGCGTGCGTGCGTGCATGTGCCTGTGCATGCGTGCGCACGCAGGCGTGTGCGCTCAGTTGTGTCCTACTCTTTGCAACCCTATGGACCATAGCTTACCAGGCTCCTCTGTCCATGGAATTATCCCAGCAAGAATGCTGGAGTGGGTTGCTACTTTCTCCTCCAGGGGATCGTCCCAATGCAGGGACTGAACGTGCATCTCCTGCATTGCAGGCAGGATTTTTTACCAATGAGCCACCAGGGAAGCCCATGTATGATGTTTATTACATACATATTCACATAATACAGCCCAGTGATTCAGCCAAAGGGAAGGATCTTTACTCGATGACATGAATCTCAATGAAAGCTGTATCTCTAAAAGAAGGGAAGTAATAAAGCCACATCTTTTATTTACTGAAGATTCTATTTGTAAATAATTTTTTGATGAGTAAACTTTCAGAGAGGGCTTCCCAGGTGGTGCTGGTGGGAAAGAACCCGTCTGCCAGTGCTGGAGACATAAAGAGACGCAGGTTCAATACCTAGGTCAGGAAGATCCCCTGGAGGAAGGCAAGGCAACCAGCCCAGTATTCTTGCCTGGAGAATCTGAAAGACAGACAAGCCTGGCGGGCTACACAGTCCATAGGATTACACAGAGTTGGACATGACTAAAGTAACTTAGCATGCATGCACACACTTTCAGAGAGGCAGGCAACACGAAAATATTTCACCTTGTTGAAGTTAGAAAAGCTTTTCAGAATCTGACCTTCTATGGATCTTTTTCTCAGAAAAAAATGCACGTATACATGAAGACAAAACCTTAACAAGCAATGCCAGGGCTACACAGGCATCCTTAGACCAGAGGCCTCAGGTGTAAACAGAAAAGAAGTTTCTGGAGTCAGATTTGGATTCAAATCCCAACTTCACTACTTCCTCTCTATGTGTCTATCCTTGGTCAAGGCATTTCAACTTTTCCAATCTCCATTTATCGTATCTATAAACAGTATTTTATCTATAAACAGTATAAAAATACACCTTTTTCCCTCAAGGATTTATGATAAAAAACAAGAAAAATTAAGTATGTGAACCTCTTTCTAAAATTTTATACAGCACCGTGTAAGTAATAGCTATTGTAACATGGAATTGGTTGTGTTTTGCTAATCCTCACTATGAAGAAGCTTTAAGAGTCAGATCCTCAGAGGTAAGCGGGTTTAAGTCATAGTTTTATTCTTAGTAATTTTTTTAAAATGGGGAGGTGGGTAGAAGAAATGGGAGATGTCTAGGTTAGAGGAATGGGAGAGTGGGGAGGAGTATGAATGTTCTCTTCAGATCTGTTAAGTGCTACACGATGAAAAAGAGAAAAAAAAATTACATTCTGTGGTCTTAGAGACAGTATTAGGACAAATAGGTTAGAAGCTTCAAAAAGGCAGATTGGGCTTTATAAAAGGAAAATTTTACCAAGGATAAGTAGAGCATAAAAAAGTAATGCCTGTTTTAGGAGAGGGATTTTCCCCTTGTAATGTAAGATCTTTATTTTTGTTTTTCCTGAGACAAGCCAGATATACATTTGTCGAGGTAGCATAAAAGAGATTTAAAGCAATGATTGGGAAGTCAGAATCAATTTAAATGGTGAAATTCTGGGGTTTCATAAAAATGCACTGAGATTAAACCTATAAATATTATTAAGTCAAAGACCATCACCAAGAATTGTGTAGCAGTCAACTTCACGAAAGTTTACCACTATATGCCACAGTCATATAGATTATAAACATGAACCTAAATATATGTCTAACTATATCTAGTTATGGTGAGTCATATCAAGAATAAAAAGGAATATCGCTCATATTAAAGAGCAAATGATCATAAAGCAATATAAAAACAAAGTGTACTTTTTTTTTTTTTGAATTCTAAAGGGACAGAGCAATGAAGCAGCATTTGAACCTCTCATTTTACAGGTACTATAAAATACTAAGGGCTTCCCTGGTGGCTCAGACGGTAAAGAATTTGACTGCAATACAAGAGACCTGGGTTCGAGCCATGGGTGGGGAAGATGCCCTGGAGGAAGGCATGGCAACGCACTCCAGTATTCCTGCGTGGAGAATCCCATGGACAGAGGAGCCTGGCAGGCTACATACTGTCCATGGGGTCACAAAGAGTCAGACACGACTGAGCGACTAAGCCCACACACACATAAAATACTACACACTATAAATTAGTAAATAGTATTAATATATAAAATGTTATACAGTATAAAATAGAAGACAGCAAAATAGTATATAGTCTTTACTGACTATAACCACTGATACGTTAGAAAATGCTGAATAATCAGCTCTTTGGTGGTGGGACAGGGAGAGAAGCCCTAGTTTCTTCTCCTGAGCTGGTGATATGCAATACAATGCTCCCTTAGGATGCCCGACAGCAGCAGTGAATGTAAGCCCCCACTCACCACAGGATCACAAGGTGAACAACCATTCTGTACCCAGGCAACCATTCTGTATCTCACGTCAGTACAGTATTTGATAAACTGCATGAGATATTCAACATTCGTTACATAGGCTTTGCGTTAGATGATTTTGCCCACTGCCAGCTCAGGTAAGTGTTCTGAGCACACTTAAGGTAGGCAGCGTAAAGTCATGACATTCTGTAAGTGAGGTGTATTAAGTCCATTTTTGACTTCGAGTATTTTCAACTTATGACGGACTTACAGGGACATAACTCTATCATAACTCAAGGACAATTTAAGACAAAAAACATGTATTCATTTTCCCTCGATCCAGCAGAGTTAGTAAACACCCTCTATGAATCCAGTTTCATCATGGCTGAACATTACATATATATTCATCATTGCAAACGAAGAATAGTAACAAAGTTTAACTACTCAAGTCAAAACCGTGGATAGTAGTCTCCATCTCCAAAGTACTTACACAAAGCCACGAGACCTTGCCACAGTTCTTGTTTGACCTTGCTCCTTCACTGCATCTACACTACTGATTGCTCTTTTATTACAGGGGACTCCCTCGAGGCAAACACCTGCCTTTAGTCATTTTAGGTCTCTTTTACTGAGTAGTGGCCTGGCAAATAGAACACACTCAGGAAGCCACGGTTTAGGCAAAGTAGAAGGCTTGACAGCATGACAGTCAATGGACAACATCAGAAGCATTACATTTAACAAGAGTTGCTTCAGTGGTAGCATTCAATGGACTCAAAAGTAAGCTGACTTAACATACGCTTATAGTATCCCTCCAAACCATAAGGCAGGCTGAAAGTAAAAATATCATAATTGGATACAAGTTTGTTGCAAGTTTATCATATTTAGAGAAAAGTTTTATAATTCAGGGCCCAGAACAAATAATTGTTCTGCCAAGCTAATCTTATGGATCTCATATTTTACTATTTTATGTCATCTTTAATTTCATTGCATTTTTCAGTTAAATGTGCTGCACACTCTCTTCCCAGGAACTGTGACCATCTTAAAGGCAGGGGAACACCTGTACACCTTTGGCGGATTCATGTTGATGTATGGCAAAACCAATACAATATTGTAAAGTAATTAGCCTCCAATTAAAATAAATAAATTTAAATTTAAAAAAAAGGCAGGGTCTTTTTATCTCCTAGCTAAGTGTTCAATAACTGATGAACACAATAATATAACACCATTTTGAGAAAGTCAAACTCAAATGACACAATCAAGCATATTGTTAACCTAGAGAACTGTGAGGAATATGAGAATTTCTGTCTTTTTCCTCAATTTACCCAACCAAAAAACAGTCTCAGATTAAAGTGTTCGATATTCAAGATCCAGAATCTAGTTTAAAACAAACTCCAAGGAACATTCTGCTATAGAAACTTTAAGCATCTTCTACTAAAAATGCCTTATAAAAATAAACCAAAAGAAAACTTCCTTACTTCATTTATAACATAAAAAGTCAATAAAAGATGACTTAATTTCTTAAAATCATAAATTTTTGCTTGTCCCTCTACATTCTTATTTGGCAAATTAATAAATTAAAACTTCAGAGCCACACTAGTTTGCTTTTCTAAAATCTATTTTTATACTGAAGCTGCATGTAGTTTTCTGACGTGGTTCATTTTCTATCATTCTGTGAACAAAGAGAAGCTGTGCAGCTACATTCCAAGCATGAAGCAGGCTCACACGCACTGATGCAAATTTGTCCATTATGATCATTTGCATTTCTTCTGTTAATGCTTTTTATGAGAAATCTATAAAGTGATTATAGCCTTCTGATCTTCTTAAAACACAATGGGGACGGAAATATTAGAATGATCAGAGAATGCGTGTGGTAATACAATTTCACTCTGATCTCTTTCATGTATAACTCCATGGAGATCTTGAAGGCGCCTCTTGGTGCACTATAATTATTTATTTATTAAATTTCTGAGTTTGGTGCCATGAAATGTATTTAAATATTGTTATGCAGATGATACTTAGGTACAATGGACTTTTGATGCTGCTTAATCTATTTTTACTCCCAGTACTATCTTGTCTAAGATCCAACACCATATGCATTGAAATAAGTTGTTCCTCAATGTTTCAAAACCTGATTTATTAGTTGTTCAAATTCCATCTGCCTCTAAAAACTGCAATGTCCCTCTCCTCTCACTGCCTGCATAAAAGGGTGAGGCTCGATTTTCCTCTACTTTATCATTTGATCAGCATATCTGACACATACATTAAGTTCTCTTTTCAACTATATAAATCACTTAAAATTCACACTTTTTTTTTTTTTTAAAAAAAGATCAGGCCAGTACAGCAGGAGCTTAACTAATGCATTTGTCATCTTCCATATTTACTAATGTTTCAAAAAACCGGTCTCAAGAAACTGTCCTTGCTATTATAAAAAAAAAAACAATGAAGTCAGGTTGAAATACTGATGCTTGCCCAAATTGGGAAAACAAATTATTATTAGCAAATACAGATTGCATGATCCACAGCTAGGGGGGAAGAAATGGAACAATGCTCAGGTCTGTAAATAACTACAACAAGAAATAACAGATGGAATAATCTGAAGGTGTGGGAATTTTTCTGGAGAAGACAAAAAAAAAAATGGAAGAGGCAAGAGAGACACTTATTGCCATCTATGTGACAGAAAAGAGCCACCATTTAAAACAGCAGCAGGGAAGTAGGCTTTCAAAGGTGAGATGGGTTTTAGTTCCAACTGCTCTAGGAAGAAGGTTAAAAGAACATTCCGTTAGGCCATCTAGGATATAAAGGATTCTCAATGATGAGTCAGGTAAATTCATTGGAGAGAGAAGGGAAACGGAGACGCACAGAGCAGTATTAGAGAGAGGGGGCCCGAGTAGGTTAGCTAACTGAGGACCCTGGACTCCCTGTGGTGACAGACATGAATGAGACACTGAGCAGGATGAGAATGACAAGCTGGACTCGAGAAGAGCGGTAAGAGCTGCGGGGGATTGAGGGCCATGGAAATTAACAGGAACACACACAGTTGTGAGGCTCCCACCTTCAGGTTTCGATGGTGGTATGGAAGCCACCCTTGTAAAATTCTCAATCCTTATCTTTTTTTTTTTTTTTTAATCCTTATCTATCTTATTGGATCCAGCAGCACAAACTGGCTCAATTAACCATTCTTTTCTGGAAACAATTCCTTCATTTAGCTTCCAGGACCATATCATCATCATTTCCCTTCTTACTGCTCAGTCCTTCTCCATTGTTCTGGCTCATTCCCCCTTATTTTCCTGACTTTATATCACTTGAAGACCCCAGAGCTCAACCCTCTGAACCCTTTCTCTGCTTTACATACATGCCATGGAAGATATCATTTAACCTGGCAGCTTCACATATCATCTATATGCCAATGATGCCTCAATTCCTATCTCCAGTCCAGACCTCTGTCATGAACTCCCAACTGGTATGTCCAATTGACTCCTTGGCACCTCCGCTGAAATGCTCATAGAATGACTAATTTAACATCCAAAACCAGACTTAAACCAACCTCCCACTCCCTACCTGCTCCTCCAACGGCCTTCCTTATTTCTGAAAAAAATAAATAAAAAAAAAGAATAAAGTTCCGATTCATGCTACAAACATGGAGGAAGCTGAAAAACATGATGCTAAATGATGGAAACCAAACACAAAAGGCCACACATTGTACAGTTTCGTGGATACTGAAGGTCGGGCACAGGCAGATCCAGAGAGGCAGAAGACAGATTAGTGGTTAGCGGGAGCTGAGGGAAGGAGGCAGGGACAGAGACTGCTGACAGACAGCGATGCCTTTTGAGTGTGATAACGGCGTTCTGGAACTAGAGAGTGGCGATTTTGCACAACACTCTGAACACACTAAAAATCACTGAATTACACACTGGAAAACTGAGTATTATGGCATGTGAACTTTATCTCAATAAACACATTTAAAATAAAATAAAACTAATAAAAGATTACAAGAACTTTGTTTGCTCTTATATCTATTTCAAGTACCTATGACATCTGACAATGGTGGGTATTCAGAATATATTTGCTGAATAACTGATGAAATTAGTCTCTGAAGTTCATGCACATATATATATATGTGTGTGTGTGTGTGCATGTGTGTATACACCTACTACAGTTTTGCTCTCTGCTTCATACATCAGTACCTAATGATGTGTGAAAGATAAGCAGAAATAAGATGAAAAGTCCACTGTTTCATCTTGAAATCAGTCCTGAAAGTTAATGGAAATGTGAAAAAAAAAAAAGCTAAATAAAAAGTACCAAGTGTGCCAATTCCTTACATTTAGAACTCTCTCAAGGTAACTTTAAATTACCTTAGGTTTGTGTATAATACTGCATTAAAGCTTAAAAATAACTTTTTGTAGAGCACAAAGGATAAATTCTAAATCAATCCACAGGTAGCTTTTTCAAAACTGTTTTGTGTACAGTACAGTGAGAGAAAACAACTTGAGTCAAAGATATGGTATCATCAAGGAATTTATAACCTGTATGGGTAGAAAATAAATACTCAAATCCTAAAACTTCCAAAGACAAAAGGCTAGCAAATAAAAGAATAAAATTACATAAGATTTTAATTTGGTAGCAACTGATAAAAAAATCTCATGTCTAATATTCCTAATTTTTTAAATCCAGTATTTTTTCCCCAGAGAACTTATTAATTGGGGTAGCAATAGTCGATAATTGTTTTTATTTAGATGGCGATAACTCCACAGTATGTCTTAGAATCTAGGAACACACATTTCTTGATTCATGCACATTTATTTCCATATTTTTTCTGCATACATATGAAAGGAGTTCATTTTCCATTTCCCGTTGGCAGGCAAAGACATCATTCCTAATGGCATGGGGTTCCCAAGCATGCCACTGCCCGGGGCACCCACACCAAGGCACAGAACACGCCTGTCAAGAAGAAAGGCCTGGCTGAACCTGAAGTATCTGATGGTCTACATCTCAACTCTGCCATATCGTATTCCTCAGCTTGTTCATCCATAATCTCTTTTAGATGGGTTTCTCTCCCTTCTCATCATGGCCCCATTGTTTTGTCTGAAATTCAATCACAGATGAATTAGGCTCTAGGAAACATTCCCATTCTAGCTCTCCAGCCACACCAGAAACCCTAGACCCCGTGTTAATTTTGTTATAGCTTTCAGTTCTCGCATTTCAATGCAAAATCACTTTCCCCTGGAGAATGCCACTGATATTGGCAAGACAGCACAAGGGGCTGCCACACAACTCAATCACCAATAACAGCCAGGGAAACTCAACTCTCAGCACACATTAGTAATCATGGGAAAGGAGCCAGAACTTTAATCACAGTTGTTTCAAAAACAGCCAGGGATTTCAAAACGCTGTTATTCTAGCATATGACCCCATTACAGTGCTTAATCAAAGCCACTGCCAGTACAAGAATAACCTGCAGACTTTAATAAAAACCGATTTCATAGATGTCAGTGTGTTGGCATCATGCTGGATCCAATTTAGCAAAAGTCTAAAAAGTTTACATCTATAGACATTCTCGAGATAACATTTGTTTACAATACCATAGTGCACTTTTGTACTTGGGACTGTGTATTTATACAAACACACACACATGCGCAGCCACATCCACACTGCCATTTAGAGACACAGTCACACAATTAAGGTGACACAGTCAACAAAAGCACTGCAAAATGTGAATGTGCGCAACTGGTGACCAGCTGGGTGGGCAGGTGCAGGATCTGGATGCGATTACCCTCAGGTCCCAGAGATGATCTGGAATCTTTCTTCAAACTAGAAATTTGGGACAGAGTGTTTTTGGTGTCAAGCCTTGCTGGCGAGAGACACAAGTCCCAGATGTTCACAAAGCCACGAGGCTTGACTCAACTCTGCCACCAGTTCTATTTTTAGGCTGCGCCCTGGTGAAATGGCAAAGACCATGATCATATCTTAAGAGATAGCAGCTGCCACGACTGCTCCTGTAGTTGGAGAGAGCATAACAGAGCCGTTCTCTGTCATCCAGGAGAAGGATAACAAAGAAAAGCAGGACGGTGAGCTTGACTTGTCTGCAACAGTCCCACTTCTAGGGCTTTTCACTTCTCTCCAACTGTGGCAGAACTGGGGAGAGCAGCAGGGACTAGAGAGCCATGGAAAGGAGAAGGAGGCTGTACCAAAATGTTTTTATAAAGAGGAGCTGCACCAGGGGAATCTCACACACACACACACACACACACACACACACATAAAATGGTCCGCGTGTGTGTTAGTCGCTCAGTCATTTCTGACTCTTTGCAACCCCATGGACTTTAGCCAGCCAGACTCCTTTGTCTGTGGAATTTTCTAGACAAGAATACTGGAGTGGGTAGCCATTCCCTTCTCCAGTGGATCTTCCAGAACCAGAGATCAAATCCAGGTCTCCTGCATTGCAGGCAAATTCTTTATCATCTGAGCCACCAGGGAAGCCCATATATAGTGGTGGGATACAACCATTCAGAGGGTTTACAATCTATTAGAATTGAAGGGAATGAGTTCACTCTTAATTCTTAAAAAATATATGCTAGGACTTCCCCTCCCAATGCAGGGGTCTGGGGTTTGATCCTCGATCAGGCAACTAGATCCCATATACCTCAACTAAGACTTTTCCTGCCACAACTAAAGATCCTGCATGCCACGATGAAGACTAAGGGCCCCATGGGCCACAAGTGGTGCAAACAAATAAATATTAAAAAATTTAAAAAACGTTTATGTCCATATATGTGTATATAATACACACACATACATGTACACACACACCTCCAACATTTTCACAGACCACCTTCTAACATGAGATATTTCCACCAGATCTTTCTATTCATAAAAGTGGGGAGATTCCTCTGAATAGAAATAATGTAACTATTAGTGAGTATTCTAGACCAGCAACACCAGTAAACATCAACATTAAGCTTTCTGATGAACTAAAGCACCAATCTGAGATTTTTTTTACCTCTGAAAAAAAAATCCCAATTACAAAGAGGTCTGTGGTGAAGAATAAAAAAAAAACATACCAAATAAGTTATTTCTTAAAGAAAAAGCAGTATGTAAACAAGGGGAGGAAGGGCAAGGGACTCTACATCTGTCACATTTCTATTCACTGTCACCAGGACAATCTTCAGGGGATTATTCCCAGGATCCGTGATTCACAGCAAACCTGCTTTCAAATATATATTGGCAATATTTAATTATATACTGTCTTGGCATACTCTGTATATAGTTGATGCTTTTATACAAGCTAGGAAAAAGACAATTTCACAGAGTCTTCTCCTGTCTGACTATACAAATGCTTGAAATTTTAAGAAAATAAGCCATCGATGCTTTAAGCTAAAACCCTCACTGATTAGAGGTATGGACGCACTTCTACCCCACAAGGGGGTGTGGGGGAACAAAGGGATAAGATGGTAAAGTTGTAAAGCTGCTTATTTGCCTCTGAATCAGAATGAATTTTCATGGACCTTTTTTTTTTTTTTTTTTTTAACTTTTGTTTCCTGAATTATGAACTCTTGGAAATATGTCATTGTAATATGCAAATACTGAAATATTTTCTAAATGATTTTTTAATCATCTTCCTTTTTGGAAAATTGACATTATTCTCTCCGTTATTGCAGATAATAGAGGATACTCTGCACCTAGATGATTGGGCAAGTAGGAAACCATAGCACCCTCGTTTCACTGAAGAAGAAAATAGGTCTACACAGATAACAATACCTTACAATACCATAGCTGCTAAATGGCCAAATTGCTTTTGCAATCATACTTTCATCTGAGCCTAGAAGTATCATGTTATTGAAGCAATGGATGGGAAAATTAAGATACCAAAGGGTCAGCATCTTGCCAAAGATACCCACAGGTGATTAGTAGTTTAAAACAAATGAAAAGGCAAGGCAATGTGAGGATCTTTCAAACATCTCAAAGGTCCAGTGATCTGTCTAGTTTCCAATACCTGTCCTCTATAACTTGTTCTCTGATATGAGTGGAAATAATGTCAAGTTGGATATGAATTTGTACTTTGTAGATTAAGGATCATACCACTTTTCTCCCAAATATCTCATCACAGACACCAAACCAAATAATAAATAAGAGGTAGGCTTTCAGATAAAAACACAGTCCACGTAATTTCAACATTTAACATCAAGCTGGTGTCTCTTTAAGGTTTCTGGAATCTTAGATTCTAAAATTCCTCTCGCAGTTCAGGCTGTGATAGTTCTGCCTCAGTGACACCCAGAATGGTCAATACGACTATCTTTGGTTTGAAAACAGTCTCTTAATCACTATCTCACTATTCCACTTGTTGGAAAAATATTACTTATTTTTATCTCATGTACAGTATCAGAGGAATTTTTTTTATAAATCCATTTCTAAGAAAGTATTAAATTCTACTACATCTTTATGTAACCACTTAAAATGTGGATTCTGATAGGAAATTAAAATGCATTTATTCTTGTTTTACTATTTAATCAGAATAAAACACAAATGGGTTTACTTTTGCTTGCATAATAATCTATTTTGTGTGTTGTTTTTAAGATGTGTCTTTTGCTATGTTTGCTCTAATATGCTTGCTCATCTATTATAGAAACACCCTACCACAAGAATTTTGGAAAAGTGAGGTACAGAAGTTGTGACAAGTGGATATAACAAGAAAAGAATTGTCTTTTAAGGTCAATCCTTCTATGTGCAGGAGACAGAACTGAAGAACCTAAAATCAGGAGAGCTGTCTATAATGCAAGAGGCTCCATCCATAAAGATCTCCTCTGATTATACAAATCTGACAACCGAAGTTCATCAGCTATTCTTCCCAAACCACACTCCCAAAGATGAGCTGATACCCATTTTATAATTACATACACATTAGTAATTCAGGGAGCAAAATGGCCTGTAGATTTCTAGCCGGATTATCTCAGGCCCTGAAGGTTCTGCCTGCTGGGTAAGGATTACCAGAGTTAATTTCAGATAGTGAACTAGAAACACCCAGGCTAATGAAAAAATGCTAGTGTCTACAACCAGAACAATAACTCAGCATCTCCAAGCTTGCCTTATCAAATCTCACCTTGCCTGGATGTCATTCATTCTCCTGTTTCACTTGTAAACACAAAACACTACAATACTTAGCTATGGCAGAGAAGTGGTGATTGTTTGCAGTACTTTTTAGTAGCTTTGTTTTTTTGGTCACACCTTGTGGCTTGTGGGATCTTACAGACAGAACCCGGGTCCTCAGCAGTGAAAGTGCAGATCTTAAGCACTGGACTGCCAGGGAACTCCAACAGTGATTCTTCTCTCCTCTGTTTCACGAAGGCCAAGAAGAATTACCAAGACCAAAATGATAGGCTTTCCTAATTTTTTGAAGATGTAACCCCTTTGATTCACATCTATATCGCTGCTGGATGGAACTTTCAAGGCCTCGCGAGGCAATTCCAAGTATGTACATTCCTGTAGGCAACAGAGTAGCTTAAGGGGAATGCTTTCTAAAGATTTCTTGGGCTGCAAAGAACTCAAGTCCAGATCTTGCAATCTTTGATTTGGCCAAAGAATAATCACAGCAGGCGAATTTCACAGTTATGAATGGGGAAAAAAACACAAAAACTGGTGAGCACACTCAACAGACCCAAGAGACTCAAATAGACTCAGAATACAGCACACAGCACTGCCACAAGCCTTTGAGCCCACCTTAATGCCATAGCACAGGGCAAAGGAAAGCAACTGAGTCAATTATCAAACCTACATTCATTAAATCCCCCAAACCCCCCAGGTACTTTTTATAAACCAATCAGCTGCCACTCTGCCCTGCAGTGTACAGACCTAAGAGCCATGTCTGCGAACAGTAAATAGGCCCCTGAACAAATTCATATCAGCAAATTCTACAAGGTGTTATTTTTCAAACAAAGACATACGGTGTTAAAAACAAAGGAAAAGAGGCAGTATTGCTAAGAAATATGACTATATTTTTTTAATTATTAAAATGGAATTACATTAAAGTAGCTGAAAAGGGAGCAAGGGACTGCTAGATCTTCCTTCATTTGGACGTCTTAATTTATTTAAAACACATAGAAGAGAATGGCAACAAGATAGTCTTTGTTACTGTTTTACTTAATGGCTAATAAATGATTATTCTGCCACACAGAAAACCATAAATTAGCAAGCCACAAACACTGAGACAAACGGCAATTTGTTTGTGTTTTAAGATGCTATGTAATATTTTAAAAGGATAGGGTAGGAAGGACCAGGTAAGGATAAGGAGAGAAAAGAAAATCATTCATTTAGGGTATGTGGTATTCAATTTCCTTTCTGGATTAAACTGAGGGTCTGGGTGTCATGGATTTAAATGCTGCCACATGGCCCAGTTCCTAATGATTGGTCTATTACACTAC
Source organism: Bison bison bison (assembly GCF_000754665.1). Taxonomy (NCBI): domain Eukaryota; kingdom Metazoa; phylum Chordata; class Mammalia; order Artiodactyla; family Bovidae; genus Bison; species Bison bison. The sequence goes on from NW_011495080.1 coordinate 4,001,480, forward strand.
ACTTGGATTTATTTCAACAATTAAATGGCCTGTCCGAAACAGAAGGCATACCTGCCTTCCAGTAGATAAAATACACAAATTCCCTTAGGGGATGAATACAGGGCAAGAACACAGAGAAGTGTGCCTAACAATGGTAAAAATGTCAGGAAACAGAAAATGTCAAATCCCCAAGGGGAAAAACAAGCGCAAACTTTGGTTGGAGCTCAGGCACCAGTTTTTTGTGTTATGAAATTATACTCTGCAATCTCCCTTAAGGAAAAACAACTGCTCGAAGTAATCAAAGTGTGGTGTTTGGTGAATTTTCTTTGTTTCAAAGTCCAAAACAAAAGCAAAAGCAACAACACAGCTTTCATGTCCCTATTGGCAGGAAATTTAACTCTTCACAGGATAACTTTTCTTTAGAAGAACCTAACCCCAGAAATGAAGAGTTACAGGTTTCTGGGTTTCTCTTCCTGATTCCAATTTCCTGCCTGGTAAACTGGAAGCTAAAGAAATCTGGAGGACAAATTTAACTGCTAATTACAGATTCAAGCCATCAGCTGATTTTTCTGATGGGTTCAAGCAATGATGCTAAAACTTGGGCACTTTACTTGATGATTTCTGTTCAGTCTGACATGCAAACACCTTGTAAAACACAAATGATCTGAATAAAACTGGCTGCAGACTCTCCACCTTTCCAAGTCTAGTGAGTCACTTTCAGCATGAGTACTGGAGTTTCACTCAGGAAATTTCCCCTAAGAGCTCCAGATTTCATTATGAAACTCAAAGGCACTAGCATCCTCATTCAGTCTCCAGAGAGCCATAAATAACACCTGATGGAGACAAGAAGTCTTTATTCTTCTGGAGTGTCTAGCCTAATAAGAGTTAGATGAAACAAGTATTAAATATTTAACTTGCATGGAATCCCATCAACCTCCTCTTGGATATGAAGGCCTTGCCTTTTATACCACTTCCAGTTATATTTTGATACTGTATCAATTCCTTGTCAGGATGATGTATTTTCACTGCAATAAAAGTGCAGTGAGGAAACAAGAGAGCTAATAAAAATGTATCCCTCAGTGCAAGGAGTTCTCATGGAGCTGAGGTCAAAGACCAAGTCTAAACACACACTTCTAGGCAAACAACATGTCGTAATAGAATGATTTTATCAAGCATTTCAGGATTTCTAAAGAGAAAACTTCTCGGAGGCCTTCCCCAGCCACTCCATCTAAAATTTCCACCTTTCCTGTTGCTATTGCATGTCTCCCTTTTCTTCTTTAATTTTCCTCCCTCACATTTATCATTATTAAAACATTATATGCTTATCTCACTTATTATCCAACTCCTCTTCTAGAACATTTGTTTCATGACATAAGGGATTTTTGTCCACTTTGTTAACTGCTGCATCCTCATGGCTTAGGGAAGTACCAAAGCAACTGTATGTTGAATGGATAAACAAATGAATGAATAAAATGATCCAGAGGGACAAAGATCAGAAATATTAACTACTGTGCTTCACATTTCACTTTATTAATTTATCCCACACAATGGCCTATTTTACAAATAAAGAATATGAAATTCAGAAAAGTTCTTCAAAGTTACTCAGATAATGGGTAGCTGCACAAAGGTTTACACAGTTCTTTATACGGCACCACACTGCCTCCTCTTCAAAGAGGTAATGACACTTGAATTGCTGAATTGGGCCTTTGTATAAGTGAGGAGGAGTGAAGGTAGTAATAGAAACAGCGTAAGGAAAGGCCAAAATTCCAGAGCATCAAATATTGCAGAATGGCAAAAACCTGGCATTTATGCTGAAATTTATATTCAAAAAGATAAACTAGAGATAGTCTCTACAGGGCCTTAAATGTCAGGACCTGTCTTCTTACAAAGGATCAGTTTCAAAAATTATTTTTCTCAAAGAAAATAACTTTCCTTTGTCATGTGAAAGCTTATATAGAAATCTGATACACTAAGTAGATAGAAGTCTGAGAGAAAATTCTAGAGACAGAAAGGTAGGCTAAGAGAAAATCGCAGAAGACTAACAACAAAGGCCTGAAAAACAATGATGCAAGTGGAAAAAAAGAATAACAAATGCCAGATTTGAAAAGTATTATAAAAGAAAAAAGCAAAAGAGCTTGGTGACAGATTAGGCAAAGATCATTGCCAGAGGAGACTTGCAACTTCACATTCCAACCCCACTGAGAATACCGTTTTCTTGAGAGAACAAGGAAATTTAGGAAGAAGGGGGTTTTGGGGAGAGGTGACAACTCTGACTTTAGGTGAGTGTGGCCTCCGTACATTCGTACATGTCGAGGCCCCCAAGAGTCTCTTCCCCAATTCTTTTTCTTCTCCTCTCCCTGAATGATCAAATAGGCAATCACGGTATCAACTACCACCTAAATACTAATCACACTCAAAACAGTCCTGACCTCTCTCCCAAGCTCCAGATTTTCCCTGAAAATCTCATACATTTCAAATTCAACAATCTGAACTCTTTATCTTTGTATCCTGCCCTTCCTTTGTCAAAACTAAACCTTCCATCACCTAATTTCCCACACCAGTGGTCAAATCACACTTCTTCCTGTCCTTCAAACCTTCCCCTTCCTCCACCCAGTCAGTCAGAGGGAGTGAAGAAGTATTTTCAAAATTACTGTACCTTTTCCTGCATTATTAGTATCTTTATGGTAAATATATGTAACCTGCATAACTTAAAATCCATAGATTAAACAGAAAATAAGTGTTAATGAGAATGTAGAGGATTTGGAACCTGTGTGTGCCACTGATTAGAATGTAAAATGAAAAACAATATGCTGATTCCTCAACAAATTAAAAGCAGAATTATCATATGATCCAGTAATCTACTTCTGGGTATGTATTCAAAACAATTAAAACCAGAGTCTCAAAGATATGTACACCAAAGTTCACAGCAGCATTATTCACAATATCCATATACTGCTACTTACTTACATAGCTAAAAGCCAGCAGAAACTCAAATATCCATCAGATGAATGAATGAGTAAACAAAATGTGGTGTATACATACAATGGTGTATACATACAATATAATGCAGAAAGGAAGAGAGTTCTGATACAGGCTACATGAATGAAACTTGAGGACATTCTGCTAAGGGAAATGAGTCACATGAAGTATTATATTGTTCCGCTTATATGATGTAGGGCTTCCCTGGTGGCTCAGAGGGTAAAGCGTTGGCCTGCAATGCTGCAGATCGGGCTTGATCCCTGGGTCGGGAAGATCCTCTGGAGAAGGAAATGGCAATCTGCTCCTTGTCTGGAAAATCCCATGGACAGAGGAGCCTGGTAGGCTACAGTCCATGGGGTCGATAAGAGTCGGACAGGCTGAGTGACTTTCACTTTCACTTTTATATGACGTAATTCAGTTCAGTTTAGTCGCTCAGTTGCGTCCGACTCTTTGCAACCCCATGAATCGCAGCATGCCAGGCCTCCCTGTCCATCACCAAGTCCTGGAGTCTACCCAAACCCATGTCCATCAAGACAGTGATGTCATCCAGCCATCTCATTCTCTGTCGTCCCCTTCTCCTCCTGCCCCCAATCCTTCCCAGTATCAGAGTCTTTTCCAATGAGTCAGCTCTTTGCATGAGGTGGCCAAAGTACTGGAGTTTCAGCTTCAGCATCAGTCCTTCCAATGAACACCCAGGACTGATCTCCTTTAGAATGGACTGGTTGATCTCCTTGAGGTCCAGGGGACTCTGAAGAGTCTTCTCCAACACCACAGTTCAAAAGCATCAATTCTTTGGCGCTCAGCTTTCTTCACAGTCCAGCTTGATGTAGTTAGACTAGTCAAATGCACAGAGACAAAAGTAGAATGGTGGTTGCTAGGGGCAGAGAGGGGGGTAACATACCATGAAAAGTGAAAGTGAAAGTGAAGTCGCTCAGTCGTGTCCGACTCTTTGCGACCCCGTGGACTGTAGCCCACCAGGCTCCTCCGTCCATGGGATTCTCCAGGCAAGAACACTGGAGTGGGTTGCCATTTCCTTCTCCAGGGGAATCTTCCCGACCCAGGGATTGAACCCAGCTCTCCCTCATTGCAGGCGGACGCTTTAACCTCTGAGCCACCAGAGGGAACCACATTACTGTTTAATAGGTACAATTTTAATTGGGTAAGATGAAAAATTTCTAGAGATGGACAGTGGTGAATGTACTTAATAACACTGCACTGGGCTTCCCCTGTGGCTCAACTGGTAAAGGATCCGTTTGCAATGTGGGAGACCTGGGTTCAATCCCTGGGTTGGGAAGATCCCCTGGAGAAGGGAAAGGCTACCCACTCCAGTATTCTGGCCTGGAGAATTCCATGGACTGTGTACAATGGTTAAGACGGTAAATTGTATGTGTATTTTAACCACAATTAAAATTTTTTAAATTAAGTCAATGAAGCAACTCAAGAAATTCCAACTACCTAATAATGATAAATACTAGTGCTTAAAGAAAAAAAGAGTACCTAAACATCAAAAGATATTCATATTATGTCTATGCTTTACTCTATACTCAAGAATGGTCTTTCCTTATCCAAAGAAATGATGCATTACAAGAGTAAACAAATTATTTACGCATGCCAAGTACTATATTTGGAGAAGGCAATGGCACCCGACTCCAGTACTCTTGCCTGGAAAATCCCATGGGCTGAGGAGCCTGGTGGGCTGCAGTCCCTGGGGCTGCTAAGAGTCGGACAGGACTGAGCGACTTCACTTGCACTTTTCACTTTCATGCATTGGAGAAGGAAATGGCAACCCACTCCAGAGTTCTTGCCTGGAGAATCCCAGGGATGGGGGAGCCTGGTGGGCTGCCGTCTATGGGGTCGCACAGAGTCGGACACGACTTAGCAGTAGCAGCAAGTACTATATTTTCATTTCAAAAACAAAAAGCCAATATATTATACTCTGTGTTAAACCATCCCTCCACTGTTAATCAAGTTTAAATAAAACTCTTTATGGATGGCTAGAGACCTAAAAGTGAAGTATTAGTATACCATTAATATTTTAATTGAACAATGAATATTCATAGCCATTTATTTTGTTAAAGAACAAGATAACTCAATTATTCTAATATGTAAATTTCAGCCTGGACAAGTTATCTTACCTTCATCTGCATTACAAAAACCAATGCATTTTGGGACCATTCATTATTTATATAATCCTAGAGTTTTCCAGGTTAATATGAGCTTCCAAAGTCATTTTGCCCTAGCCATCTGAAAGAGTTTTATTTTATTTTTTCATGACTCCAAACTAATTTCAACACCTGTTCTTCACTACAAGCCCATGAGAATAAGAAGAATGCAATGTTAATAAAGATCTGTTCCTTTGCTTTCTTTCAATGACCTGGGAATTTCCAACTCTAACACTGCAAAGAATGTTTAGAACTTTGACAGCAATGACAGTTGTTGTGTAAAACTAGTAGTTTATCACTTTACTTTTTAATTATTAAAAAGTATGCAAATAATTGCATACTTTTGATAATTGATAATCCCCCAAAGTGAAGCAACTCATTTTGATGCAAAGGTACAAATAATCTATTAATTCAAGGACTACCCAGAGTACCTCACCATATCAGGATTATATTACTATATATTTTAAGTCATATTGTTATTTCAAGTGAGCCATGGTGATAAGAAATATAATGGCTATGAAAAATTCAAGTTCTCACTGATTTTGAGATATAAAAGTATATCTCAAGTTAAAAAACCATGTGAATGGAGAGTAAGAAGTTGGTTCTCAAAAAAAAAAAAAAAAAATCAGCAATGTAGGAACAGGATTCAAGATTCTGAAGCATCAAGTAAAGTAAAAAGAGTTCTTTCTATGGTCTAAGAATGGCTAGGTAAAACATGAAATCCAAGTAAGTATTTGATAAGAGATGAAGCCAAGTTTAAAGGGAGAAATATGGCCAAACAGAACTATAAGGAACCATGGGCTTCCTTTTCTTTGAATCCCATGTGACAAACAGATGATAAATACTACAACTTCAATAAACTAAGACAATGTAAGAATAACAACATCAAATATACATACTGAGTTGAGAAAATCTGTACTCTACCTACTGGGGGAATTATGAAACATCTGTGCTATGCTGAGTTGCTCAGTCATGTTTAACTCTTTGCGACCTCATGGACTGTAGCCCGGCAGGCTCCTCTGTCCACGGAATTCTCCAGGCAAGAATACTGGAGTGGGTTGCCATGCCCTCCACCAGGGGATCTTCCCAACCCAGGAATTGAACCCAGGTCTCCCACATTGCAGGAAGCCCTGGGGGATTACGAAACATCTGTACTATTCTGAAAATCTGTAATCTCTACAGGTTTGATTTATCTCTGATTATGAACACATATTTTCATAATATAATTATGCTAGTATTTCACCATGTGATAATATCCTTCCAAACAAACCAGACGGATCCATCTTGGTTTCTTTTTTTAACTTCACATTTTCTGAGGGGGGAAGTCAGCACTCTCTTAACTTTTACAAGCAATTTGTGATAGGCAGCTGCATGACTATAATCAAGAGTGATGAGCAGAAACAAGGAGATCTGGGTTCTTCTAAAGACTCCATGACTTAAGATGTTGTACAGTGTTAAAGAAGTCACTTAACTTGGGGAAGGGCAAGGCTCAGTTGTATCCTCTATAATGCAAATTAGATTTTATCCAAGAGAACCTCTAACTTTATAAAAATCATTGGAATGATTTAAAGAACAGTTGGCTTAGGAACAGTTATTAAAGTGATCCAGAGAATTACAAAGGGATATTTTTATAGTTTCATAAAGAAAAATATTATTGAAATAAAGGGGAGAAAAGACAAATACAAGTTTCTTACTTAATCATGTATTTCCTAGCTTCCTAAGCTCTGATGAATGCATTAAGCAAACTAGATATTTAAGGGTAAGTGGCAGTAACACATTTGACTTTTCTAATCTAAAATACTATCCAAACTTCCACAAATGTATCCCAACTCCATAATCTGTATAATTAATTCTTTTTGATTATGTCTATTTTTAAATTGGGCTTCCCTGGTGGCTCAGACTGTAGAGAATCCACCTGCAATGAAGGAGACTTGGGATCAATCCCTGGGTTGGAAAGATCCCCTGGAGAAGGGAATGGAAACCCACTCCAGTATTCTTGCCTAGAGAATTCCAGGGCAGAGGAGCCTGGTGGGCTACAGTCCATGGGTTCTCAACGAGTTGGAATTACACTGTGAAAGAGACTGCCAAGTCCAAGCTTCTGTGCCTACAAGTATATGCACATCTTACTCCATTTACTAGTAAATGAAAACATATAGCCAACCCAGAACATATTTTTCTCTCTCATTCACACACTCACGTGGATACAAATAGTGAATAGAACTAGAAAGCAAAAAAAAAAAAATTTACCTTTAGCATCTTTTTATAAGCAGAAATAAACGTCTGTCATTACCCTCACAAGAATCAGCTGTTATGAGACTGTTGTACAACGCCAGTAATTACACAAAGGCTGAATTAGTAATTACCATGACTGTGGATATTTTAAAGGTCATCACTTTCATTTGTCATCACGGAAATTAAATGAACGGATTCATTTGCCCTAACTCTCAAGGACCTCAGTAAAGACTTGCCGTGTGATGGAAGAGTTCTATGGGTTTTAAGGCCTCTCAGTTCCCTCTCCAACAGAACACTGCAGTCCAGTATTCTGTCTCCACGGTGATAACTGGTCTTCATTGAGAGGGTTTCATGGGTCTCATTTCTCACTTCTGAACATTTATTTTCCTACTGAGACTATCTAAAATCATCTCCTTGGGCAGCAAGGAGATCAAACCAATCAATCTTAAAGGAAATCAACCCTGAATACTCATTGGAAGGACGCAATGCTGAAGCTGAAGCTGAAGCTCCAATACTTTGGCTGCCTGATGTCAACAGTCAGCTCATTGAGAAAGACCCTGATGCTGCAAAGACTGAGGGCAGGAGGAAAAAAGGGGTGACAGATGATGAGATGGTTGGATGGCATCACCGGTTCAATGGACATGAACTTGGATAAACCCCAGGAGATGATGAGGGACAGGAAAGCCTGGAGTACTGGGGTCACAAAGAGTCGAACATAACCTGGTGATTGAATGACAAGAGCAAAAAAATCACCTCTAATGTTATCAGGGTGGTGACTGCCCCTTTCCCTTAAGAAATCATCTTTATAGAGCTGGGATTATTGGGATCCCCTCCTTTGCTCATTTAGAATTTGCTGGCTATTACCAAATTGGACAATGTAAGAGAATGTTTTCAATAATTCAAGCTCAGTGAACAGATGCCCCCTATAAATGGGTTAAAAGAATTTTTTTTTAAAGGCACAGGAATATACTACATAATGATGATTTGATTGTGATGGAGACAACAGATTAAAATGAAAGAGACAAGCCAACCAATCACTTTTCTTAAGGTGTGATCTGCCAATTATCTCAACCAACACAGATCCTAATATTATCATTCTAGGCCATATGTGTAATTCTCAGGCAAAAAATAAATCTTTTCACAAGTCTGAAAGAACTGTTGGCACCCATTCATGCCAGCCTGCACTAACATCTTGAGAATTTTCTCTATTCCAAAAAAATATATATAATGAGGGGGGAGTAGAAGAGGTGGGAGAGAACCTCACCATAAATGTGATTTCACTTTAGGTTAAAAAAAAAAAAAAAGAGGTAAAGATCTAAGCAATTCTTTTGAAAATTGCTAATAGATAATAAGAAAAATGCTGGCAGGGCTCCCCACTCGCAAGCTGAAGGAGCGTGTGGAGGTCCAGAACACGTTCAATATTCACTGTGCCCATCTGTCGGCAGCACAGTCACCGAACAGAACAGGCAATTACCAGAGCCCTGTTCAGATATAATCTGTCAACCACATCTAGTCTTCCTGCCAAAAGAAATCAGAACTGAGGAATGCAAAAACGGACTGGCCTTCTGGGACCAGGGAGACATTCATTTAAGATGAACCTGGAGGTGAAGAAAGGCAAGGGGAAAATTAGAAAACTGTTACAACCACTCCCCAGAATACACTGGAATTGTCCACCACTGGGCACCAAAGCAGTATGGAAGGAAGAGAAGCTCCACTGTGCTTATTGTGACAACTTTAAATTCAAGAAAGTGTCTCCTCATTCCCAGAACTGATTCTGACACTGAACACTATGAGATGGACCCGTCTCTACAGCCACCGCATTCCCATACCCTATCACTAAGGCAGGAAAATGTTTGAATCAAGTATACTGCCAATCTATTAAACGTTTATTAAATATTTTCAGCATCTAAAGCAGTACTGTATGTGCTGCGGCCCCATAATTATGTTTTAAGGTGAGGAGGAGCTCTTCTTAAAGTTAATGCTCTACGACAAGTCAACACCTCTCCTGTCCACTTTGTGATGCTTTCCAGGAGAGATGTACAGTGTGGCCTGAAGAAGACAGTATACAGAATGGATCAGAAAGAGGAGAGGAAAGTGTAGGTGTACAGTACTGCAGGTGAGAGGTGATGAACACTCGGGCACGGTGGGAATGATGAGATTATGAAGCCACAGCAGGTACAGTAATGCAGGTGAGAGGTGATGAACACTCAGGCACGGTGGGAATGATGAGATTATGAAGCCACAGCAGGTAAATATAAATGAAAGAGAAAAATGACAAGATTTGTTTGACAGGTTAGATAGATCTACAAGATAATCAAGAAATGCAGTACCTCCAGAAGTACATATAATGAATACACTCTCACTTCCTTTGGGGGTAAAAAGCCACTTTAAAACTTTTGAGGCTGAGAATTAAGCACATTTCTTTCAACAAATGTGTATGATCATAAATACAATTATATGATTACTAGTGAACAATTCACTGATTAGATAATATAAAGTCCCACTGAACCATGAATCCATTTTATGAATGGTATCACTTTCTTAAAATATTCCTTCTATGAAGTTGCTTCTAACAGATTTTTTTTAGCACCACGGAAGATAAAAGATAGTGTTCTAAGCTTGCTGCTAAGTCACTTCAGTCGTGTCTGACTCTGTGCAACCCCACAGACGGCAGCCCACCAGGCTCCCCCGTCCCTGGGATTCTCCAGGCAAGAACACTGGAGTGGGTTGCCATTTCCTTCTCCAATGCATCAAAATGAAAAGTGAAAGTGAAGTCGCTCAGTCGTGTCCGACTCTTAGCAACCCCAGGGACTGCAGCCCACCAGGCTCCTCCGTCCATGGGATTTTCCAGGCAAGAGTACTGGAGTGGGGTGCCATTGCCTTCTCCAAAGAGGCTCCAAATCGTCACCAAAAAGCATCTCTGCCAGTGACATCTTTGCAGGTGCATTTGGGTACAAAGGGTGGAGGCGAGTTCTAATAAGAAGCAAGGGAGAGTAGCCAGCATGAGACAAAAGTCGAATTTAACAAGAGAGGGACTTGTACACTTCAGAGAAGCCATGGTTATGCTGATCACAAGCTTCATACTTCACACAAGTGAAGCACAGACACTTCAGGATAAAGGCAGCGAGCAGCAGCGGCAGGTCAGCATTACACAAACACAACAGAAAGCGCCCTCACCGTAGTTACACTTCAGAAAACATCACCACCTTACTTAGTACTAAAACTATAGCAATCAACACAGTTTTATTCAGCATCTGTAAGTGAGAGTAACAACAAGGTTATTTTAAACTGCCTGTGCTCAAGGAGCTTACAATCTATTTCAACAGGTTATAATCTAAAATAAGCCTAATTCTCTCCCTAAATATATCTTTAAAAGCACTGCTGTGTGCTTTGGTATATGTATGTATAAATATTTAAATATTGTATTTGTATATAGTTTTTATATATAAAGATTGTATATACAATTATATATACGACCGTACATAATTATATATGTATTATATACATATATGACATACATGTGAACATGAGTGTGCACACACACACACACGCACACACGCACACACTGTGGCAAATTCAAGAGCCAGAGCTACCTCTTCACATACTACATACTTTCTACTTATTCATCTCAGACACTGATTATAAATAATAATGTATAATCACCCAAAGCACTAATAAGAGCAGTAGCTTATTAGAAATTTTACCTAATAGCCAATGATACTAAGAAGTACTTTGAAAACACAAAATGTGTTTCATGTACTAAATGATAAATGTAACAATTATAACACAAAACCAAAGGTATTTTAAACATTCTACAAGGCTGATGCATACCTTCTCACAGCACAAGTAAAGTTCCCAGCATTTTTAATTCACAATTAACACATGAGCATACAACTCTGAAAGCTGCAAATCAAAACTCGAGGCTGGTAGTTAAAGGCCAAGTTCTAAGTCCGTGAAGTTCCACAGGACTCTATATACTTTGGGGTGTACTACCACACTTTCCTGGGCCCCTAATTCCCTGTTTATTAGAGTTGCCTCTGATGATTCCTGATGGGCCCAAGCAGAGGACCAGAGGTGAAGGCCTGCCAGAGGATGAGGCAAGTACCACCCTATCTCCACTCTGTCACTGAAGCTAGTCCTTCCTCCACTTTTCTAAGTAGCTTCATGGCCTATATGGACTGATGACACCAATCACCCCCAAAAGGCAGAATTCCTATTTTTCTGTCCGTAACTAGTCAATTCCCCTCTCTAGATCTCAGTTTACAGACTCTTTAAAATGAGGTTCCTTCCAGTTCTAATATTCTATGTAAACTTTGAGTGTTAATATACATCGAAGACTAGTACTGCTTTCTTTCACTCATCAGAAATCCTAAAATCAACATATTAACTGCATTTAAGCTCTACCATTCATGTATTATCACAGCCATACACAACCACACTCTGTTTTCATAATTAGTACAATTTCATATTACCCTACATATAGTAAGTGCTTTATCATATGGGCATATCCTTAAATATTACCTTACAATCTGGCTAGGGCTCCATGGTAAATGGAAGATATCTAACTGAAACACTCAAAAATAAGACTGTTTTATCAAAACATTCCCCATATTCATAGCTAGGAAGTCAGTTTATTAAATGGGAATTTTTCTAGTAGTCATGAGTAGGAGATGAAGTCACCATTTTAGTCACTATGATTCATATTGAGCTATTGATCACTATTCGTGGATTATTCATCAGCAATCAAAAGCATGCTGTTTCAGCATGATGGCATTTAGAGATGTCCCAAAAGTTTCCCCAGACACCCAAGAGTTATTCAAATCAGTATCATACCTTCATTAAAGTTTATTATTTTATTGTCCCAAAGTGATTTTTGCATGCCAGAAGGAATTTCTTTTATTTATTTTGTGTTTGTACTTGCTTCATTCTGCTGTAACTTTTCAAAGGCTAGAAATCCTTCATGTACATAGGCAGAAACTATCAATTCTTTTTGTTTATGCGGTTCAAAGTAAAATGATTATCTAAGCAACTCGGTTGTTTATTATTCTTGATTTATTGCTATTTTTATATTGAGTAAGCTTCTACAAGCTTTTCCCCTAAGCTTATTGATTTTTCAGTTCCAGTCATCTTTTCCAGGCAGGTTCACGGTTGGAGCCTATTCAATTTATTCACTGCTATGATTCAGATTTACCGTTTGCATCGCTGCAAATTTGGAGCAAAAATTTAGACAGCAATCTAGACAAGAATGCAGGCTGTAATGAGGGGGAGACAAAAGAAAATAGACTGGAATGTTGTGTTGAAATATCTCTAAGCACAAACAAACATGATCACAAATAACTGCCTTGTTGCTTTAAACCTACGGACGAATTCTTCATTCATAAACACTATTGCCTTTTCCATTAGATTCTTTCTACCATCCTTCAGTTTATTTTCAACCGGTGGTTCATCAACAAAGAAAATCTCCACATCTACTTTTACAGTAAACCCTTTTCAATAAACTTTCTTCAAAAGGTATTAATTGTTATGAGTAATGCCTACATTCATTGGGTCCCTTCTGTCTGATGACACTGGTCCATTGGGCTGTATGGAACATCAAAGGGATTATCTGGTCACTCCTCTGACTCGCAGTTGTCTCTTGGGAAACATTACATGACACAGAGCCACACAAGTAGTCACTTAATAATCCCTTTAATATTGTTTCTTAATTTTTTATATATTTAACTTAGATCTTCTATAAGTTATTTAGGCAAATTTTGAAACAATTCTAAATTCCACTGTCTGCTTCGGAACAGCCACTGGAGATACTCAATAGCATAATAATTGGAAAGTGCAAAGATCTCAGTATTTAGATTAGCATCCCTAAATAGTTTCAAATCAAATCATTTTTTAAACATTAGTTGTCATAATCTTATTTCTTTTAAATCCCTACTTAAAGGTGGCTGGCTGATGCTGGGCCATTTTACACTGGTAATTAACAAGCCAATGTCCCACTAAGCCGTGAATCATCACTGATTTTAGCAGCTTTCTAAATCTTGTTCCCAACCTTGGGTGGAACTGGCCACTTCACTTCCCACAACATGAAAACCACACATCAAAAAAGACACTGAGGAACGAATACAAGTCCTGGTTTCACCACTTCCTAGATTGGAGACCTCGGCAGTATAATGTCCATGTGCTCCAGCTTTATGCAGGACACAGACCATCCTTCTCACGGAGTGGTACAAGTACCATCTTCATCTGAGTGAATACATGTTTAAAAGGTAGATTCTTGGTCCCAAACACCAGATCTGCCAAAACAGAATCTCTGAGAGTGGAGATCAGCAATCTGTACTTTTTACCAAGCACCACTAGGGGTGCACTGAAAATCAAGGACCACCATGACAAAGGAGTTAGCACATGTTGAAAAGACCACTAAAGCAAGTCGGAGAACCTGTTATCACATCTCTGCCCATGGACAAAGGAGCCTGGCGGGCTCCAGCCCATGGGGTCACAAAGAATCAGACAGAACTGAGCAACTAACAATTATATTTTATCTGGCAACTCTACACCAGAGTTAAAACCTATTCAAAACCGTTGAAGGTAGATCCCAGCAAAAAGTTTTGAAACGTCCTCAAGGTTAATTCTGATGCATGCGTAAAGTGTGAGAACCACTGCCTTAGACTTAACTCCTCCCTAAGCTATCTCTAACCAAGTATGCATCTAAGTTAACTCCGTTGAGTTGGCAGCAACTGTAACAGCCAACATTTTCATTGAGCACTCTGACCCTGGCACTAATTTAAGTAGTCTCCATGGATTTTATTTTAAGGCCCATAAACAAACCCATGAGGTAACTACCATTAACTACTATTACCGTCTGCCAGATGAGAAAACTAAGAATAAAAGATGTTAGGCCCTGGATACAGCAGGCTTGAGAGAGCCCACCCAGTTTATGATCTTCCCTGACTCCACCATGCACGCCCAATCCTTGGCTCCTAATTACCTCAATTTTACTATGGTTCTGAATGGGCAAAGTCTTTCCCCGGGTCACTAACTGGGATTATAATTCAAACTAAAAATGGTACAGCTGGGAAACTCAACATTACTACTGTAAATTAGAGATTTCTATCGCAATTCCCCACTCACCAGATGAGAACCCTGGGTACCCGTAGCTGGAGGGGTGAAACCTGAGATCATGGAACTCCTTGAATACTACAATTCAGACAGCTGGAGCTGACCTTAGCAAGCTCCACCTGCAGGCCTCAATTTGCAGCCCCACAATAACCTGTAGCTTAGCAGTAGGTTAGGATATGATTTTACCCTCGGTGAGTTGCTATATCTCTTTCCTATTTCTCTTCATGTTACATGTCAAAAGCCTAACATACTACATTAAAACATTAAATGAAAAGTGAAAGTCAGCCTGTCTAATACTAGTCACTCACCAAAACTCAGCAGTCTGGTCCTGACCTTTAAAATGGGTCATGGGAGGTTGATTTAGTAAGGTATAGTTAAAAGTATGGCACGTGTTGGAGAAGGCTCTTGAGAGTCCCTTGGATAGCAAAGATATCAAAACAGTCAGTCCAAAAGGAAATATTCATTGGAAGGGTTGATGTTGAAGCTCCAATACTTTGGCCACCTGATGCAAAGAGCCGAGTGACTGGAAAAAACCCTGATGCTGGGAAAGACTGAGGGCAGGAGGACAAGGGGGTGACAGAGGATGAGATGATTGGATGGCATCATCACCAACTCAATGGACATGAGTTTGAGCAAACACCAGGAGATAGTGAAGGACAGGGAAGCCTGACGTGTTGCAGTCTATGGGGTCGAAAAGAGTCAAACACAACTTAGTGATTGAAACAATAATAATTTAATTTATTTCATATAAGTGGAGAAAGAGGGCAAAAAGGTTGGCACTAGACTGTGATCAGCAACTGGATAGGCAAAATAAAAGAATTCCTATATAGCAAATGATCTTTCAATAAAGCTCAATTTGATTCATACCCAAGTTAATAAAAATAAAACATTGATAGCACCTTAATTTTTTTTCACAGTCTCCTTCAATTTCACTTGCCATTAAAAATGACCACTAATGCCAGAGTGTGCCAACCCACCACTGAAATATAACTCCATTTTATAGAACTAGGCCCCATAGAGTAACTCAGAAGGAAAATTCAGGTGGACAAAGTAGCTGATGTCAAAATCAGTGGTTTCAATGTGCAGTTAACTCAATACCTGGCAATTCTGTGAAAACAAATTTCTATGAATACCATCACCCAATTTTGCATTCATGCTGAAAATATAAAAGCCCGTATATTTGAACTACTGTGTCTTACAGCCTTATTTTGCAAGGTCTTCATCTCGTATAGGAGTTGTCTCATTTGTTCCCACTAACTTATGCCACCTACTTTTACCAAATCCACTTGCATGAAAACACAGACAAGACAGACCACGCATCGGACGCCTCCCACTCAAACCACACGTAACTAGGCTCCAGCTGGTGGAGATTCGATTCAACTGTTAACTGGTGTTTGGAAGAAAAGACTTTAACACAGAAGCGCACTTATCTTTAGAATCTTAAAAATAACTAAAGCCTCTTAAACTTTTCTACACAAGCAAACCCATGTGACTCACGCAACAGCAGAAAAGCAGAGAGTGGCATGTAACAATGGAGGAACATAACAAGAAACCTCCCAACCAACAGCAGCTGCAGGGCAATTAAACTCAATGCTTACAGATGTTCATAAGACAGAATTTGCCCAAGTTTGGTTTACTTTTTAAAAACATACACATCTTTAGACTTATAAAAAAAAAACTCATTTCATTCTGCTCCCGTTAATAATTAAAAACTGCAGTTTTCCTTCCAACACTTCAGTTTTTTCAATTTCATATGCCATTAAAAATGACCATTAATGCCAGGGTGTGATAACCCACCAGGACAAATCAAATAAATGAAATATAACACTCAACCTCCCGAAGCTGACTATAAACAGTACTCCTTGTCCTGCAACAGCCATTTAAGAAAAACTGTTTTTAAGTGATGCTGAAAGCACCAAATTGACTTTATCCTCTTTCTATGTCTTCATGAGTCACCAGTCTATCCCAGCAGACCAGCTCATTCTTAATATTGTTATTGTTTTGTCCCTCAGCTGTCTGATTATTTTGCTACCCCATGGGCTGTAGCCCACCAGGCTCCTCTGTCCATGGGATTTCCCAGGCAAGAATACTGGAGCAGGTTGCCATGTCCTTCTCCAGAGGATCTTCCCAACCCAGGGATTGAACCTACATCTCCTGAATTGCAGGTAGACTGTTTACTGCTAAGCCACTGGGGAATCCCCAATTCCTAATGAGTCTTTCATTATTAAAAATTAATTAGTCAAGCATTCAGTTTGGCCACAGTGGGGCTAGCAATACAAAAATGTGATAACTCGGGGACTAAAAATTAAAAGCTGTTATTAAGAGGCATGAGGATTACTAAGGACACATTAAGATCCTTTTATTTCAGATTTCATAACTAACAAGGTCCCAGAAGGACACATGAACCCCATAATACATTCGTTGTATCATTAGAAACTACAAGGACTCAATGCCCTCGAACCTTCTTTCAATTTACTGCCTTAGTACAAAACAAGAATATTTCAGCTGTGCTTATCTGAAACTAATTGCAATTTTCCAGTTCTTCACACACTTGTGAAAACAGCTATGGCTAAAATAAAGCTAACATTTTTCCGAAGTAAGAAAGAACTCTATTTGTCAGGGGTCTGCCATAACTGCTGAAGCAATGAGACCTAATAAAAATGACAAGTCTGCAAGTGCCAGATGAATGGGATTTAGAGAAGCATGTGAATCAGAAGCACAAGGCAGCGATTCCGGGAGGCAAAGGAACCTAATAATGCAGAACTCAGGAATCAGAGAAGCATCATGAGCGTCTAGTCTAGAGGTCAGATGTGGCCTTCTTATCACTGGAGCAGAAACCTACTCCTGGGCCTGGGCAGTCCAAAACAGGGAGCAAAGTTGATGGAGAGAGTGAAAGCACCTTCACAGAAGTTCAACAATTTCTTCATAGTAAAAAGGAAATGGACAAACACAAATAAGAGTCACCACTCCAACTCATGAGGAATGACCAAGGCAATCCAGTATCAAAGAGTCAAAGATTTAAAACTGATGGAAATGAAAGGTAAATGACTTTCAGGGTTTCCAATACGCTGTCTTG
This sequence comes from Bison bison bison, assembly GCF_000754665.1. NCBI lineage: Eukaryota > Metazoa > Chordata > Mammalia > Artiodactyla > Bovidae > Bison > Bison bison. Next base: position 4,019,018 of record NW_011495080.1, read on the forward strand.
CACTGTCCAGGTGGTAGGCCAGTAAGAAAAAAGGCTTCTTAGAAATCCCCGAGGGGGGGAATTGAAGACTCAATTAAGGGATACAGGGAAATCCTGGTTAAAGAAGATGCGGAAGAACTTAATCACCTATGTTACAAAGCTGGGTTACACAACTTAAAATACTTTCAAGAGTGACTTTTGACCTTATTTGCAAAGACAGATGGTGTTAAATGGTCACACAAGGCCAGTCCAACCCCACTTTCCAAGACAGAGACTCCAGTGCCATATGCTTGCCTTTGTCAACCTTCCCTGCATAGAGGAATGGTCATGTCACAAGACCTGAGGTGACCTGAAAAACCTTTCATGTCTCTGACAAGAGGACTAAATCACACACCCCATCCCATATCCTCTGGCCTCAACCATGTATATAATGACTGTCATTGCAGCAGCTATCATATGACCAGCAGAAAAAACCCAAAAGAACTCTACAGAATCAGCTCTGATTTCATTGAGTCATGGAACCAACTGCCCATCTTCACGCTTTTCATGTAAGTAACAACTCCTGCTGTATAATGGGTTTTCCCAATACTCAGAAGTGAATGCATTTCTAACTGATACAAGTGCCAACAGCTGTATCTTGCAGTTTTTACCCCATGGAAGATACAGTCCCATCACGTCCCTCAATGTAAACAGTTATTCATGAGTGGCAGGAAGGGAGGAAATCTTTATTTATGTCCTTCACTCACATGTGTTGTCTAAATTATTATTATTCCATGAAGCACTATTTGGTTAAGCACAAAGTAGGAATGAACATTCATTTGACATTAATATGGCCACGTAAGATAGCTTAACATTCAAGAAAGACTGAATAAAAAAATTAAAAAGGCATACCATGATTTGGGTATCAGAATAAGAAATCAATTCTCAGCTTATAAATCTATAAATTCAATATACTTCCATGGAAAAAATGATGGTGTGTGTAATGGAACTTGACATGCTGATTCTAAACTTCATCTGGAAGAGTAAGTATCAGCCGGTAGTATTTTTTAAAGAGAAAAAAAAGGTACTTACCTACAGTTTTCTAAGCACAACAGCACACAGCATTGAATTAAAACAGGCATGGGTTAACAGCTAAATTATCATTTCTACAGAGCTCAGAACCAAACCCACATACCCAAGGAACAGTAGGCATGTAAGGAAGTATTAATCTGTTACTAGTCACCACATCTTTTCCCAGATGGCTCTGGTTGGGCCGGCTGTGCTTTTACACGACTTCATTTCCAGGACACAAGAAAGGCAGCTGACCCAAACTGAGATTTTTGGACTAGAGACCAAAAGAGTTCGTCTCTTTCTGGGCAGATGAAAAGCTCAGGAACCAGTTATAAAAAGACAGTCTACAGTGAGAAAGAACAAGAAAGCCAGTACATAGAGACAAGAAGAGAGATGAGAAATGAGAAAGAGAATGAAAATGTGATAGTGTTTGAGTCACTGGTCAGAGTTGTTCCCAAGGATCGGCAGCATTTCCTGCTCTGGGGTTCAGAGAAAAAGCCCACTCTCCTGAATAATTACCCCTTTTCTCTTAAGCTCACTAAGCTGCCTCCTTTTCATCTGAAATCAAGAAAATCTAATTATGCATGTGGAGACTAGTATACATTTCAAATCACTGGAGAAAGGCCAGGATTAATCAATAACAGGGGAGTACATCACCAATTTCATATCTGAAAAAATTATGTCCTATTGCACATTTACACAAAAATAAATTCCACATGTATTAAAGACCTAGATATGAGAACGGAAAACTGAATGATGGAAAGTTTTAGCTATAATAAGGAAAAATCTAATTATGGACTAGAGGGGAAAAGTGTTCTCTTTAATACTGAGGTGAAGCGAAAGTGTTAGTTGCTCAGTCGTATCAGACTCTTTGCAACCCCATGGACTGTAGCCCTCCAGGCTCCTCTGTTCATGAAATTCTCCAGGCAAGAAGACTGGAGTGGGTAGCCATTCCCTTCTACAGAGGATCTTCTTGATCCAGGGATTGAACCCAGGTCTCCACATTGCAGGCAGATTCTTTACCATCTGATTCCCCAGGGAAGTCCACTGAGGTTGGGAAGGTTCATTTCAACAATATTAAGAAATAACAAGCTATAAAGAAAAAAGGAAAGATAATAACCAACACAAAATTTTAAACTTCTGCATGACAGATACCATAAACAAAGTTTAAAAAGTGAGCAACAGACTGGAAGAAAATGATTGTGCCACACTTATAAGAGAAAGGCTATATATAATACATACAAAAAAGTTGACAACAAGGTACAGAAAAATGGTCAAGAGATCAGAACAGGCACTTCAGAAAGAAAAAAACAGAAAGAGAAACATATACCAAATACAAGCCAAAGTTTGGTGTAATCAGTTTAACTGCTTAAAATCATAGATGTGATGAGCATTTTACATAATTCCTGTATATTATCATATATTTCTCATCTTATACCCTTTAGTCTTAAAACAGTACAGAGGGCTAATGAAGCTGGCCGCTTGTTCCCCTTGGAGGCACCACAGCTGAGCACAGACCTTGCTTCTGGCCCCTCACTATCCTCTTAAAAACAGTCATTAGCAGCATTCCTTTTCTTTTTTATTTTTTTTAATTTTATTTTATTTTTAAACTTTACATAATTGTATTAGTTTTGCCAAATATCAAAATGAATCCATCACAGGTATACATGTGCTCCCCATCCTGAACCCTCCTCCCTCCCAAAGCAGCATTCCTTTTCTGAGCAACTGAAAGTTTACGAAATGATCTGAAGAAGTACCAACACGGTTAACTGTCAAATATCTTAAACAATCAGGCTACCACTAAACAAAATTCGTATCTCATATCTTTTCAGTGAGCATAACCATAGCCTAAGGGGACTACCAGAAAAAAAAATATATATATATATATGTATATGTTAACTCCTTTAAAATTGAAAACAGGAAAAAAAAGGAATAGAAATTTAAAGACTATGTACAACATTTGTTTGTAATTGCCAAGATTATTGTTCCACCATTAAAGGGAAGAGGGTTTAGTTTAAACACATTTTTCACATTAAGTTAGTCCATATTTTACCCACTCCCCTAAAAATGCCTCAAGTATTTCATGAACTTAAAAGAAAGCATTATTCATACATTTAACTGAGAAACTTATTACATAGTTGTACCTAGAAAATGAATGCAGATTAAAATACGTAGTAATTCTTGATTAATTTCAAGCTTTATCTGAACTCTAAGAAGCCACAATTCTAATGCTGTTATTCGATGTTCCTTTTACACATTTCCTGGGAATTACATTTATAACAGATTTCAGGGCAAAAATGGTTTTACTAAAAAAGAAAAAAAAAAAAAGAACCAAAATGCCAGCTAACAGTTCCTTCAGGAAGCATTTCACTGTGGGTGTTTTCACAGACATATTTTGGCTTTGATCAAGGAATAAAAAGCAGATGAATTAACAAACATATGACACAGGTCAGAAGCAACGCGTGAGGGGAAACCACTTAGCATTCTCATTCTCCACGCACGTGCTCTTTTAAGTACGAAGGAGAATGAACTGTTGGATTTGGACAGTTAGCGTCAGGAGAATTTTCTTTATTGTTCAGAACTCAGTAAAAATCATGCATGTTTTATGTACCAAACACCTGTATCTCACGTCCTGACAGGTTCTAAGCATATGAATCTAACTGTTTATTCAAAATAAAATTCTCATTTTTTTAAGAAGTTCATTAAAAAAGGAAAACTTTGATTTTTAAAATCACATCATTAGCGCTGGGCTCATGAAATCTCTAGGCCATTTGGAAAATGTATGTATCAGTTAACGGGCAGAGAACCAAGGTGCAATCTGAGATTTTTGTGCTTATTTTATTGGGTGGGCCAAAAAGTTTGTTTGAGGCCTTCAGGGGCATTTTATAGAATCCAGTACTTGGGAAGGAGGAAAGAGGCTGGGTAGTACTGAAAAGAGTGTAATGATCACAGCATTCTAAGAAAATCGGGTTGAATAAAAGCTGTGTTATTTATGTTGAAGAGCTGAGTATCTGTCTCCATGGTCTAACACCCCGGTCATCTGTTTTAGGTTAGCTGCTCTCTTCTGAAGAGGTAGATGATCAACACTGAGGTAGAGACACTTAAACACTCCAAAGGAGGTCCACCCTCCATCAATCTCACAACATACTCTCTTCCTCTGACTTAACTTCATTCACACTCATTCACGCCCTTGCTGCTGAAACAGAAGGAAGCAGAAGTGTCTAAGAAAGTCCTGGGCAGGGAAGCTGATCCAGTCCTTAGGTATCAGGAAGGTTGCCTTGCTGGCTTCGCTGCTTTCCTTCTCATTCATCACTGCAGATTTCCCCAAGGCCAAGTTCTCAGTCCTCTCTCTGCTCCTGAATCCACTCACTCTTTTAGCATTTCACTCATTGTTTCCACCAATACACCACCCCACACACACACACAAACACACAAAACCAGGCCATCAGTGCCCTATCTCCCTCAGATACAGCCCCCAATTCTTACCCAAGTGGTTAATTCCTATCATAACACTCCCTTTGTAGGCCTCCAGCATCTAAGCAGAAATGCTTCTCTTATACACACACTCATCCCTACCACGGTACTTGACTTTGTTTCTTTAAAAAGCTGACACGGTACCTCCTACTAAATGCAAACTTGGGACTTAACTTTTTCTATCTGGACAGCATAAGAGTCATGAATTTGTCAGTGACGCTGGATTGAAGATGGGAGGTAAATCACAAAGGACAAGTCATCTTAAAATGGGGGAAAAACGGGGATGGAAACAATAGGGCAAAAAAAAACACCTCCTTTCAAAATAAGAAGAATTAACTCTAGATATGTAGGGAAATTCCATTTAGGATAAGAATCAGCGACAGGCAACAGCCAGAAGGGACTATTTGTACTGAAATACAAGCCATTAACTTGAGCCAAGCTAAGAGCAAACAACTGCAGTGGCAAGTGCTGGCTGTGGATAATTAGTTTAGAACCTATTTGAACATGAATATTTTATCATGCAGCACAGAACTCGTTACGGAGAAGAATTAGAGGGCCAGGACGTCTGAAGGCTCTGGAGAGGTGATCTGTCAGGTCCTGTAAAGGGGCTTCCAAGAGAAAACAGGTTCAGTGACTCAGCAAGACTGGATTTCATTACAGTTACAACAATGCATTAGAACACATCTGGTGACAAGCTGAAGAGCACGGGTACCAAGCTCCAACTTAACTGTGGGCAACACCTCACAGTAAAAATAAACTCAGTGAAAAGATCATCCAGGGATGAACACCTTCTCAGCGATGCACACACCCCACTTACATGAGGAACTACCTAATCTGGCGATGCTACAATAAAAAGCATAGCTACTTCATACAGTAGCTATGCAATGCAGAGGAGAATATGCCTGCAATGCAGCAGACCCAGGTTCAATCCTTGTGTTGGGAAGATCTCCTGGAGAAGGGGATGGCTACCCACTCTAGTATTCTTGCCTGCAGAATTCCATGGACAGAGGAACCTGGCAGGCTACATACAGTCCATGGGGTTGCAAAGAGTTGGATATGACTGAGCGAATTTCACTTAGTACTTACCTTATCTGTTTCCATACGAAATGTGAAAATTCAAAATTCTGAAAGTTCAAAACCGCATTTTTCGTGCTATGGAGGAATATGCCAAACTCGAAATTTTACCTCAATAACGGTTGCATATGGAGTGTATGTGATAACAGTAAACTATCATTGTTAAGAGTCTTATTTGCATTATCTCATTTAATCCTCAGACTTACCCATGAGGTGAAAGTGAAAGCCGCTCAGTTGTGTCCGACTTTCTGCAACCCCATGGCCTATACAGTCCATGGAATTCTCCAGGCCAGAATACTGGAGTGGGTAGCCTTTCCCTTCTCCAGGGGATCTTCCCAACCCAGCGATCGAACCCAGGACTCCTGCATTGCAGGCAGATTCTATGCCAGCTAAGTCACAAGGCAAGCCCCAAAATACTGGAGTAGCCTCCCCTTCTCCAGGGGCTATTTCTAATCCAGGAATCAAACTGGGGTCTCCTGCCTTGCAGAGGATTCTTTATCAACTGAGCTATAAGGGAAGCCCTATCTACCTATGACGTAGATAACCCAATTGTATTTTGTAGATGACAAAATGGCAGAGATGCTGAGGTAAATTCATTTCAAATCATGCGGCTGAAGTAGCACAGCCAAAGTTTGAACCCAGGCCCTTTGATTCAAAAGCCTGTGTGCTTTCTCTTTGTATATATCTCAAGACACCCTAAGGCTTCTCAATATAAACCTAGGTTCTCAGAGGGGCAAGTTTAATGTCTTTGAATTTACTAAAAAGAAAAAAATTAAAAACAGGGGAACATAGGTATTACTCAAAAATATTACTATAGTAAAGAAATAAAAGCAGCTTTAAAAGAATAAAGTTACAGGTTGTGAAGATAAGACTTGAAATGTCTGACCTGCGAAAATAGTTATTAACACAGAGCTAATGTATTGGGTTGGGCTCCCCTTGTGGCTCAGCTGGTAAAGAATCCACCTGCAATGTGGAAGACCTGGGTTCGATCCCTGGGTTGAGAAGGTACCCTGGAGAAGGGAACGGTTACCCACTCCAGTATTCTGGCCTGGAGAATTCCATGGACTATACAGCCCATGGAGCTGCAGAGAGTCAGACAGGACCAAGCAACTTCCACTTATTTGTTAACATTTCTCTATAAGCTCTTATGAATGCATTTTCTGGCTACCCCAGTACTAGCATCTTCTTAACCACCACAAATTCAGTGACCAGCAAAGAAAAAAGGCATTTTAATGACTGCTAGTTTGACAATCTATTTATACACCTTAATCTATACACAGAATAACCACATCTAATAGAGTCCCTTAGGCTGATAGGGACTCAATAAATATTTGTTCACTGTTATTTAGATAAATAACTTGCCCCAGATCATTGTATGTTACAGGAATTAATCCACACCCAAGGGGCATTAGAGGCTAGATTCAGTTTTTCCAATAACTTCTAATCCACTGCTTTCCCAAACATTTTTTCATCCATATCAGTCTTGGAGGTTTCGCTACGTTTCATGACACAGTGCTGTGCCTACGGGGAATTAAAACAGTAGGAATCTTATTACTGCGTGTAGGTTGCAAGGCATAGGGTTTTAAAAATTAGTAAATTAGGCCCTGCCCATTAGGGTCTCACAGTTGACTTGTGGAAAGAAACAGATAAATAAACACATGCAATACAATGTGATGATTGCTGATATATAAAAGAAACAGATAAACACATGCATACAATATGATGGCTGCTAATATATAAAGAGCTAATGGAACAGGAAAGAGGAGACACTAAACTCTTCAGAGACCAGGTGAGGCTCTCCTGGTAAAAAGTGACATGCAGGATGCTCACCTGTAGCATGGCAGGCAGGCCCAGGGAAAGAGCATGTCCAGGTATAGCAATGAAAAGGAAATGACAATGGCCACAAAACCTAAAACCTGAAATGCACCCTGTGATTGGAATTCTGCTTCACGGTAGTTTGGCTGGGGGTGGCGGGGGCTAAGTCGGTTTGGGGCATGTTTTGAAGCACAGATTACGCAGGCCCATGTAAATCTGGCCTAGCACTGAATAAAGGAGAGAGGACAGAAGCAATGAAATTCTCTACCAGAGATCCAGAGCTTTATTTTGAAATTGACAAAGATGATAACAAATCTATTTTTGATGTAGAGAGCTTAGAAAGTTAGAATGTAAACCTATTTTCCACGATTCTTGTTACTCAAATCATACCAGCAAAGAAGACTTCTAGAGCACAGTATTAAATGACTGAGAACTAAAACTTAAAACTTGAGCAACCTAAGGTAGTGTGGCCTATGAGCATTTTACAACTTTCAGGAATTGGCCAGGGCTGCATTCCTATAGACATTACCACTTAACATGGGATAAAGTATCAGTATTTCTTAAAAAAGGCTGATGTATAAAAATCTAAATAGCAGATGAACTGTGAAATTTTTCAATATACCAAGTGAATTTTTACTTTCAACACAGCTCACTGCTGTATTCTTCTAAGCAGCATGCTTTCTAAGAATTTACATTATAAGATGTATATAAAATGTATATTATATAAAAAGGGAATAATTATAGATCTACGTATCATCAATCTACTTAATAAGTAAAGGAAAATATAAGTACCACAGAAGAGATGTGGGTAGGGACAGAAGACAGTGGTGGGTGACATGCTACACAACAGATAAAAACCTATCACAACTTAATTTTCCAACAGCAGAATAAAACCTGAGATCACGTCTCACTGTGTTGGGAACAACAGAAAGTCAAATTGGGTCATAATGCCTCTCAACTCTTATTCCTGGTTCCCATTGTCTATGCCATCTCTAGTAAAGAAAAATCAGGTCTGGTAAAGTACGGGAAACAAATAAAGGTAGAAATTCGTACTTGAGATGAACAAAGACAGATCAAGGACTCTGGGTAGAAGTAACAGCACATTCGAAGGCATACAGGTGGCAAGTAGAGAATTTAAAGCATCGCGAGTAGTTGAGGGAATGGAATGGGAGGAAGAGGGATAAGGAGAAAAATAACAGCTGGCAGAGTAGACAAGTGGCACCATGAAGAAGTCTTGAAAAGGAAAGTAGCACATTTGGAATCACATTTCAGGACTACTCTACACAGCCTAAAAAAGCCAGAGATGGGAAATTTATTTAGTAGCAAATCAAACATAATCCAAACATGAGGAAGGAAAAGACTTGAGTTATCTGAGGCAATGGAAAGGAAAAAAAAAATAAATTACAGACACATTGTAATAGAATCTTTTACATGAATATCACACTGCATAAAATACTTTATGCACAGAGTATTTATTTTAAGCGTAAAATAGAATTACTTATTTGATTCTCACAATAATTCTGTAGATTAAGTAGGATATAAAATGCTGCCCCTATTTTATCAGTAAAGAATCAGTGCCTGAGATAAACTGCAACTTGCCCAATGGTACTGATCCGCTGGTCAATGGCAAGGCTTTTATATTAGAGCTCTGTGTGTGTTAATCTGATACCCTTCAAATATGCAACATGCAAAGAGATCAGAGATAAAGAAGGGTAAACTGTGCTCCTTCCTTTGATAGCTCAAACACACTGTGTTCAAATATTTAATAAAAATGCTTGAAAAAATGGGTAAACATAACATTAATGGTAAGATGTGCCCTGCTTTCAGAAGCATATAAATATGAAAAACGTGAATTTTTACTTTCAAGAAAAGATGATGTTTAGTACTTTGCCCCAGACACTGCCAGGGGCTATGAATATGGTGGAGGCTGACGGGGCTGGCTGTGTTGATTAGATGTGTATGATCACCAATTGGGAGAAATCTCCTTCTTGCCTCCCCCATTCCAAGTCACCACCGAGTTTTAGCAAAGGAAACCTACAGTAACTGTCTGATCTGCTACGTGTTCCTAGAAGTTGGCTGTGGTGGAAAGGAGGCAATGCCTAGGGTATCTGGCTTTTGAAATAATTTCAAATATCAATAATTATCCCTCAATTTCCCTAACATGGGGGTAAAATAAAATACCTCTGGTTAAAAGTTGTCAATGTTCACTAGCCGGTAAACAAGAAGGACCTTTTGGTTTTACATAATAACAGTAGCACCAAGACATCTTTGATGACTTTTGCCCTGTCTATTAAAGCAGCCGCTTTGAAGAGAAGCTAAAACATTTAAGATGCAAGGTAAAACAATGCTAGCTGACACATAAACCAATCACTCTGTCTGGAGCTCAGAGAAGCATCTTTATGAGGTCTGAAAATCATGGTCCAATGCAACCTTGTTTTTTTTTTTTTTCTTTTTCATTTCTGAAATCAAAGGTTCTTAATGATACAAAACAACTGCAATACCATGCAGTCAGAATGCAACCAGTTTTTATTACTTTTTATAACACAATCAAAACGCCAAATCAATGCCATTCACAATACCATTATTCCTGAACCATGAAGACATATTTAAATTCATTATTACTTTTAAAGATGCCCCAAATGATCTAACTCTATCTTCAAATGAAGACTCGATAAAATAAAAAAATTAATTTCCCTCTCCACTCCACAAGTCAGAAATGGATACGCTGCTTCCCGCTGTTAATGAGGTGACAGAAACACTGCTGCTGTCGTACTAATGCACTCCTTTAATGATTTTTCTCCCCTTGGTAATTAGTATAATAACAGTAACTCATCCCAAACTTCAGCATTTTAACACTGGCATATTATTTCCATTTCCATATTTAGTTTGCTTACCTCTTGGACAAATTTAAGTGAATGAAAATCAGCTAGATTACAGGTGGTAAAAAGCCCCAAAGAAACGCCATATGGAGATTCCATATGCTTTGGCACTATATCAGCATGTGACAGAATCCTGGAATGCAGTCTCAGAATAACTGACACTCCCTCGTATCAGCTCTCTGCACTGGTGCTCTAGAACATTCACTTTTAAACCTTGTGCTCACATAGTCGACACTGAACGACTGAATACGGTAAATCAAAAAGCACAGCAGTTGCTTTTCTCCTTCCAAAAGAGTAAACAGAGTAATTTCAAAACAACTAAAATTATAGAAACATTATCTCCCTATATGCTCTAGACCAGAAAATTACGAGATGAAAAGTCTGCAAACAGAGGCATTTCTCACACAGCTAAAGTCTTTTATAACCTATAACTTAGGAATAGACTGATGAGTTAGGATCCATGCTTTGCATCACACTATTCATTATAAAATAATCAGGAACCACCTCTGTGAACAGGGTAATGTATGGGTCATGGTTTAACTAGAGAAAGAACTAGTAGGAGATACAGATGAAGAGATAACAAGGAATTGGGAAACAACTGTTGTTGTCGCTGTTCAGCCGCTCAGTCATGTCCAACTCTTTGCAACCTCATGGACTGCAGCATACCAGGCTTTTCTATCCTTCACCATATCTCAGAGCTTGCTCAACTCATGTTCATTGAGTTGGTGATGCCATCCAACCATCTCATCCTCTGTCATCCCCTTCTCCTCCCGTCTTCAATCTTTCCCAGCATAAGGGTCTTTTCCAAGGAGTCAGTTCTTTGCATCATGTGGCCAAAGTATTGGAGCTTCAGCATCAGTCCTTCCAATGAATATTCAGGACTGATTTCCTTTAGGATGAACTGGCTTGATCTCCTTGATGTCCAAGGGAGTCTCAAGAGTTTTCCCCAACACCACAGGTCAAAAGCATCAATTATTCGGGTCTCAGCTCTTTTTATGATCCAACTCTCACATCCATACATGACTACTGGAAAAACCATAGCTTTGACTAGACAGACCTTTGTCAGTAATGTCTCTGCTTTTTAATATGCTGTCTAGGTTGGTCATAGCTTTCCTTCCAAGGAGCAAGCATCTTTTAATTTCATGGCTGCAGTCACCACCTGCAGTGATTTTGGAGCCCAAGAAAATAAAGTCAGCCACTGTTTCCATTGTTTCCCCATCTATTTGCCATGAAGTGACGGGGCCGGGTGCCATGATCTTAGCTTTTTGAATTCGTTGAGTTTTAAGCCCGTTTTTTCACTTTCCTCTTTCACCTTCGTCAAGGGGGTCTTTAGTTCCTCTTCGCTTTCTCCCATAAGGGTGGTATCATCTGCCTATCTGAGGTTATTGATATTTTTCCTGGCAACCCTGATTCCAGCTTTGCTTCATCCAGTCTCGCATTCTGCACAATGTACTCTGCATGTAAGTTAAATAAGCAGAGACAACAGACAGCCTTGACGTACTCCTTTTCCAGTTTGTAGACCAATCCCTTGTTTCATGCCCCATTCTAACTGCTGCTTCTTGACCTGCACACAGGTTTCTCAGCAGGCAGGTAAGATGGTCTGGGCATTAGCAAGGGAAGTCTTAAATCCACAGGGCAGGCACTAACCCTCAGACAGGAGGTGAAGCTGTCACAGAATTTCTTCTTCTGGGAAGCTTACAGCTCTGCTTTCAGTCCTTTTGCTAGCAGAATCAGGCCATCCAGGTTACCCAGGATAATTTCCCATACCAAGTCACCTGATTATGGGCTTTAATCCTATCTACAAAAGACCTTTACAGCAGCAATCCCCAAACTTTTTGGCACCAGGGACTAGTCTCGTGGAAGACAATTTTTCCACAGAGGATGGAGGAGGGAGGGAGGATGCTTCCAGGATGATTGTCATAAGGACTGCATAACCTCCATCCCTCCCATGCACACAGTTCACTGCAAGGTTCTCACTCCTATGAGAATCTGATGTCATCGTTTTTAGGGAGCACCTATTATGGGTCTGTAATCCTGTATGATCCTGGGGTCACCGTTATCAGATACCAGAGAGACAAGGGGCCTGCCTTTGGAAAGCTTATTTGGCAAATATGATCCTAATAAAAAACAAAGTGGACAAATTTAGCTTTAAAATAGCACCAATGAAGAACACTTAAAAGTCAATACAAATCAACAGAGTAACCAGCTCTAAAATATGTCTAGAGTAATATTTGATTAAATTAGCAGATATACAATATCAAGAATAAGAAAAGTACATCATCCAATTCTCCTCTGGATAGGGAAAATCTTATCTGGAAAAAAGTTCCTTTTTTAAGAGAGATCTGAACCAACAGAAATAGGCAAGAATATCAAAAAGAAGCCAAGGGTACTGGAAACACAAATATAGACTGGAAACTGAGGGCTTTCACCTGAAAAAGAAGAGGACAGCTAGGAACACGAGGGCCACCCTCGTGGACCACAAGGCCTGCAATGAGAGACTGGGGTCAGACACTCTCTGAGGCTAGACTGGGTCAAAGCAGGACCAGCATGTGTAAGCAATAGAGACAGACTGGAAAACTTGAAGAAATACTGCAGAGAGAACAAGTCTTAGAAGAGCAGTGAAACTAGATGACTTTCAAGACCCTTCGATATTTACTGAAAATAGTTCAAGGCAGTGATGAAAAACATCTCATCTGGGGAACCTACAGCAAATATGGAAAGGAAGATTAAAAAAAAATTACTTGAATGTAAAATCTATATGATTCTACAACCATGAGAATCTGAAGAAAAAAGAGAAAGGGAAGGTACATCAAGTTATCATCTTTAAAAGGAAAAATGAAAGAACCTGATATGAATTAAATGGCTACTTGGTATCCAGTGCTATCCAATTTACACACATTTAATGTTCAGAATAACCCACTGAAGTGGGTATTACTACAACTTCATCTTTAGAAGAGAGGAAACTGAGGCTCAGAGAAGTTCAACCACTAGCTGAACATCTAGACACTGGAGGAGCTCAGATTCTTACTTGAATTTAACTACATGTCCACTGAACACCAATCTGATTCCCAGAGGGAGAATTTAGTTGTCTGGAAAATTAACTTTTGAGAGATATTTCATTTCTTAATGATGTTAACAAATGAGGCATTACTATACTGCTTTCTCCATAAAGCAGGAGTCCTGACCTAAAGTGTAAAAGGGGGTAAATCTCTCATTTCTGTGTATCTGACAGAGAAATAACTGTAACATAGTTAAAAACCAAATTCTTTAACTAGGCTTTTGTCTCCCTGGCAACTTTTCAAACATCAAGCATATATACAGATCCCCTGACTTTTAAAAGTGCAAACTAAAGGAGAATTTAAAAAGAAATAATAATAATAATCAGGACAAAAGGTAAAGAGTTATCCTCCTACTCATTCAAATCTTATCTTATTTGATGTATGAGATACAAAACCCTGAAACATGCTGACCAGGAGAAAGAAGGAAGGAAATCTACAAATGGAAGATAACAAGGTCTTTCCCGCAGCCAATCAACCCAGCACATCAATATCCTGCTGCTTTAGAAACAGAACATAAAAGGTGACTTCTTTAATTCCCTTGATTTGGCTAAACCTCACATTTGACAAAATACCATCTAACAAACTTATTTAGCATGGTCTTGGAAATCAAGAACAGAAGAAAAGGGGGAAAAAAAAATTTTCAGCTACATTCAGCTAAAATGTAGAAGAAAAAGGAATTAGACACTGTGAGGTGACCTAATTTAATTTGTTAAAGGGGTTGATAAAATGGGTTCTAAAGTCCTTGATCCTAATGGACAAAGAAAAGACAGTTTCAAAACAGATATGTGAACCACATAAAAAAAATAAAATAAAGTAAATCAGTGTCCTACCAGGAAAACAAATGAATGGCAGAAGTTACTATAAAAATCACTTTACCAGCAGGAATTGTACTAGATTTCAATTTAACTTGATCTCTAAATGATTAGGAGACTAGACAGAAGGCAGATAAAGCAATGAAAACATTAGTAGTCCCAGACATGCTGTGTGATTATCAAGATTTTAAAATTTATTTTAGAGCTAAAAAAAAAAAAAAATCAAAGCACAAATATCTGGTAAAAATTTATTTTAAGCATGTATTTTTCAGTCTATCTGGGTATAATTTTTAAGCATGGCTACAGGCATAGATGATGAGGACTCTTTTGTTCTCTTCAGGAAATATGTGCTGAGTTCTTAACACTTTCATATTCCCAGAGCACTGTTATTTGGATGCTAAAATCCAAGCAAGAAAATTGTGTGTATAATAATAATCAAACTGTAGCCCCTAGCCTTTACTATTTAACTTTGTTCAGAAAGGTATAATTCAAAATTTTCTAAGTAATGCTATTTCTTGGAGAAATAAGATAAACCTAATTTCATTTATAGGCTAACTAAAGACTGAGGGTCCGTTTATCATTTTAAAAATGCTAGCCAGCAGATAAGATTAGTTTCTGTCATTCACAGCACTGTCAAGATGACTCAATATGATTGCAAAGTCGATTTTTATGGCCATATTTGAACAAATAATAAATGTTCCCATACAGGCTTCAGTTTGAGGGTCTCAAGAATTTGACTGATACAGAGGATAAATGATAAGCACACTTCTAGCAGGAGATTCATTTTATAATCTCATCCTACTCTTTTCTAAAGAAGATCTAGAAGAAGCCACTAAAATCATTAAAGCCTGGATAAAAGGAGAATAGAAATAAAGCTTAAAGGAAGTGAGATTATTGTGGCTGAAGAAAAGACAGCATAAGGATAATCTAATAATAGTTATTAAATATAGGAAAGCTTATTGTATAAAGGATAGGTGAAGCTGCTCAAGTGAGCAACTCAAGCAAAAATGGGAATGAAGAAATCACATAAAATGAAGAAAGGAACGTGCCCACATAAGTGTAAGCAGTAGATACTGAAAGTTATAAAAAATACTCCTCTGAAAAGGGATATCAGGGAACAGCAACGAAACAGCAGCTTGGATGGAGTCAACAGAATTAATTAAATTCTATCTGGATATTCACCATAATCTACTGAGATTCCCCACAAAATACTGAATTAAATGGAAATAATAAACTAAACAGAAACATAAAAATCCACTTTAGGGAAAAGTCTTAGGCCATTGAGATTATGTCAGATATACAATTTACATACAAAGTGGATTTTGGAAGAGTTACAAAAAATCTGACTGCCTTCTTAAGTCATTACCAAAGGCAACTAAATATCAAAAACATAGACTGCAAAGCCAACCAAGAGCTGAAGGACAAATCTAAAAAGCTCAAGTTTCCCAAAACACTCAAGCTGTTATGTCTGTGGTCTAACTAAAAAGAAGGAAAAGCTTCTTTTTATAACTTTGATCACTTTACTGCTCTCAATTGGCATATTTCTATTTTAAACACAAATATTATTTTTAATCTCTAAATTTTAATTCTGAATCCAAAAACAACAACAAAAAATTCAAAATTTTCTGGATACAGACAAAAAAAAAAAAGCTGGTACTGATAATCAGACAAAATTTAATGGCATTCATTAAATAAGCTTCAAACCATTTCAAATCATTTTGTGGACACTTTTACATGGGCATTCTCTGGCTACCCTAAAATAAAACAAATAACAACAGCAAGTGTTGCTGAGGATAGGAAGAAAAGGGAACCCTTGTGCACTGTTGGCAGGAATGTAAATTTCTGCAGCCACTATCTAGAAAGCCAAATGGAGACTCCTCAAAAAATTAAAAATAGAAATACCATATGATCCAACGATTCCTCTTCTGGGTATACATGCGTAGAAAATAACAACAGGATGAAAAACAAAACAAAAAAAAACAGGATGGCAAGGAGATAAACTGCTCCCATGTTCACTGCAGCATTGCTCACCATACCCCAAGACAGGGCGACAATCTAAGCATCCCTCAACAGATTAACAAATAAAAAAAGATTAATGGATACAGAAGACGTGAGGGGTGTGTGTGTGTGTACATATGTGTGTACACATATACATAAACACACACATACACAGTGGAATATTATGCAGTCGTGAGAAAGGAGGAAATCCTGCCATCTGCAACAATGTGAATAGATCCATGCTAAGTGAGATAAGTCACTCAGAACATAGAATCTTACAAGGCCAAATTGGTAAAAACATGGAGTAGAATGGTGGTTACCAGAGGCTGGGGGTGGAGAATGTGGGGAGATGCAGTGCAAGGATCTAGCAAATAATAAGTCCCAGATTTATTTATCCATAAGTCCCAGGGAAGCTATGGGGCTTCCCTTGTAGCTCAGTCAGTAAACAATGTGCCTACAATGCAGGAGATCTAGGTTCAATTCCTGGGTCGGGAAGATCCCTGGAGAAGGAAATGGCAACCCACTCCAGTATTCTTGCCTGGAGAATTCTCATGGACAGGGGAGCCTGGCAGGCTACAGTCCATGGGGTCATAAGAGTTGGGCACGACTTAGGGACTAGACCACCAAGCACCCAGATCTAATGCACAGCATAGTGATACTCAACAACAGTGCATTATAAACTTGAAAATCACTGAGAGACCAGATTTTTAATTGTCCCCACTACAAAAAAGAAATGATAATTATGT
This sequence comes from Bison bison bison, assembly GCF_000754665.1. Lineage (NCBI taxonomy): Eukaryota > Metazoa > Chordata > Mammalia > Artiodactyla > Bovidae > Bison > Bison bison. Next base: position 4,035,904 of record NW_011495080.1, read on the forward strand.
GTCATGATAGAGGTGTAAGCTAACACTATGTTGGTAATCATACTGAAAGACATTAACATATCAAACCAACAGGTGATACACCTTAAACTTACAGTATTATATGTCAGTTATGGCTCAATACTAGAAAGGAAAAATACAAATACATGTCTCCAAGCAACATATTATCTCAAAGTACTTTTAAAAATAAGTTTATAACTGAGGTCTCCAGCTGGCAGCCATACTCTCCAGCCACAGTTTAAGTCTTAAATGACAACTGTCTTGACCAGCATCTTAATTATAATGTCATGAGGAATCAAGAGCCAGAACCATCAACATAAGTGACTCCTTAATTCCTAACTCATAGCAACAGTGAGGTAATAAATGTTTGTTGTTTTGAGCTCCTCTCCCCCAAAACACTTACAAAAGACACTTAGACTGTGTACTAAAGGAAGAGACAGACTGATATGAGTTTAATGCTTTGGACTAAGAAGTACATGACCACCCACAAGAGAACCCTGAGCCCAGTCTTCCTCACTGGTAACCCTTCACTCACATGATGCAGATATAAGGCCTGGACAAAATTTCTTTCCTCAAAATTACTTTCAACACTGCTGAGAATTTTTTACTGTATCAGACTGCTGAAGCACCCACCAAGCAAAGGACCAAGAACACATAAAAGAATGATTCTTTAAAATACAAATATACTGGGACTTCCCTGGTGGTCCAGGGGTTAACAATCGCCTTCCAACGCAGGGACACAGGTTCAATCCTTGGTCTGAGAAAAAAGATACTAGATGCTGCAGGGCAACTAAGCCCAAGCACCACAACTACTGAGCGCGTTCACCACAATGCAGCATTCCGCATGCTACAACTAAGACCTGATTCAGCCTCAAACAAATAAATATTTTAAAACACACACACACACACAAATACACTTGGGTGGATGATCCTTAGTTTTAAAAAAATAATAATTTAAAAATATCAACACAACTATTTATGGGGCATTATGCATCACTGCCTGGTGGGCTGCCGTCTATGGGGTCGCACAGATTCGGACATGACTGAAGCAACTCAGCAGCAGCAGCAGCAGCATGCATCATTATTTGGGCTTCCCTCGTGGCTCAGCTGGTAAAGAATCCACCTGCAATGCAGGACACCTGGGTTCGATCCCTGGGTCGGGATGATCCCCTGGAGAAGGGAAAGACTACCCACTCCAGTATTCTGGCCTGGAGAATCCCATGGACAGAGAAGCCTGGTGGGCTACAGTCCATGGGGTCACAAACAGTCGGACACAACAAAAGTGACTTAGCATGCACGCACACATACATCATTATTCTCAAGTGTTTATGGCCAACAGCTTTCAAAGTAACTACAGAGATGCTAACCAGTAGTGTCCCAAAATGAAGCAGGTAACAGTGATGGTCTTTCAGACGTGGAAAATTAATGCAAGTGCCATTTGGGCACAGATTCTTAGAAACGGCACATCTAACTTATGCTTTCTGTGTAGTGCACAAATTCTCAATTGTTTGAAAAAACAGGGAGAATAATTTCCAAAGAGGAAAAAAAAAAAAACCAGACTATAATCAGCTTAATCGGGGCTAATTATTTCTTGTAGATATAAATATCTAAAAGATGAACCATGATTTTCCTTATTTTTATCTTTACAATGGGAAAATTTTTATGTTATTGGAATTAAAAATATAAATGTTAGTAATGTCAGAAAAAGCACATACTCTGTAGGTCAGATGGTAAAGAGTCTGCCTGCAATGCAGGAGACCTGGATTGGATACCCGAGTCAGGAAGATCCCTTGGAGAAGAGAATGGGAACCCACTCTACTATTCTCGCCCAGAGAATCCCATGGACAGAGGAGCCTGACAGAGGACTCTTTGCGACCCCAGCCTACAGCCTGCGGTCGCAAGGAGTCAGAGACACAACTAAGCAAATAACATTTCACTTCAATGTCAGAGAAAGGGTAATAGCTAGAGAGTAGTGCTTTGATTCATTATGTAAAACCACACACTTCAAGGGATTCCAAATTTCTAATCAATATTTTTTTAAGTTTTTTGACAAGAAGTAAATAAAGAATAAATAAACTGATTTCTGCAACAAAGCCTTTCTCTACTTTATCAGAAGAAGCTATTAGTTTTGCAAGTGAAACTGCACAAGTCCATCAGGTCAATATATCATCCCATGACATGCAAACTGAAAACTGTTAGCAGGAATCTTGCAGAATAAGACTCAAAGTTTTTGAATAAGGAAAAAATGGTAATTTACCCGAAAAACACACATATACTGATATACAATGAGCTGTGCATTAGTAAATAAAAGCATAGGTTTAGAAATTATGTTTGCAAATTTGGAAGTAAATAAAAAGGCAATTTAGCAATTGGTTATAAAAATGAAGCCAGGCATGGAAAACTTATTAATGTTCTTTTAATAGTTTTCTGAGGTAATAAGAACTGTGATGGGGTAATCAGTTGGAGTTTCCTTGGTTTTTAATATATTTTCTTCTCCTGCGCACCCAGCACCATATGTTCCTAAAAAATTTCCATTAGTGGCTCATTGACAAATGGGACAGAAACAGTATTCTAAGGCTGGAGTTTCAAAGAAACAAGAAATCCAACCACAACATTTAGATGGTATGTGATTTACCACTGATTACATAATGACAAAAAGTGGCCATCAGGAATAAAATTGCAGCTCCTGTAAGCAATTGCATTAGTGAGACAGGTGCTCCATAAATGACAACAAGTAATGGTAACAGTAATAACAAAAAATGCCTTATGTTTATCCAATGCCTTCCTTCTAAAATACTGAAAACTACCGATGGAAAATGGCTCTCTGCTCCTCCCAGGTTTTTGGAGGTTGCTGGTACTCTTTTTTTTTTTTAATCTCAATTATAGAGATATTTATCAAAGAATCATAAAGCAAGATGGGATTCTGAGAGATTATCTACAGCAAATCCACCACCTCTAAAGAGCTGAGTGCCCATCGAAATGCCTCCTGAGAATTTTCTAGCAAAGAGTCCATAAACTTTCAGATCCAAAGACTCATAAACTTTACTGAGTGATGAACTTTTTCCAGATAAACAACTGAAAATTCAGTTATATCCATGATGGGATCTAGGGAAAGTTTCCTTGCTTATGAAACTATATGATAATTTCCTTTCCTATGTGGAAAACTTTTAGGTCACATAAAGGGAAAAATTCCCTATTACTAAACTATCACAACCTACACAGATATTATGGTTAGCTTTTAGAGAGGACCTATGTCATCTGATCTGATGTCTAAGACAGGGCTTCCCGGGTGACTCAACGGTAAAGAAATGCCTGCAAAGCAGGAGTCAAAGGTTCAATCCCTGGGTCGGGAACATCACCTGGAGGAGGGCACGGCAATCCATCCTGTATTCTTGCCTGGCGAATCCCATGGACAGAGGAACCTGGTCAGCTACAGTCCATGGGGTCGCAAAGATTTGGATATGACTGAAGCGACTTAGCATGCACGCGTGCATGTCTAAGACAAATGGCTTTTTTCTATTCTTGATTAACAGATACTACGTATGATAGCCTGTCTTCAGTTAAGTCAGCAGAAAATAGAATGCAACTGAGATCTGGAACTCTGGTAAGGATGATTTAAACTCATTTTAAAGTTCAGACATTGGCAGTTATGCAAAATGGAAAAATACAGCCCAGGAGGTGAAGTTAAGGACAAAATGAGATACAGGAGAGATGGCTATTTGCATCAGATACCAGCTGACAATAATAAAAGAAGAGATAATCTCTTACTTAATCAAAGCATCACAGTGCTTGAAGCAGGTCAGGATAAAGAATGGTGTGATCCCCATTTTCATGCCAGGTAGAAAACTGCCACTGCCTTCTGTTCTACTTCTTATAAGATGATGGAGTGTGTATGTGCAGATAAAGATTGTTTTTTTTCAGAAGTGTTGGAGTAATACAAAGCCTTAACTGTACCCATGACATTCCCGGAGTAAATATTCCTGGAGTAGAGGATGACAGAGCAGTATCAGTTTATATTAAAAATGTACTGGATAAAGAACACTAAAGGGAGAGAAAAACATACACAGGCAGCAATTTCACTGAGACCAATGTGGCGATGTGGCTGTTTCCTGACATATACATCATGTATCCCTAATGAAAATGTAAATTCCTTGAGAGCACAGACACAGATTTTTAACAAGTAAATTCAATCATGGGGAAAAAAACTAAGAGCAAAAGAGTTTAAGGAGGGGAAGGAGATCTTTTCTATGCTGTAGATGAGGAGAAAAATCTTTTAACAGCAAAGAAAGAAAAACAGTTCTGCTCCAGCTAAACATTTTCAAAGAAATGAGGATTCTCCCATGAAGGCTGATCCATCCACTATAAAAAAGCAGCAACAGGGAATTCTGAGAACTCACAATCTGTGGTAAGTGAAAGACTTCCCAAACTGTGCTTGTTTTCCAGCTCCTGTACTTACCACAGTGTAAAAGGAACTGGATTTGATTTTGGTCTGAATCTTAGGTCTGCTACTTATGACCTTGGACAAGTTACCCAACCCCTGAACCCAGTTGCCTCATCTATTAAAAGTACTTATATGGCCAGTCAACCACAATAATGTATGTGGATAAGGCAGGGCAAGTTCTTGTTGCTGCTACTAAAGAAAGGAAACATTTATTGATAAAAGAAAACAAACTGAACCAAAAGAATGGGCTTCTGTGACCACCATGTCAAACTTTTTATAATCATATCTTCAAAACAGTTCACAACTATACCTGAGGACTGGCATATCTTAAATACGGACTGTATTTCCACAGGCATTTTGATAAAAACAGCTGAAGAGTTGTACAGCAACATTATTCTGGCTGAAATAGTACTAACATCCACATGTGGAATTACCTTCATAGGAACAGGGAGGAAAAAACCCAACATGGCATTCTACCAGATCTGCTAAGCGTGCAGCCAAAGATCAAGGTCGCTGATTCATTAGGCAACAAAGAATCTGACTAGTAGGGACACTTTTTTCTTAGTAAGAAAATGATCAACAAGGAACACAGGTGGTATTCTCTCTATTGCCACAGATAAGTGTTACTTGTTCAGTCATGTCCTACCCTTTGCGACCCCAGGGACTGCAGCCTGTCAGGCTCCTCTGTTCATGGGATTCTCCAGGCAGGAATACTAGGGTCGGTTGCCATTCGCTTCTCCAGGGGATCTTCCCAACCCAGGGATCGAATACAGTCTCCCGCATTGCAGGCATATTCTTTACCATCTGAGCCACCAGAGAACCCATGGTCACAGATAATGTAGACTCAAAAAGATAAAGTACAATATGTGAAGAAGGACATGTCCTGCTTTGCCTCTGCCTGCTGTTGCTAAGTCACTTCAGTCGTGTCCAACTCTGCGCGACCCCATAGACGGCAGCCCACCAGGCTGCCCCGTCCCTAGGATTCTCCAGGTAAGAACACTGGAGTGGGTTGCCATTTCCTTCTCCAGTGCATGAAAGTGAAAAGTGAAACTGAAGTCGCTCAGTTGTGTCTGACTCTTCACGACCCCATGGACTGCAGCCCACCAGGCTCCTCCGTCCATGGGATTTTCTAGGCAAGAGTACTAGAGTGGGGTGCCATTGCCTTCTCCTGCCTCTGCCTACTTCCTGCCAAATAATAAGTAGATGTGGTGGCAGGTACCCATATTGGACAAACAGGAGAAATTAGGAATAGGGTGCACACACAGGATGAAACTTTGAGAAGAAAAAGCCTGGTTCCTAGAGGACACCACGCCAGGACCTGATTGCTAGACTCTGACATGTTGTTGCTGTTCATTCACCCAGCTGTGTCAGACCCTTTGCAACACCATGGGCTTCCCTGTCCCTCACCATCTGCCGGAGTTTGCCCAAGTTCACGTTCATTCCATCAGTGATGCCATCCAGCCATCTCATCTTCTGATGCCCTCTTCCCTTCTGCCCTGAATCTTTCCCAGCATGAGGAACTTTTCCAAAGAGTCATCTGTTCACATCAGATGACCAAAATATTGGAGCTTCAGCTTCAGGATCAGTCTTTCCAGTGAATATTCAGGGCTGATCTCCCTTAAGATCAACTGGTTTGATGTCCTTCCTGTCCAAGGGGCTTTCAGGAGTCTTCTCCCGACAAACCTAGACAGTGTGTTGAAAAGCAGAGGCGTCACCCTGCCGAGAAAGGCCCATATAGTCAAGGCTATAGTCTCCCCAGTGGTCACATATGGTTGTGAGAGCTGGATGGTAAAGACTTTGACAGGAATGAGAAATAAAATCCTATCTTGTACACCACTGTTAGGTTGAGTCTCTGTTGTTTATAACCAAACCTACTCCTACGGCCAAGATAAAGATGTTTGGCAGGAAATCTGTCAACTTGATAAGGAAAGTTTTAACATGGATTGACAGAAAAAAAGAAGTAAGCTCAGATAAACTAGTTAAGAAATATGGGAGACAATGGGTGACTGGAAAGTAGCATGATGAAGTCATACTTTGCTCAAATACTAATAAACAACCTGATTAGAAACGATACTGATGACCCTATGTAAGCTAATGACCAGAGCAATCTTCCAAGTGGGTTAGGTGCAACCTCCTGAGAATCACTAAGACTCTGGAGTTGTAAACAGACAGAGAAAGACAGAGAGAGGGAGATGGGGAGAGAGGGGGTAACTGAGGAAGAGGGGGAGAAAGGGAGAGAAATACCTAGTAAAAAGTACTGCATATTAAAAGAAAATCATAATTTATTTAACACTCACTCTGAGTAAGGGACACTCACTCTCTTCAGTTACCCTACAGAATCTTCACAATAAACCAACTAATCCCTCTTATTAGAGATCAGGATAATGTGGCTGTGCTGTGCTTAGCTGCTCAGTCATCTCCTATTCTTTGTAACCTCATGGACTGTAGCCTGCCAGGCTCCTCTGTCCATGGGGATTTTTCAGGCAAGAAGTCTGGAGTGAGTGGCCATGCCCCCCTCCAGGGGATCTTCTCAGCCCAGGGATCAAACCCAGGTCTCCTGCATTGCAGGTGGATTCTTAACCATCTGAGCCACCAGGGAAACCCAAGAATACTGGAGTGGGTAGTCTATCCCTTCTCCAGGGGATCTTCCCAACCCAAGAATCAAACCAGGGTCTCCTGCATTGCAGGTGGATTCTTTACTAGTTGAGCTACCAGGGAAGTCCCACAGTATGGCTGGGAAAAAAGTAACTCAAAAATCTAGTAAGCAGAGAAGAAAGAATCCCAATTCAGAGGTCTCTCAAAGGCATACAACTTTCCATTCCATGCTGTTGCTGCCTCAAAGTTAAGTTTCTGAACAAAACTAACTGGACTCAGAATAGAAGCAAAGTAAAACACCCAATTTGGTATAAAAGACAGGAAAAATATCTGTGATAGCACTCTATTAATCTGAGCCACTGGAAAAGAAAGTGTGATAGTAACAGAAATTTTGGAAGAAAATGAGTATGTTCACTCAGAGCTTATAACAGCAACAAAACATGCTGGAAATACTTAAACCTGCACGAACTTCTAACTAATCTTAGAAGACAGTGACAGCGTGCTTAGAAGATACATATTTACTACTCCAGAACTAGTTTCTATCAAAGAAAATAAAAATCTACCAAAAGGTAAAAATACGTTTTTAATCAGATAAAAGAACTAATAGTACTTTACAACTATGTGTTACACTGGCTTCCATAAAATATCAACAGTGCCAGAGTCCTCATCCGCACGCTGTCAGGAGTGTGAATGCAAAGCCTACAATCCCTAGAGAACGGTGGTGTAAGTCCTGGTGTCACCCTTGCTTTCTACCACGCTTCTGACGTTAACACTCACCCTAGGTGAAGCGAGGGTTCACAATGTCTGAGGTCACGCACATAGGATTGTAAGCACAAGATATGAGGAATTTTTCTTAAATGCAACCCGTCAACTATCATTTGCGATAATATCAGTTCTAAACATGAAAACCTACCCCATCGACCTCATATTTTTCCATTTTCTGTCCCCAAAGATTGTACATTTTCAATCAAGCAGTTCTTCAACTGGATACGAATGACTCAATGAGACCAAGGGTAAATATGTTGTTTCTATTGACTTGAAATCGCAAGAGAAGCCATCCTCGAAGTCTACTCATTTCCTTCCTTTGTTTGATTCAGACTGACTGACTCTGAACACTAATGGAACACGACTTCTGTGTGTGTATGCCAGTGTATATACATGTTAATGTAATTCAATACTACGAGGTTAAGCTGCAGCGAAAACATTTCTCAGCCCTTGATTAAGGCCGGCATTAAACCATCAGACCCCATCACAAGCCTTGCTGATGAGTAGCTATTTGGACACACACAGAGCTGTGATTTCCATCCACTTTACTAATCAGCAAGTTCAGATTTGCTGCTAATGTGACACTGATGAACAGGAATGATGCTAATGTGACAGTGATGAGCAGAAATGACAGCTCAGGATGATTAAAATTAGCTAAGGCTCTGCAACCCAGGACGAAACAGAGGGGCTTTGAAAATGACCACAGCCAAACATGCATCTGTCACACAGAAAGGAAACACCAAAAACATATGTTTTCTGATTATACATAAATTTGAACAAATACACACTGTCAGCGTGACACTGTTTAAAATGTAGGTGGTCAGTAATATTCAAGTCCCACACTAAATCAAAAATGACAAAAAAAACACATGAATATAATGAACAAAAGTGCTGAGCAAAACAAAAACGTCAAAAGGTAGAGAGTATGGTTTGATTGTGAAAATACAGGGTATATTAGAAACACAAACCATGTGCTTAGTGGAGCTGAAATAAAATTCTCTGATCTATGCTAAATGAGAATGCTTCAGAAAAGCATGTGGACTTCATGCACTGGTCGCTCTCAGAGACTTGGAGTTAGGTATCACATACACAGACTTCAGGACAATGACATCACCTTCCTTCCTTGCCTTCCTTTTTCTCATCATCTACTACCCCGCCACCCAGGCCAAATCAGTATATTTGGGAAAACTGAAGTAGACTGCTGGATTTTTAAAAGTCAAAATGTACTCCTGGCAAAAATAAACTAATAAGGTATGTCCATTTTCCAGTATAGTCTTAATCTATCCACCAAAGTTTCTAGTAGCATAGAACTGCTTCAGGAAAAAAAAAAAAAAACACAAGCAAAACAAGAAAATCTACAGAGAAGTGGAAAGTCAGCTGCGGCACCACTTCAGCTTTTTATGGCAAGGAACTGACCACACTGTTCATGGGGTTCTCGCACCGAGAGTGCTGGAGTGCTTTGCCGTTCCCTCCTCCAGTGAACAACATTTGGTCAGCTGATTCATTGGAAAAGACCCTGATGCTGGGAAAGACTGAAGGCAAAAGGAAAAGGAGGTGGCAGAGGCTGACATGGTTAGGCAGCATCACTGACTCAATGAACATGCATTTGAGCAAACTCCAGGAGGTGGTGAAGGACAGGGAAGCCTGGTGTGCTGCAGTCCATGGAGTCACAGAGAGTCAGACGTGACTTAGTGAATGCACAACAGCTGACTATAAGCAATCCACACTGCACAGGCTACCGCACAGATAGAGCAGAATAGGATACGGATGTCTTTTTTTTTCTCCTTAAGTTCATTAATACATTCTGCCAGTGTTGAACTCTAAATAAGGTAACCAGATTCTCATTTTGATAGTACTGAATTAAATTCCTAAAGACGGATTTACTCAAAACATCACCTGCACCAATGAGTCATTCTAAAAAGGCTGGTATCCAGAAGCTACAATGCCCTTGCATAGGCCCTCAATCTAGCCCTGAAGATCAATAAGGATTTCAACATAAACATTCAGATACCTAAGGTTCTGCAAAGAATAAATGAGAAAAGTGTATTATATGTGAAAAACATCAGTCTCAGAATTCTAGTAAACGTCAGGTTTTTTATAATGTTAATAATGCTGTCACCTGAAATAGTCTACTGATAACTACTAAATGGTTAAATGACCTTCGAAGACGCCAAAAATCAATAGATAAACCGGACACGTCTTACAAGCATTTCTGCAAAGAGGTAACAAAGCAGATCAGAGAATAAGATACACTGCTCAGGGCTTCTGTAATCAGATACTGAAAGTCAATCAACACAGGAAAATCTTCAATTACTGTCTTCCCAGTGGCAGGCATTGACAGGGCTTGTTTCTGGGTCATACTTCATCCATGTAATTTTCACCCTGAAACCTCCAAGAAGAGACTATTTTCAGGCAGAATCTCTCATTTTAACCTCTATCTATAGTTAGCATTACTCCCTTTTTAGTAAACAGTCTTTTCTCACATGTAATTGTCTAAATTATCCTTTATTAGAATTCCTTCTCAAAAGCAAATTTTCTGAAATTATCTCAATTACCTCACTGCTTCAAATAAGTCAATTACAAACGCCTCCAAACAAATTTATATGGGAGTAAATAATTCATTGTTGTCATTCTGCTAAGATTCAAACTCAAACATGGTTTCCACACCTAAGAACAGACAATGCTAATTTATGTCTTAGCAACACCGAAGTCCCGTTTACTTCTAGAAGAAAAAGGTATCAAACACAGACAGGTTTTCCTGTAGGTCAAATGCTGTCTTCGAGCTTTAGGGCTTTGCTTCCTGGCATTAACTTACACCATAGCACCAAGTATGAAAAGCACTCAGGAAAACAACAACCACACAAAACTAAGCACCACTTCTTAGTGTGACTGGCTTCCAGGCTCTTGTTTCCAGTGGGAGAAAACAACTGATACTCACTTCCTAAGACGGTTTTCACTGAAGCAATTTATCCTAAATCTTGTCAATTTGAATGTATCTCTCCTTTTATTTTTCTAAAATAATTATGATGGGCCATATGTTAATGAGAACAGTTAAGAAGTCAACTTTAGATTAATAGAGAAAGAAAAAGTTCAGAGAACTCTTAGAAAGAACTGGGTTCCCCAAAATGAGAAATAATAAACATTGGGTACTTGTAGGTCTCTATTGTTCAAAACTAATTTCTAAAAACTATTCAGTGGGAATGGTTTTGTTTTTTACATATAAAAAAAATCTATTATTAAAAGTCAGCTTCATTGAAAAGATGCAGTACAACTGAATTCTCAATTGCAACTCCAAGAAAGAATCATATCCTGAAGAGGAGAACATTTTTTCACATGAAAAAAATTTTTTTTCATGTCTTTTTTGTTATTGAGGTAGACAGACCTGCTCGCAAGCCTATCCTGGTCTCAAGGCCAGTGACATAGGCCTTGACAACAGTTTTTCTTGATTTTATTACAATGTTCATCTCCCCTCCAACTTTCACCTACTCTAAAATTTAACAAAAAAATACAAATTCAGTTAATGAATCTGTAGTTAGAATTCAAGTATACTATACTATAAATCAAAAATGCTAAACATGAAATGGTTTATCACATTAAAATTGGTTAAAGATAAACAGAAAATGTTTTTAAAAGCCTAACTGAAGAAGCATGGATACCTCTGACATGGATGGTTAAGATTCCATAAAATGGGGTCCCATTTGTTTACTTTGGTTTTTATTTTCATTACTCTCAGGAGACAGATCAAGAAAAATCTTGCTATGATTTATGTCAGTGTTCTGCCTGTGTTTTCCTCCAAGAGTTTTATAGTATCTGGTCATAACAATTAGGTTTTTAATTTTTTGGTTTTGAATTCATTTTTGTGTGTGCTGTTAGATAATGTTCTAAACTTAAAAGCTTTTGCACAGCAAAGGAAACCATCAAACAGAACAAAAGGAAAAGCCACAGAATGGGAGAATATATTTGCAAATGAAGCAACTGAAAAGGGATGCATCTCCAAAATAAACAGCTCATGCAGTTCAATATCAAAACCCCAAACAAACCCAATCAAAAATGGGCAGAAGATCTAAATAGACATTTTCTCAAAGAACACATATAAATGGCTAAGAGGCACATGAAAAGAAATTTAACATCACTAATTATTCAGTTCAGTTCACTCAGTTATATCCAATTCTTTGAGACCCCTAGACTGTAGCACGCCAGGCCTCCCTGTCCATCACCAACTCCCAGAGTTTACTCAAACTCATGTCCATTGAGTCAGTGATGCCATCCAACCATCTCATCCCCTGTCGTTCCCATCTCCTCCCACCTTCAATCTTTCCCAGAATCAGGGTCTTTTCAAATGAGTCTGTTCTTCGCATCAGATGGCCAAAGTATTGGAGTTGCAACTTCAGCATCAGTCCTTCCAATGAATATTCAGGACTGATCTCCTTTAGGATGGACTGGTTGGATCTCCTTGCAGTCCAAGGGACTCTCAAGAGTCTCCTCCAACACCACAGTTCAATAGCATCAATTCTTCAGCGCTCAGCTTTCTTTATGGTCCAACTCTCACATCCATACACGACTACTTTTCATTCCAATCCTAAAGAAACACAATGCCAAAGAATGCTCAAGTAAGTAAGTAAGTGAAATCACTCAGTCGTGTCTGACTCTTTGCAACCCCATGGACTGCAGCCTACCACGCTCCTCTGTCCACGGGATTTTCCAGGCAAGAGTACTGGAGTGGGGTTTCTTCTCCAAGAATGCTCAAACTACCACACTAATTATTAAAGAAATGTAAACAAAAGTCCAATGAAGTATCACCTCACACTGATCAGAAACGCTATCATCAAAAAATCTACAAACAATAAATGCCGAAGAGAGTGTAGAATAAAAGCAACCCTCCTACACTGTTGATAGGAATGTAAATTGGTAGAGCCACTATGGAGAACCATATGGAGAGTCCTGAAAATAGTAATATTAGAGGTACTATATTTTCTAGCAATCCCACTCCTAGGCATATATGTGGAGAAAACCATACTTTGAAAGGATACACGCACCCCAGTGTTCACTGCAGCACTATTTACAACAGCCAGGATGTGGAAGCATCAATGGATAAATGGATAAAGAGAATATGGTACATACAAACAATGGAATACCACTCAACCATAAAAAGGAATGAAATAATACCATGTGCAGCAGCAACATGGATGGACCTAGAGACTGTCAGACTGAGTGAAGTCAGAGAAAGATCAATCATATGATATCATTTGTCCATGGAATCTAAAAAACGTAGTACAAATGAACCTATTTGCAAAACAGAAATTGAGTCACAGATATAGAAAATAAACATATGGCTACCAGTGGGTAAGGCAGGAGAGAGGGATAACTTAGAAGACTGGGATTGACATACAAACACTATATAATAATAATAATATATATGTATACATATATATGTAATAGGCAACTAATAAGAACCTACTGTATAGCACAGAGAACCCCACTCAGTGCTCTGAAATGCCCTACATGGGAATGGAGTCTACAACAAGTGGATATATGTATATGTGTGGCTGACTTACTTCATTGTACAGCAGAAATAACACAACCTTGTAAATCAACTGTACAGCAAAAGAAAAAGAAAAAAAAAAAGATTCCATAAAACACCCATAGAAGAATCTGTGGTTCAGGAATGAACTTGGTAAAGACCATGTAATTGCATTTATAGTCAATAAAATAAAAGAAAAATAACTTCTCATATAAAGACAATGTCAGCTACATATTTAAAAGGCATGAATAACAATGGGTACCATACTGTTATTTTAATGAAAATCTTTTCCTCATTAGAAATGTCACCCTTCTGCTACCCTTCTGCAGCAAAGCAAATGTATTGTATATTGTATACGTGTTGCATATTGAGACGTATTTGCATGTATATGGATACTAAGAACTGTCTATTACTCCATCCAAATGTTCAATGATGACCGTTTCTACTAGGTCCTGCCTACCCAGGTCTTGCCTAGATGTCAGAAAAGTCACATATTTTATTGTGCTTTAGGAAAAAAAGATTATGGCAAGCTCCGCCACTACACTCAAGGTTATGCAGTCAACAGGCCAATGCACTTGACATCACTCACAGACTTCCTCATGATGCTTTGAGATAAGAAAGTGAATCAGATTCACATCCTTCATCTTCTTTTACCTTTGACAAAGCTGTACAAGTGCAAAACCTCTAGCCTCTTCATCACTGCTTTTAACTTCTCTATTCTCTTAAATCCCCAGTTCTTTCTTTTTATACCCAACTAGAGGGACTTGGAAATCATATAACCAACTTTCTTGGATTAATCAAAAGGTAAATATACATGTACTTCAACTTCTCTTTATGAGACTAGTATTCAAGGAGGGGCAGATGCCCTTCCAATTGCTTAATGCTTCTAGCTCACAGATGGAGGCGGCGGGGGCGGGGGGGGGGGAGTGGTAGGTATTCAAATAAACTACCTCTCCTTTTCTAGGCTATCATATCACCTCTTTCAACTTCTGCTTCTTGGCAAGGTACCACAGATTAGGACAGTGAGTTCTGGAATCTGAAGGCAGCTCTTCCCGACTGCATCCCCTCAGGTTATGTTGGCCATAATGTTTAACTGCTATGGCCCTCATTTTCCACATCTCTTCCTACACTTCCTAGAGGATTAAGTGAAATAATATACTGTGTTATTATTATGATTATTATTATTGCAATATGTGGCTGGCACATCACAAATCCCAAAATATGTTAGTAGAGAGGTTAAAACACTTCTTTCCTATTACAAACAAAGCTCAAGATTACTATTTCTGATCAGTCCTGCCAATTTCATCTGCAAAGAGTGAATAATCTTCCAAATAGAAAAATGATGACCTCAATATGAATCTGAACCTCCAGATAAAAACAGAATTTTTAACATGCTTTCTCTAGTTGTCTTTTTGTTCTGGATAATCATGCCTCATATGCAAACAATAATGCCCTACATGAAAAATGAACATAGGCATTTGAGATCATATATTAATATAACTCACCAAAAATTTGCATACATAATAGAGAAAGAGAGATTACAGCATCAGAAAGATGCAGGTTTGAATCCCTGCTCCACAACTGAGTTATCAAATATTTGTGATGTGCAGTGCCCCATCTACAAAATGGGATCATCATATTTAAAGCTCACAGATTTTTTACCACAATCAAATGAAGTGACATGAGGGAAGCACCTGGCACAAAATAAGCATTCAAATGGGAGCACCCTTCCCTGATAAGCATGATGAATTTAAATAGCAACCCCTTCCACAGCAAAGTTGCTTTTCATCCGCAAGGGAGCAAGGATATCTGAACATTAGGGATTTATTTGTGGAAATCTGTTCTTAAGATTCTTCAAACTGCATAAACAAGTGATATGTACAAAGTACACGAGGGCCTTATTTTTTGAAATAAAAGCCACAACGTTCACCATAAACATAATAAAAAGCCAAAGAAGAGGGAGAAGAGATAACAAGGGAACAGCTGGTAGCAACTGTGCACATCATTCAAAGAGGCAACGGGGCCAGTAGAGTTTTTCAATAAAAGCAAAGAGAACACTAGGTGGTAACGAAATGGATACTTTAGATGTGGGGAAGCAAAACATATTCACTACTCTTCAGGATGCCAGGGGAGGCTTGGATAACATCTCCTGTCTTAATGAGCTATACTCCATTCCCAGCTGTTCATAACAATGACAGAGTTCACTGCAGCAGGGAATCTATATACAAAAACTCCACAGTCCCTAGGGCCAGAGGTGCAGGGCAAATGCTAAATCATACATCTGTTGATGCTTGGATGTATAAATGAAGAGGGATTTTAAAAAAAATCAACTTGCACATCTGGGATCTTTCTTCTCCAATAACTGTCAAACTTATGTATATTTTCTAATCCCTTTTTTTGAGCACTTTTAAAAAAATTAATCATCTTACTTTATATTTTAGGGCAATTTTAGGCTTAAAGAAAACTAAATAATATGAAGCGTACCCCCATATCCTCTCAATCTGCGCATTTTTAAGGGTCTTGGCTCATTTAAAACATTAAATGGTCACCCAGAATTTTAATGAAACAATAAATAAAATGACCAAAGTAGAGAATTTGAGACGTTATTTAGATCTGCATAAACCAAGTGATGGTGACAATCTGAAAACAATATAATGATGTGTCAGAAAAAATTTTAATGTATAACTGCAGATTTAATCAAACCTAAGCAGGGCATCACTACAGCCAAACTCAAAATCGTTGTCTGAATATAACATTTAAAGTGAACTTATAAAAAAAATAAATAAATAAAGTGAACTTATAACAATCAGAATTTTCACAGTTAACAACATTAACATCACATTCACATCTTCACCTCCATATTTGCTAAAACCATAAGAAAACATGTTATAATGGACCTTTCTCCAATCTAAAGAATATGAATGTTCCCAAGATCAAGGTTCAGAGCACCTTGTATGTTTATCAAACAGCTTCTTTTAATTATGGAACTACTACTACTACTACTTTAAATAAGATGAGGTGCTCTATTGGGTCATGCAGATAGATGAAGCAAAAGATGTTCTATTTCCTCTGAGCTGGAATTCCATTACCTCCACTAACTTTGTTCATAGTGACGCTTCCTAAGGCTCACTTGACTTCACACTCTAGGATGCCTGGCTTCTAGGTGAGTGATCATGCCATCATGTTTATCTGGGTCATTAAGATCTTTTTTGTACAGTTCTTCTGTGTATTCTTGCCACCTCTTCTTAATATCTTCTGCTTCTGTTAAGTCCATACTGTTTCTGTCCTTTATTGTGCCCATCTTTGCATGAAATGTTCCCTTGGTATCTCTAATTTTGTTGAAGAGCTCTCTGGTCTTTCCCATTCTATTTTTCTCCTCTATTTCTTTGCATTGTTCACTTAGGAAGGCTTTCTTATCTTTCCTTGCTGTTCTTTGGAACTCTGCATTCAGATGGATATATCCTTCCTTTTCTCCTTTGCATTTTGCTTCTCGAGAGAAATAATTTTTTACCTACTGGTTGACCTTTATTAAGGCTGCCTGCTGTCACCCTGCTTGTTTAATCTATACACTGAGCACATCATGAGAAATGCTGGGCTGGATGAGTTACAAGCTGGGATCAAGACAGGCGGGAGAAACATCAACAGTCTCAGGTATGCAGAGGATACCACCCTAAGGGCAGAAAGTGAAGAGGAATTAAAGAGCTTCTTGATGAGGGTAAAGGAGGAAAGTGATAGAGCCAACTTAAAACTAAATACTGAAAAAACTAAGATCATTACTTCACGGAAAATTCCCCATTACTTCACGGAAAATAGAAGGGGAAAAGGTAGAAGTAGTGACAGAGTTCCTCTTCTTGGGCTCTAAAATCACTGCAGATGGTGACTGCAGCCATGAAATCAGAAGACGTTTGCTTCTTGGCAGGAAAGCTCTGACAAACCTAGACAGCGTGCTGAAAAGCAGAGACAATACTCTGCCGACAAAGGTCCGTATAGTCAAGGCAATGTCTCCCCAGCGGTCATGTACGGTTGAGAGAGCGGGACCACAAAGAGGGCGGAGCACCAAAGAATCGATGCCTTTGAACTGTGGTGCTGGAACAGACTCCTGAGAGTCCCGTGGACAGCAAGGAGATCAAACCAGTCAACCTCAAGGGAAATCAACCCTGAATACTTGTTGGAAGAACTGATGCTGAAGTTGAAACTCCGGTATTTTGGTCATCTGATGTGAAGAGCTGACTCATTGGAAAAGACCCCTCTTGCTGGGAAAGATTGAGAGCAGAAGCAGAAGAGGACATCAGATGATGAGATGGCTGGATGGCATCACCAAGGCAATGGACATGAACTTGGGCGAACTTCAGGAGATAGTGAGAGACAGAGAGGCCGGGCGTGCTGCAGTCCACGGGGTCACAAAGAGTCAGACACGACTGGGTGACTGAACAACAATGACCTTTATTAATCTAGCAACAGTGGCTGTTTTGGGAAAGGCAAAGGAAGCCCAGAGATAATTCTGGCATCAGGAGTCACATTCTCCTCAGTCCAAAATACTACCTAAGGCAGCAGCCCCAATCTTTTTGGCACCAGGGACTAGATTCGTGGAAGACATTATTTCCATAGACGGGGACGGGGAATGGTTTTGGGATGATTCAAGCACATTACACTTATTGCGCACCTGACTTCTATTATTGTTATATCCGCTTGACCTCAGATCATCAGGCAACAGACACTGGGGGTGGGGACCCCCCACGTAAGGTACTACTGAAGTGACTCAAATACCGCCCTCATGGTATGGAAGCAGTAACAAGCAGAAGGGCCATGGAGGACAATTCCAATGGCTAAATGTCATACAAGATGGACCAGGTCAAAGCTGTTTGTGTGAAAAGGATTTCAAAATGCCTGACAACAGAATAACTTTGTGAAATTCTAGAGATCATAAATCAACATCTTTATAATTAGCAAATATGTTTTGATAGTCCAATCACCATGCGTAAGAGATGTTCCTGAAACCATGGTTTAAGTCAGATACTTTCAAGATACTAAGAAAGAACTTATCATTGAAAGGAATCTTACAGTAAGATTTGAGTGGTCTGGGGCCATGGTTAGGAAAAAAGTGACAATACCCTATCTCAACGTTGCATGCATCTGCCCGGACCAATTTATAGGGATCTGCTGACCATTAACATATGTAAGTCCTCACTGCATTCAATACCAGCCTCTGGTTTAACAGAGGTGTGCAAGAGCTAACTACCATCTCCCATTTAGGTTACAAGATTCTAAACTTTCACCTTCTCTTTCATGACTCTTCCTCTACATTAAACCTGAAGCGGGCAGTCTCGAGCAATCAGTGCATAAGAAGTGGTGGCACATTACAGTTACTAGTTGGAATTTTAACTGAGGGTAAATAACAATTATCACTGCAATGCAGCTTTAGAAATATTTCTGCCTGGCATCAGGCAACAGCAAACGCAAAGTGGAGAGTGAAGCACCAGCAGGCAACCTGACTTGGTTCAGAAATTAAATGCTGTAGATGCCCTTCAAATAAGATTGTTTCAGAAAAGACTTCAAAACGGAACACCGGACCATGGCTTTCATACGGCCGTATCATGGATTCCTGGGCAGCAAGGCTCCTGTTTTATGCTAGTCACTGTTAAAATGATGCTACATAAGGCATGTGTGTGCAAGGACCTTACAAAGGGATATTTCCAAGACAGATTCTGTGCATTTAAAATGTTCTGCAGCTAAAAAGAAACAACTTTTCCCTCTCTGAACAGTAAATTTTCTATCTTCTACACCACTGTGCCATCTCAATTTAGGGGAAAAAAAATCTGCACATTCAATTATGATTCAGTTGAAAACAAAGATAGTACCACCATAATTGTGCCCAATGAGGCCAGAATATTAAACTTTTATTTTCAAGTATGGTTTTCATCACTCTCTCCTCCAGTGCAGTATATATGATAATATATTATTTGTTATTCAGAGGGGAAGAGTTCCATACAAAATGAATGACTTCAATTGCCTTATAAATAAAACATAGATAAATGTCTTGGTAAAATAAATTAAAGGAGCATTTGTATTTGATCACTCCATCATATTACTGCCTATCTACAAGCAGAATTTGTTGCTATGTATTTCGTGAAATTCATTATATGTAAAGTCCATAATGGCTGAAACTCAAACAAATCACACGTATCATGCACCTCAGAGAGACTTGAAACACATTAAAGGCACAAAAGTCAGAAAACGTAATGATGGCCCACACTGTAGTTTGGGGGATTGTTTGCTTGTTTGTTTCAGGAAAGCTTTTCCCAGCTAGACTATTTTAAAAATTAAGCTGTAGCACATTTAAAAGCATCAACATTTAAATGTATTAATATTTAAAAGTTGATATTAAACTTCACTTTCCCTTCTTAAAATTTACTGAAATGGCTGAAGAGGATGAATATTAGTCTTGATGAAATGCCTTTGCTGGTTTGGATTTAATAAATAGGATCATTATATAAACTAGTTAAATCCATTTTTAAGGAAAGCTGAATCCACATTATTATGACTGCATTGCTAAAGTAACAAATCCTGAGTGAAACAGAAGTGGAATAAACAACAAATAATAAATACATGATATTTTGCTCCGGGGGGTAATTCCAGGTTATCCTTCATTTTTCCCATTATTGTTGAAATACACTGGGGACAATATAAATTTCAAACACTATAGAAATAAATAAGGAATGCTGATGGTTTAAGGGAGTGTTTGAAAAACAGAAATGACAAAAACTATTTTCAGTGAGAACATCATGAAAGAAAAAGCTTTTTTCTCATGTGCTACGGCAGGGTGATTTACAAATAAAATCTTAATTATGACCAATATGAAAGATGAGGTAACATAAAAAAAGCACCTGATTTCTACAGATTTCAAGTTATAGACTAGTGTTTCCCATAGCATAAACAGCTCTAAAAGAATGATTAAGATAACAACAGTAAGTGTATTCAATGCAATAAAAGTGAAAGCCTGATTTCATATAAATGTCAATGTACAGATTTATAAACACTGTCATTTCCAGTAGCCAGTATTATTAAGCTGGCTCAGTTTACCATCCAAATCAGGTAATACGTGCATACTAGCCCTGAAGGGTCAACATTCCACATGAAATCCTTTATTTTCTACAGCATCACCGACAGTAATCAGCCTGCATCTGAAGTTTATTTCCCATCATACTCGGGCCATCTTCAATACATACTTGGTTGATTTTTATGGCTAGGTGGAGAAACACACAAATGAAACTCAAAATCTTCACTGTCTTGCTGAGTTTGTTGTGTGGCAGGAAAGAGAGAGGAGGGGGTGAAAACAAGAAGCAGGAACAGAGAGAAAAGATAAAGGGCAAAAACAAAAAGGAGCGAGGTGAAAAAGGAGAGGAGGAACGAAGGCAGGACTTGTGGAAGGAAAGGCAGAAGAGTTAGCAAGACAATAGAATGATCTTCCATAACTAAACGATGGAAATAGTGACCTGCACTACTTGCATTTATAATGTAACTTCAGTACTCGGTCTATTTCATCAGAATATGGTTTTCTTTTTAAACATTCTGCACCAAATACTGTATTTGGTACAAATAAAATCTGTACAGTACTTTAACTGAGCACCGTTTTCCCCTTTTCTCAAATCAGGTTCATCAACTGACAAATGAATTTGTCAACATTTCACATTTCAGTAAAACAAGGGCCCCCAAATCTAATTCCTTCATATTCAGACGCTACTGAATTCCTCCTATGGGCTAGATCCTGTGCTTGTCCCTGAAAACATCAAAATGAATAAGGTACCCCCACAGAGTAACACAGATACAAACACAGTAAAAAAAAAAAAAAAAGAACATGGTAGGTATATTAAGAGAAATGCATAGGTCTTCTGGTACACCCAAAACAGGATCGCATCTGATTAATAATGAAATTGTGCTGTTTGTGACACCATGAATGGACCTGGAGGGTATTATGCTTAGTGAAATAATTCAGAGAGAAAGACAAATACTGCATGCTTTAAACTGTATGTGGAATCTGAAAAATAAAGCAAATGAATGAATCTAATAAAACAGAAAAAGACTCACATAGGGAACAAATGACATGGGGGGAGAAGCAAAATAGATGAAGGGGATTAAGTACAAACTATTAGGCGTAAATGAGTTACAAGGATGGAATGAAAAACACAGGACAAACATAGTATGTATGTATGTAACTTTGTATGAAATGTTGGTCAGTCACCAAGTCCTGTGCAACTCTTTGTGACTCCATGCACTATAGCCCACCAGGCTCCTTTGTGAATGGGATTCTCCAGGCAAGAATACTGGAGTGGGTTGCCATTTCTTTCTCCAGGGGATTTTTCTGACCTAGGAATTGAACTTACATCTTCTGCACTAGCAGGGAGATTCTTTACCATTGAGCCTACATTCGATTAAAACATCGATTTATTGTTATATATCTACAACAAAATACTATAAGTCAACATCACACTAATAAACATAAACAAGTAAAATAGATAAATAGTTTCTCAAATATTCTGAACTGGCTTTGCCAATCTGCTGGTTTCCAAAGGAATACATCTTTCACATAGACTTAAAATATAAAAATAAATATGGTGTTAAGTTGTTGAGCAGAAAAGTTTTAGCCTTTCTGACAATTTCAATTTATTTTATTTATAATGGTGATGGTTGCACAACTGTGCATACCCTAAAAACCACTGAATTATACCACATTTTAAATGGGTGCTTTGTATGGTCATGTGAATTATGTCTCAATAAAGTTCTGCATTAAAAAGTAACAGAAACGGATTTCTCTGGAGGTGCAGTGGCTAAGAATCCACTTTTGAATGTAAGCTAGTGGGTTCAATTCAACCCCTGATCCGGGAACCAAGAGCCCACACACTACAGGGCAACTAATCCCGAAAGCCACAACCAGAGAGAAGCCTGCTCACCACAGTGAAGATGCCACGTGCAGCAACCAAGACCAATCACAGCCAAAAATAAAGATTTTTTTAAAGTAACAGAAAAAAAGATGCAAAGCATCTCAAGAAAAAGCTCCCTAAAACCTTCTCGTGTTCATCCAGTTGCTGAGACTGTCATTCGACCCATGTTAGAGACAGTAACTGTAGCAGTGATACATCAAAATCCTGCCAGGATTTTAAAAGCACTGCCACTGATCAATGATTCCATGCAAAGATGTATTGCTGAGATGTCAATGAACAAAGATAAATTTTCTATTAAGAGTGATGAAACCACAGTTGCTGACAGCAAGGCTCTTCAATGGCATATTTTCATTAATTTGATCAGGATTTTAAACTGTAGAAGACATGCTATTGACAGATTCTTCAGAAACTGGTTGAACTAGAGCACTTATTTTTGCTACTATAAAAACTTGGCTTGATGAAAACAAGTGTCATTCGAAAATTCAGTGCCCTGTGCTACTGATCATTGAAAAAGCAAGAGAGTTCCAGAAAAACATCTACTTCTGTTTTATTGGTTATGCCAAAGCCTTTGACTGTGCGGACCACAGCAAACTGTGGAGATTTCTTAAAAAGATGGGAATACCAGATCACCTGACCTGCCTCTTGAGAACTCTGTATGCAAGTAAGGAAGCAACAGTTAGAACTGGACATGGAACAACAGACTGGTTCCAAATCAGGAAAGAAGTACGTCAAGGCTGTACATTGTCACCCTGCTTGTTTAACTTCTATGCAGAGTACATCATGAGACACACTGGGCTGGAGGAAGCACAAGCTGGAATCAAGATTGCTGGGAGAAATATCAATAACCTCAGATATGCAGATGACACCATCCTTATGGCAGAAAGTGAAGAAGAACTAAAGAGTCTCTTGATGAAAGTGAAAAAGGAGAGTGAAAAGTTGTCTTAAAACTCAACATTCAGAAAACTAAGATCATAGCATCTGGTCCCATTACTTCATGGCAAATAGATGGGGAAACAGTAGAAACAGTGACAGACTTTATTTTTTGGGGCTCCAAAATCACTACAGATGGTGACTGCAGTCATGAAATTAAAAGATGCTTGCTCCTTGGAAGAAAACCTATGACCAACCTAGACAGCATATTAAAAAGCAGAGACATTACTTTTGTCAAAGGTCCATATAGTCAAGGCTGTGGTTTTTCCAGTCATCCTGTATGGATGGAGAGTTGGACTAAAAAGAAAGCAGAGTGCTGAAGAACTGATGCTTTTGAACTGTGATGTTGGAGAAGACTCATGAGAGTCCCCTGGACTGCAAGGAGATCCAACCAGTCCATCCTAAAAGAATCAGTCCTGAATATTCATTGGAAGGACTGATGCTGAAGCTGAAACTCCAATACTTTAGCCACCTGATGTGAAGAACAGACTCACTGGAAAAGACCCTGATGCTGGGAAAGATTGAAGGCCAGAGGAGAAGTGGACGACAGAGGACGAGATGGTTGGATGGCATCACTGACTCAATGGACATGAGTTTGAGTAAACTCCGGGAGTTGGTGATGGACAGGGAGGCCTAGCATGTGGCAGTCCAAGGGGTCACAAAGAGTTGGACAGGACTGAGCAACTGAACTGAACTGAACTGTGCTGATGGAGCGACCTCCACGGTCAGAAGACGTAAAGCTCTTACAGACTGCCTAAAGAAAGTATATTCTGAAGTTCTTGCAACACACTGTGCTATGCATCGAAATAAACCAATTGCAAAAAAATATTTGTCTACTTCTTTGTTCCTCTCACAGTATAATAATTAAAACCAACAATAATATAGTAATACCACACACACAAAATGTAACTTTCGGTGTATCCTGTTGCCTCTATGGACAGTCTCTAAATCTAGACTGGGAAGCAAGTGAAGTGAAAGTTGCTCAGTCCTGTCCGACTCTTTGTGACCCCATGGAATATAGGAATTCTCCAGGCCAGAATACTGGAATGGGTAACCTTTCCCTTCTCCAGGGGATCTTCCCAACCCAGGGATCAAACCCAAGTCTCCGGCATTGCAGGCGGATTCTTTACCAGCTCAGCCACCAGGGAATCCCCTAGACTAGGAACCCTCCTATCAATAATTTAAATACTAAAGGAATTACCTGGTGCTGCACAGAAGCACCCCACTGTCAAATTTTCTAGAACAGTCATTCCAAAAGTGAATGTTAGAAATTATACAAAGAAGAAAAAATAGTTACTTGTTTTAAATACAAGGATGCTCTTCTGAGTTGAATATTAGAACCAAATCAAATTGAATTCCATGAATTGTAAGAAAACATTATCAATATCATTAATCCATGTAAATCACCTTGAGCAATGTCTGGATATAACAGACATTTCATAAAGGTTATGCATGACACTACACACATGATATGGAACAGTGGGTAAGCCGTTGGTGGGTGGCTTACCACCCATGGTGTGTGCCAGAACAACACCATTCAATCCAACAACTGGCTACGTCTCCTGCCCAACTGCTGCCCAGCATTGTGGAGAACAGACAGAGCTCACGTACACCCAGCAATTTCAGGAATCCAGATAATAATCAAGAAATAGAAGTAAACACAAAAGGCTGCTAAAGGGACAAGGTAGAAGTTACAAATTTCATAAGACTTACTTCTCACCTCAAGTCTATTTATTTGTACTTTATACAGAGCAACACAGTCTTATATCCCACTTCTACATCTAAAGAAAAAAGAATGAGAATAAAAATGACTAGAAGGAAGAAAGCCAAGAGCAAAGGAAAATATCTGACAAAAAGAAAAGTGGGGGGGCGGGAAAATTAAACTAAATTATATTAAATTAAAACATTATCAATATCATTAAGACATGTAAATCACCTACAGCAATGTAAATCACCAAGAACACACAGAGTCAGGATGCTGGGTATCTTGGATCAAGAACAAACAGACTTAAACCTAAATATACTGTTCTGTTTAAAGTATGCAATGATGATTCACATTTATCAATAAAAAGTTATCTTATATTTAGAATATTCTCCTCAGAAAGACATGAAATATTATAGATAGCTTTTTTTTAGAAAAGGGTAAACATTTTAAACATAAAAATAATACCAAACACAGGACTAAAAGTTGCCTTTCTATTTAATTCTCATGGCCTCTCTCATTAAAATATGTGTTTGCACACTGAGATTTAGAACTGTAAGATGGTTCTGACCTGCCAATCCATCCGAACCACCAAACATCACAAATAATGCATCACCAGGACTATAGTAATACAGTCACTACCACTTCTGCTGTGATCAGTACCACCCTGCCCATAATACACTTAACAAACGATCATGACAATATTAACCAGTCATTTGCAGGTCACATCATCACCATCCACAGGGCATCACTGAAAATCACTACAGTTGTGTGATTTATTTTAATGTATGCTTTTAAAACAGCGCTGCTGCTTGTATGCCTCCAGTGCTTAGATTTCTCAGTAAATGATCTGTTACCGTACTTCATTTAATTCTCACAGCAATTCCACAAGGAAGACTGCATCATGATCTCTGAGAGATGAGGAAATCACATCTCTTAGAGATGAGCAGTTAGGCAACTTACCTGAGGTCACCAAGTTATTAACTGGAGGAGCTAAGATTCAAAGCCAGGGACACCAGAGCCTTGCAGGTTAATATTCAAAGCAGCAGTATTCAAAATAGCCAAATTGCAGAAACAATCCAGATGCCCACTATTGATGAATGAACAAAATGCAATATAACCTGGTAACCAAATGCCATTCATCAATATAAAGCAATCAACTACTGATGTGTAATAGGACACAGATGAACCTCAAAAAAGTAGGCCAACTAAAAGAGGCCAGATACAAAAGACCACATAACTGTAGGATTCTATTTATATGAAATGTCCCCAAAGACAAACCTACAGAGACAGAAAGCAGATTAGTGATTGAGGTTGGGGTAAGGATTTACTGTGAATGGACACAAGGGATCTTACTGGGGGGATGAATAGCATTCTAAAACTGGATTGTGCTAATGTCTGTATGACTCAGTAAACTCATCAAAAACACTTAAATTGTACACTTAAAAATTGTACACTTAAATTGTACACTTAAAAAGGGTGAATCTTATGTTAATTATGTCTCAATAAAACTGTTAAGAATAAAAGAGGTGTTTCCAGCTCTGAAAATATGTAATTTCACCAAGAGGAAAGAAGAAAAAAAGAGGTATAACATGACAGGGATCCAGTCACATAGATGGCTTAATTTATAATGAATTTACAGGGTCAACAGTGAAAATACCCCATAGGTTTTAAAGACCAGCTTTTTTTTTTAAAAGAGAGGAAATGCCACCTGTAATATTAATTACATGGTTTACTTGCAAATAGCAGAAAGTACAAGTAAATGCTTAAACAAAACAGAGGGTTATTTTTCTCTCCAATCTGAAGGTAAACAGTCCAGAGCTGGGATGCTGACCCAGGGTCATGAGGGATTGAGGGTCCTTTTTGTTCAGCTGGCATCAGTGCTTGATTCCCAAGATCGAGGTGGCCTCAGATCAGGATGACTGTTGAAACTTCGGCTATCACATAAAGACTTCAAGCAGAGAGAAAGAAGAAGCGTTTATAAACAGGTATCTCCTGAGTCAGCTCCTTTTAGGGAACTGTCACCGAAGTCCTATCCAACTACCTCTGCTTCTATTTCACTGGTCATTCCCACTCGCAAACAACAATTGGAAATGTGTTTAAGCTAGGAACATCATTACCTAGAATACAATCAGAAAAGGGAGAGAAGCAGGCAGGTAAATGGATCTCACTAAGCAACCAGCAGGTTCTGCTAGATTCCCTTTAAAATTGCTCAGGACCAAAACTAATTTAAAGAAAAGTGTAGAATAAAAACTCAACACTAATATAATACAACTAGACATCTAGCACCAAGACAGTATTTTTGTACACTATTTTATTCTTCTCAAGAATGTGGTGTTACTGTTACAAACGTTTAAACTGACTACTCATTTTTAATACAAAATTAAGAGCCTGCAATTTCTATTGGAATAACAGAGTTTGAAAGATAGTCCTTCATCCTGTCCCTAAACATTCTCCCACCTCCAGCTCTGTAATTCATGCATAAACCCAAATGAAGGAGACTTGCACAAACTCCCAATTATAAAGCCTGGTAATTGTTAATTTGTTACTATAGCTACAGGTTTCATGTCATTTGATGGGAATGTCTCTTTTCAAATTGCTCTAGGCCCAAGGGAAAAGGTGTAAGGTTGACGATCTCTTAATGCACATGCATAATTCTATTAGGTTCGATCTTCTCCAGGGAAAATAAGATAATTCCTAGGTGCTGTGGCATTAAAGAGGCAACAAAAGTAGTTGGTCAGAGACGACAGGACTATCTTGATTAGCACCATCTTTTCTTGTTTTTATTACCAGGTTTGGAGGAGAGCGTCTCAAAATTAATTCCTTGAGCCATCAGCATCACATAAGAACATGCTAGAAATGCAAATTTTCAGACTCTACCCAGGCCTATGGAATCAGAAACTCAGGAAAATGGGGAACAGCCATCCCTGTTTTAACAAATCCTCCAGGCTTTCTGGTGTGCCCTAAAGTTGGAAAATTCTGTCTCAGGATATAACCCACATCACACTTCTTTCACTGAAAAGATGTAAGTTTTCAAGGACAAATAAGAAATATCATTACACATTCAATAAGGTACCTCTGTGGCATGGTTAAAAAAATAAATGTTGCATTTGTTGATTTTGGATTGTGAGAGGAGTAATAATGCCCCAGGTGGCCCAGTGGTAAAGAATCCATCTGCCAATTGAGGAGATGCAGCTTCGATCCCTGGGTCACGAAGATCCCCAGGATGAGGAAATACTGACACTCTAGCATTCTTGCCTGGGAAATCCTACGGACAGAGGAGCCTGGCAGGCTACAGTCCATGGGGTTGCAAAGAGTTGACTGAGCAAGTGAGCACACACGTACTTTACATCTTAGCTGATGGTGATGAGGAAAAAGTCACCTCGTTATACTAGAGTTCTTCCAGCCATGCTCAGCTATGGTGATCAGCCACCATGGTGGTAATTCTTCATGGAGGTCTGGGGAATAGAACACAAGTGATTTTCATGCCCTTTACAAGAAAGACCGTAGGTTGGGTCACTTACTGCTAGACAAAATAGTTATGCCCTACTGTCAAGCCAAATGTACCTTAACCTGAGAGCACATCTAAACAAAGATTCTGATTTCTGGTTCTGCTGTGTTACAATCCCACGCCAAGTTACTAGACATCTGTTCTTCCCTTCAAGAGTGCAGATATGCATACACAATCTATCCACAAGGGATACTGTGATGATCACAGTCTACAAAGCAAACTAACTTTAGGAAGAAAAACTGGAATCAAGTTGCTATGAAGTAATGAAAAATTGTAACATTAATTAGAAGACAATTATTAATTAGAAGACAAAATATCAAGACAACCTTGATATTTTATGTTGATAAGAAAAATATTTTAGACTGCTAATTAAGCCGAATAAATATTCAAATTAATTGAGGATGTTCATAATTCCTTATAATGCTTTCGTAAGTTGAGAAATAAGGGCTTATAAAGACTTGAGACATTAAAATTGATTACCCAATGAAAACTGTACCAGATACTTACTTAAGAATCCATTCATCTGAAAGAAATCATACCATCAAAAACATTACTGGTTTAGTGGGTTTAAAATTATTTTTAGAAAAATAATATTTTTCCCAAATTAAGTCTTGCATAAGTGTCAGATTCTGGAAGAAAAAAGCATTTATAATTTAGAACATATAAAAAGTATATAAAAATCATTAAAGTAAAAACAGACTAACAACCCAATAAAAAGTAGCAAAAGGGTTAGGGAAAAGGGGTTTTCAACTCTACAGCAGTAATTCAGTGAAAAACTACAATGTCAAATAAATGAAGAAAAAGATGTTAAACCTGACAGGTACACACTCCAGTAAAGTTTTACAAAACCTGAAGTCAAATGACATCAAAGATGCACAGAAACAGGCGTTTGGAGGCAATGTGAACCGGTAACTTTTCTGGAATGTAGTTGAGTAATCTATAGAGATTCACATTTTCATACTCAAGTTTTGAAGAGACAACCTCTTAACAAAGAGTCCCTTTTACTAGAGTTCCTTTTCTAGACATTTGTTTTAAAAGAGTATTCAAAAATGTTCATGAAAGTACTCACTGCAACTTTTGTGATTTAGCAGTTTGGAAAATACGTATATGTGAGATTACTTGATACATATTATAAACACAGAACACGAAGTAGAAAGATGCATACTAACTTCCTTACAGTGGATCATCTGGGTAGATGAACAGGAACAAGAGGTTAAATGGTTTTAATAAAGGTTCACAATTTCATGTATAAAATTGCACCAACATGGACCACAATGTCATGAATAAAATTCAAAACAAACAGAATTTCACAGAGGAACACTGGAAGAAAAAAATCTTACACTGAATCTAAATAAAACCAAAAAAGCAAAGACATTAAGCCATCCTGGTTGAAGGGAGGACTAAGACTATTGACTGGCCAATTTCCTAAACCTTTTCGAGCTTCTAAGCGTTCTAGAATAAAAACAGTTTTAAAACCACTACACTATATCATCTCAAAAGATGCTTCCAAGCCCCACAGTAGAATATGTTTTGAGGGGCTTAATATCACTGAAACCATCCAAATTTCATTTACACGTGACTGTGTTTAGACTACTCAATCACTACCATAGAGTTTTATCTTCAACTTAAATAAATCATACATAAATATCAAGAAAAATATCTTCCTAATTCATTTAGCTATTCTAGGATACAACTTGTCATCCTATTGCCAAATCTAATGCAACTAGCAAATAAGCCAACTTCTGTGGAATAAGTATTTCTGAAAATATTTCTTCAGCATATCTCTAATTTCAAAGAAACTCAAGTTGAGGAAGAACATTTGAAGTATGTAGATATTCACTGAACACACAAAGAAGGGACTGTTCATTCATCTTATACTAAATACCACTGATAGGCAACAATTGTACGGCAAGTAAGCAGGAGACTCCAGCGGTGGTTAACAGCAACTAAGTTGAACACAACCACAAAAACACTGCACTTAGGACTCCCAGAGAAAGCTGTGGGAAGTCATCTGAGCTACAGTCATTTATAATATTTTTTATATTATTTAAGGGAATCCAGCTGTAGAACATCAAGCTTTTGTTATTATCAAGCTTTTGCTATTTTGGTATCAAGCGACTACAGAAAAATCAGAAAACACTAAGATTTCTCATACTAATAAATTCTTAGAAGAATCAGAGTGAGTTTGGCATACTCTCAGGAACTTGGGAGGTTATGCAACTACCTGGGCTTCAAAGCAGGTTCATAAAAGAGACAGAAATTCTTGGCATTATCTGTCAGAAAATTTTTCATGGCTCTGATTCATTTCATGTCATCAGAGCAAAACATTTAAAGATGTGATGCCATCATTTATTCAAAGACTGTATTTCACTGCTTATTAGTGTGGTTGCAAAAATCCTACAATCTTAACTCAGAAACTTGCATTCAAGAGTATACTATTGCATCATTAAAATTTTCCCACAGCTTTGGATATTTTAGGCTCACAGACAAGGCTATAATTATCAAAACTTATAAAGGGGTACCAGAAGCAAAAGAAAATATTTGATTATATATATAGCTGGGAATCACTATGACCTCATCCAGGTGAGTTTTTTAAGAAGATGATAGAGGAAGAATTTTTACACTTACAAATCTTAGCTATCCCTGGGCCCACCCTTCTCCCTAACTTATTCAAGATAAGTTATGTCCTTATGTCTTACGAGCTGTGCTTCTTCAAACAATCCTGAGCTTTTCTTTGCATTTATCCCTAATTTTTTTTTTTAAAAAAAAGCTTAGCAATTCCACAGTTTATAGCTACCACATAAATGGCTCATATATTTCAATCTCTGATCTAAATCTCTTCTAATCCATTGCTTTGAACCCTGAGGTTTCAACCCTTCATTTAACTGGCTAACACCAACCCTTGCTTATAAAAATCTTATTTCATAAATTAGATTGATCAGAATCCTAAGAAAATGGATTTCTTTTAACTATTAGCTATTTCTGTTAGAATGCCTGCTAAATTGCTTTAGCCATGTCCGACTCTTGTGACTCTATGGACTGTAGCCAGCCAGGTTCCTCTGTCCATGGGGATTCTCAAGCAAGAATACTGGCGTGAGTTGCCATGCCCTCCTCGAGGGGATCTTCCTGATCCAGGGATTGATCCCATGTCTCTTATGTCTCCTGCATTGGCAGACAGGTTCTTTACCACTAATGCCACCTTGGAAACTTCAAAAGAAAGTGAAAGTGTTAGTTGCTCAGTCATCTCCAACTCTTTGTGACCCCGTCGACTGTAGCCCACCAGGCTCCTCTGTCCATGGAATTTTTCAGGCAAGATAGTGGAGGGGGTAGGCATTTCCTCCTCCAGGGGATCTTCCCAATCCAGGGATCAAACCAGTTCTCTTGAACTGTTAGTGGATTCTTTACTGTCTAAGCCACCAGGGAAGTCAATAGGATATCCTTATCAAATCAAGTACTTCAATGGGAAATTGGGTTAGACAGTTTCAGATACTCAATAACAATGTAAGCTGCCCAGTATAAATTTCAAGTTTTTATAGGTTTCTATAAAACCTATGAATATTTACTATACACATATCAGTATTTACAGGTTAAATAGTTAAATATCTATATGTGTATGTGTATAATCATATAAACACACATGAGTCAGTCACTATTAAAGGTTGACTGTATCCTAGTTAAAGTAAAAGCTTTCTTTTATAATCATCATCAAAAATTTTTAAATAATCTTCCAGGTCCATCATTCACCACTGTATAAACAACACACAGCAAACCAAACAAAGCAGAATTGTTGCCAGTAGAATAGCTGACACCCCTGGGAAATCCAGAATGTAATAATGCTATTACCAATTGTAAGCCTCTTAAAGCAAACCAAGTTCCTTAAATAATTGATTGAGCTATATCAAACCGTACTTTTTAAAAACCTACGATTACAGGAAAGGCCCTAGAATCCTCTTGGTTTTTCCACTCCACTGAACCAGAATCCTTGCTTCCTTTAGAATGATTCATATTAAATTACTATGCCTTTCCTGATTAATTTTCCCAGTTTTTATAAATTCATTTATTTCTGCCGACTCTTGATACTTAAACATTTGAATATACATATACACATATTTAATTCATACTTGTTACAAAAAGGTATCATTAAAGTTATTTGATTGGGTTTTGTTGTTTTTGTTTTTAATTTTTTGGCCTCGTCACCCAGCCTGTGGAATCTTAGTTCCCAACTTGGGATCGAACCTGCATCAGGAGTGCAGAGTCTTAACCACTGGATACCAGGGAAGTCTTTGATTGTTTTCTTTCACAAACAATAAGACTCTCAAAGTTCAGAACTGCACTTGTATATGTATTTATGAATGTATGTTTACACATACACATAATAATAGTATTTTACAAACCTAATGAAAACAAGGCAACTTCTTTCCCTTCCCCCACATACCTGTATACAATGATGGGGTCACAGATTCCCTGTAGGCCATCCATACACCTTTCCCCCCAACACATGCACACATAGGTTATCAATCCCTAATTCAGCTGCTTAAATCCCTATGTTATAGATTTGGAAATGCAGAAACATGTTCCAACAACAACAAAGAAAGATCTATAAACCTAACACTGTAATTTCTTCAGCAAATATTTCAGCAAAAAAGCATATAATCATCGACATTCAAACACACGAAGATCAGCATTGACACTGATGGCTACACATCTGATAAGACCAACACTTCAGCCTCTGAATTTTCCCTCTCCTCTCCCCAAGATTAAACTGCAGCCAACTGTCATCCGGCCAGTGATGGATACTCTTTACCAACAATGGAAGAAGGATTAAGCAAAACTGACAAATAAAGCTGAGGATCCACAGTGGGACTGTAAAAATGATAGACTAGATCAATGAATCATGTTCCCAAATCAAAAATGCTTTAAGGAGAAAAATGGCATCACAGAAATCACTGATTATATGATGTCACGTGGTCTAGCCCATTCATGGTTAGCATAGCCCAGAAGCTGCTTATAAAGCTGTTTTTAAAAATAACGCTCAAGAGTCTAACAAAAGCTCCTACCCTTTATGGAAACAGAAAAATCAAGTCTGGGAGAACATGAGATAAACCACTATCACACGGGCCTTTCAACAAATCTTAACCCTCAACCTCCATCCCGGGTGAAAGAAGGGACCCTTCACCTGTGTTCATCTTGGCACTGGATGCCAATGATTTCCTTGATGTCATTAAGCAGGCAGTCCATAAACAGTACATATCAACACCTTAGATACACAAAGCACCAGCCAAAGCGCAAAATATCATTGCAGAGAAGGACTGGTGATTTTAAAAGATTAACAGACCCTTTACCCAGGAGTCTTAGTACCTAATGGATAAAGAAGGGAAAGACAGAGTGCTACCCTAATGGAGTGAGCTAACACAAAAGATACATTGCTCCTCTATTTCTCAATTGAAATTAGATGTCTAAATTAAGAGAAGAAAAGGTGAAAAATATCTTCCAGAACAAATGAATTTTCATTATGTTGTATTTCCTTGGGGAGCACCAATTACACTGATGACAGCATCCACTTTGTTTTACAGGAGGTCTGGGGTTGCCTTGCTCATCACAGATGCCTAAGCTTGACAAAGGTCACTTATTATTAAATGGTAATCTATGTCTTGAGATAACTCAATATCTCAACTATGCCTCAAGTGATTTAAAATAATTAAAAACACCAATGAAAATAAATAGACTCCAAAAAACAGCAAACCACCATTTAGAAAAGAAACTTCCTTTTCTAATGAGGAAGAATTTTGGCTCTTCTCCAAAGCATACAAACACTCTAAGTATTTGTTCAGCCACTGAATATCTAAAAGGAATATATTGGAGAAAGACTGAATAATAAGTAATAATACAGAATCAAAATATATTGCTGTGTTTCTAAAACATATTCTAAGCAAACATTTATAACAGATACTTTGCATAGCAAATAGACCACTAAAGAATCAGGCATTTCAGGGTCTTGCATTTTCAGATTTTTTTGCTCTGCCATGTCTCTGAATTTTCCATTGCCTTGATAGCAATCTCAGAATTAAAATCAAAAGATAATTTTTTTTTCTTAAATATAATTTCACACTCTCCCACCCCTGCTTTGCTGTCAAGTGTCTGACCCTGGTTTGATAATCTCATTTCCTGAGAATCAAAAAGCTGGAAATTTAAGCTTCCTAGAGTGTTAATTGCAGCCCTGCTCCATTGCTAATCAAAAAATTGGATGTTTTGCATGAAAATGCTTCTCTAATTAATTCTCAGACATAAATCGCCCTGGTTTTAATAACCCCTCCTTGATTGGATAGCCTTTGAAGAGACAGTGCAGCTAATCCGCTAAACTGGAAAAAACACACGCAGAGGAAATAATAAGTGGGCTTACAAGGTAGAAACTAGATGATTGCATTAATACTGTCAAACCAACAAAGTGAGTCTCCTTTCCAGGCCTTTCATGTCTCACCCTGCACCCAAGTTCAGATAAACCATGAAACTAGGAATCATGAACAAAGCCAACTGCCAAAGAGGTCAGACATCAAAAGTCCAATCTTTTCACCTTCCTTCCACAAACAGCTATTCCTATCATTTTGTAAAAGAGGTTTCCCTTGACAGTTTTTTCCCCCCAGAAAGTGGGGATCCAGCAATGTCCACTTGTCACACTGTCTATTTTAATAAGCCAGGGGGTTTTGCTTCCTCCTTTCACCCTGCTTCTGACTGACAATATATTATCATACATCTCTAAGAGGTGCTGAACTGAATTTTCATTATCCCAAATGTCAAGATTCGTTTTTGTCATCAGAGAACACAGCTGGTCTACACCAGCAGCTCTCTGATTAATTCAAATGGAACAAGTCACCTATACATAACTTCATTTTCCCTAGGCTAGGTCTTGCATTCGGCAGGTTTTAATTTACAGCTTGTCAGTTTAAGATACTATTTGCTGCTGTGGTGGCATGCAAAGAAAAATAGAACGTCTTAATTAGCAGCACTTTGCATTAGTCCTGTGATTACCAATAAGGCAACAATTGGGAATTTTTAGCGTCAGAGCAGGACTTATTTAGAACTCACTCACTGCTGTTTAAAAATATTAAACACTTGCAGAAGATGCTGGAACTATACAGATATACAATAAGTAGTACTGTTAGCAACCACTGTTTTTAACATATAAATGTTAACATATGAACATCGCCCTGGTGGCACAGGGCCTCCCAGGGGGCAGAGTGATAAAGAAGCCACCTGCCAATGCAGGAGGTTTAAGAGACTCAAGTTCAATCCGTGGGTCAGGAAGATCCCTTAGAATAAGAAATAGCAACCCACTCCAGTATTCTTGCCTGAAAAATCCCATGGACAGTGGAGCTGGCAGGCTACAGTCCATGGGGTCCACGAAGAGTCAGACATGGATATGTGATGTGATTAGTCCCTCAGCTGTGCCGACTCTCTGTGACCCCATAGACTGTAGCCCGCCAGGCTCCTCTGTCCATGGGGATTCACCAGGCAAGGATACTGGAGTGGGTTGCCATGCCCTCCTCCAGGGGGTCTTCCCAACCCTAGGATCAAACCCAGGTTTCCCCCATTTCAGGCAGATTCTTTACTGTCTGAGCCACCAGAGGAGCCCAAGAACACTGGAGTGGGTAGCTTATCCCTTCTCCAGCAAAACTTCCCAACCCAGGAATTGAAACCAGGTCTCCTTCATTCCAGGCAGATTCTTTACCAGCTGAGTTACCTTATATATATATATATATATATATATGTACACATATCTCCAGTTGACTTGTAAAATAGGGATTTCTATTTTCTCTATACTTAGAAATGTCATAGAGCTAAATATTTTAACAGTTATTTCAAAAGAAACTACATGGAACAATCGGTCTAGACTTGTCATTACAACAAGAGAAAAAAGATTTGAGGTGGATTCTAATTTGAATTTAGAATGTTCAAATCCACAGTTGCATAGCTTTTTCCGTCAATAAGATATTACACTAAAAATGTACAGGACACCACAATAAAACACCACTACATACTCACTGAAAGTCTGAATTTAAAGACCGAAAAATCCAAGGTTGGCATATACTGCTAGTGGCAATATAAAATACCACACTCACTTTACAAAACTAGTACTTCCTTACAAAGTTAAACACACACCTACCATATGATAAAGCAATCCCACGCTCAAGTATTTCCAAGGGAATTGAAAATATACATCCCACACAAAGATTTATACATGAAGCTTTAGTGCAGCACTATTTACAACAACCAAAACCTGTAAACAATTTAAACAATTCCAAGAGCTGGAAGGATAAACAATGTGACATGCCATATCTGCTGTGGTATATCCATACAATAGAGCTCTACTAAACAGTAATAAAATAAAAAGGCACAAACTACTGATCCACGCAATAAGATGGATGAACGTCAAAATCATTATGTTGAATGAAAGAAGCCAGACATAAAATATATCTGCATGATTCCATTTATATAAAATGTAGAAATTGCAAGCTAATCTCATGACATGAATCATTTCAGTAGCTGCCTGGGGCTGGATCATAAAAAAAAGCAAGAGAATTCCAGAAAAACATCTACTTCTGCTTCATTAACTATGCTAAAGCCTTTGACTGTATGGATCACAACAAACTGTGGTAAATTATTAAACAGACGGGAATATCAAACCAGCTTACCTGCCTTCTGCAAAACCTGTATACAAGTGAAGAAGCAACAGTTAGAACTGGACATGGAACAACAGACCGGCTCAAAATGGGAAAGGGAGTATGTCAAGGCTGTACACTGTCACCCTGTTTATTTAACTTCTATGCAGAGTACATCATGTGAAATGCTGGGCTGGATGAAGCACAGGCTGGAATCAAGACTGCCGGGAGAAATATCAATAACCTCAGATATGCAGATGACACCATCCTTATGGCAGAAAGTGAAGAAGAACTAAAGAGCCTCTTGATGAAAGTGAAAGAGGAGAGTGAAAAAGTTGGCTTAAAGC